>NC_135902.1:37052859-37622859 GCF_964194155.1 Cetorhinus maximus
AAAAATACATTTCCACGCCATATGTATTAAAACAAGTCATTTTCCATCCCATGCTATTTTTGCTTGGAGGCAACTGCTGAGCAGGTATTGCATTAGTCAAATGAAAAGGAAGGTTACTTGGGACTGTTTGGATCGATCAGTCTTAGAGAATCGTTAATACTGTAGGATGCAGGTTATACCTGATGTGGCGGCAAAGGTGTCTTTGGAAGTGTGGAGTAAAACCCCAACTGGTGAATCAACAACTTTCATTAGGGGAATTGTCCAGCAGAAGGTTGTGGGGGAATATTGAAATCGCGATCACGTTGGAGAATGCAGACTCGGATTCTGAATTACAAAATCCTGGAATATATGTGTGTGTGTGTGTTTTAACGTTTCGCTTGATGCACTTGGCACCGAGTCAAGGCGTTATATTAATCTGACTACAATATGAACCAATCTAAAGAGGCAGACTCTACATTTTCGCTGGAGTGACCCAGTGCTCGCCATTGATTACAGTCAAATAGCTTTGTCCTTTTTGGCCAGTGCACGTTACGTAAAGATGAGAAGCGAGTGGTGTACGAACATTTTAAAGAGATAGGAGTTTTTAAATATCCCTTTGTTCAGGCTTTTAACTGGCAGTTGACCCTTTTATTGATAGACAATAATCACATTACAACAAATAAAGCCGTTTAGAAGAAACACATTCCTCTTTAACAAAGTGTAGCAACGTTTTAAAAAAAGCGAATTCACTTGAATTATATGTATAATCATTCATTTCTGTGCAGCCGTATACATTTCAATGTAGTTTTACCATTTTTATATATGTCACCAAACATGACTTACTACGAATGAGCGTTATTTTCAACAGATTTTATTTTTAACTACAAGGCCAAGAAAATACAGCAATATTTTGAAGGAAACGATATTCCTTTTGTCCAAATGTTTAGGGAGCTGAACCCCCGATTGTTGCTGTTTGTAGCTTTCCCACTTAAATACTCTGCTAAACGTTCCCTGTGTACGGCTCCATGAACCAGTGTTCAGGAATTTGACCAAGGTTCCCATTCCCACAGGGGCCGTGCAGGCGATCACATGGAAATACGTGAAACGCGAGAAAAAGTTGATATGCCCTGCTTAAAAAAGTTATTTGCCGCTACCTGCTTGGGGGTCAGCCTTGGCTCTGCGTCCACCCCAGATACAGAGATATATACCAACGCCTGATTGATTCCCAGCGTCCATAAAGTGTGCTTTGCCATTTCTGGACGGCGTTTGCAGGCGTTTTGCTACAGAAATAGTGATGCTATATATTCAGAGGCCGGGAATGTGTGAATATACTCATAGCCGCCTCACATGCAATTCGGTCCAAAATGGAAACAGTGCAGAGCCTCTCCCGCTCTTTAGATGGCGAAGGGAGGCTTTTGCTGCCGTTTCTTTTTACAGATTTCTATTTGCTGCACCCAGGTCTATCTTGGGTTAAAGCAGCAATCATTTCTCCCACCGCCGGGTCAATTGGAATATCACAAAATAAACTGCCCAAGAATTAAACTAAACCCTCAAATCCACCATTTATAAATCCGGTGGTCAAAGGGATTCGAGCTTAAAAACAGGCGCGATTCTCTCTCTCTCTCTCTCTCCCCCCTCACAAACACATACAGAGGGGGAACTTGATTCGCCTTTGATTCATCTCAGCACAATTTCATTCGCTGCCCTTGTCTGTCTTTGGCGATTCCTGTACTTTTATTTGGTCAACATTCCTGCCAGTTTTTTTGTTCAAGACGACACAAAGAATCTCATTTTTCACCGCTCTCTCCCTCCCGGTTTCTGTATCTTTAGTCAACCTAAGTCATTTCTCTTTCTCTCTCTCTCTCTCCCCCCACCCTCCCCCCGTGTTGCCACTCCTGCTCCTCGCTGGCCCCCCCAACGCATTGGCTGCTTGCGAAGGTCCCCTATTTTATTTGTGAAATTGCCTGTCAATAGAAAAGTAGATCAATATTTAGATAGTTTTATTAGTCAGATAGATTTATTGGACAGACAAGTCGATAGACGAGTTGATTTATTACTTTGATCAGATGGAATAGATAATGGAGAGATCCGGCTAGATAGGTGCGTTGGTGTGTGCTGTACTTATCAGAAAGATGTGTATATAAAGCTAACGTTACACTTAAAGCCAGCAGAAGCGGTAATGGGTACAGGTATGTACACAGGCGGGCAAATCTCTAACATCACACAAGGATAGGTCAGAGCTGTGCAATATGTTTGCTTAGAAACAATATAGGCGTTTATTAATAATGAAACTGGACTTTGAAGTCGTGGCCATTGATTAGATAAGTAGACGTTTAATTTATACTTAATATGAAGCAAATACAGATATGATCCATTCGGGCGGAATGTACTTTTCACATGTACATGTAACTGAAATAGACGGAGTTAAAAGCAGACCCTTTGCCGGTCCTCGGAGCCCAGAGTCTCCTGCACCCTTTCAGCCGGTAGTTTATCTCAGTCGCCGGGCGATTGGACACGAACGCCTCTATCGCTGGGCTGTGCAGTGTCCTGTCGCGATTGTATTGTCACTGATTTATCGGGAGTGATTTTTTATTGCCAAGCTCTGGATAACGCCCTCCCCTCCCCCCAAACCCCATACCCTCAGCCCTTGCTTCAAATTAAAAAAAAAGATTTGGGGAGGGGGGAGCATGCATGTTTCGTTTCTTAGCGAAAATGAAGCACTATTCACGTTGTTAAATCCCAAGTTGATTATTTTAGGCCGAGATGTTGGTGAAGTCCACCTTGGGCTCCGAGGGCGAGTCTGAGTCACAGCATTTGGGTAATGAAAGGTTAACATGGCACGTTAAAGGGTTAATGCTTCTGATTCCCCACCCCTCCCCCGGAAATTTAAATAAACACAGATATTTGTACACCTTTGGAATTAGGGGCGATAGGAATCGAAGGAAACATCGAATAGCGAAGCCAACTTCTTCGCACGTTACAAATGAAGATCACGAATTCACTTCCTTGGCTGTTTTGGCGGCATTTACTTGAATGGACAATTCGGCATCCCTGAGGAGGATTTCATTTTGCCCAGGGAAAAAAAAAAATACTTGCTCAAACGGCCAGGATTCAAAACCCATTGATGCAACGAGGGAAGTCATGCAAACTCTAATGCGAATAGCCAGAAATGCCATAGATTAAAATAATGAAGGACAAATGTAAAATGTAAAAGGCCGGCGTCCCCACATCTGGACATCTAACGCAGGGAACCTTGGCCTGAAAGTGAAGGTGGGGCGAATATTCGCTGTAATTTCCAAATCACGAGCAGACAATGTGCATCTCCCAGGATGTAGCCTCATGACAGCTCAAACATTCAGAGGAAACTCTTAAAGCAAAGTCGTTTTTTTTTCCCCCCCTGTCGGTAATTTCCCTCAAAACCGTTGTTCACGCAAACAAAACATTTTTAAAAAAAAACTCCGAAATTGTATGAGATTTAAAAAATTCATCTGGGCTCTTGAATCCAACTCTAGAATTAGATAAGAGATTCCGAAGCTGTATTACAACTGGTCTTTTTTCTCTCTCTCCCTCCCCCCTCCCCAACCACACTGGACTGAAACGTTCAGCATTTTATCCCTTAATCATTCTTTTCATTCGCAATTACTGTACTTCCTTTGGAGGAACGCATTAAGACTCAAGCCCTGGCGCACACAAAAAAAAAACCCCTTGCAAACTGCTCAAGTCCCCGAACCAGGCTTTTGTTATCGATTTTACAGCTTTCCACCGTACCCTGAGCCCGGGGCGGACTCAAATATATGACGGAGTATGGTATAAAGCAGATATCAGCTCCAAAATGAAAGGCAAGGGCCGAAAGTTACACAGCACAAAACTGCGCCGTGCTTTGAGATTGGATTGCTAATGCAGTTGACGAGCAGTTTTGGTAAACTGGGGGTGTGGGGGAGTTATCCAGCCTTCCTGCCTCGGATTACCAAGTCAAACACCAGAGATATTAACTTCGAAGTGTTAAATCGTCGGAGCCTGTGTTAAATAAGGTAGAACCCCCGCCCCCCCCATTCAGCTCCCAGCGTCCACAGTCCAGCCACCTCTGATTTTAAAAGCGATAGTAACAAAAATAAACCATCCCTTGGTCCAACCTTAAAGGGATTCGCCTCCTAGTTAAAAGTCTTTACTGTTTTTAGCAAGGACCCGAGCCTGTTAACGCTGTTTGTTCCACCGCCTTTCTGCTTTATCCGAAGCATCAAACTGCTAATTTTAAATTTTCTCTGCCATATTCTGTTTTTTTTAAAAAAAGTGAGGACTCGGCGGTCGCTAAAACTTTGGAACTGCTGCATTGTGCAGAGTTTGAATTGAGTTCCCCGCCCTCTCTAATCTTACTATTTATTTACTCTCCAGCTCCCGCTGATCTTATTCACTCAGTCTGTTTAGAAAAGCATCGTCTGTTTTATTTTCTCCCCATTTACAAACGCCTCCTCCCTCACCCCCATATATCTCATTTAAAGGGGCTTTAATGAGAACATTCTTACACTGGTTTCTCCTGAGGCCATTTAATCAGCGCAATTTTTTTTTTAAGGTGGGGTGGGGGAGAAAATAGCGTTTTCACTTCGTAGCTTCAGATTGTCCAGACGGAGCGAGAAAACCCGAGTGAATTTCTTTGGAGAGTCGCGGTCATTCCGATCGCAACTGTATTCAAACCTGGAGCCAAGCAATTTTTCTAAACAATTTGCCAGTTTTTTTTAAAAAAAGGAGTCAGAAAAACGTCAAAACTTTTTTTCTGTGTGTAACAAATTGCATAAATTAGGAGAAAATGTGGTCAAACCGTGCAATAGATAGCAGATTGGACTGTTTAAAATGTTTAGACGTACACTCGACAAGGGGCCGTACACTTCAATCATGGTAATCCAATCTATCCACTTATCCGTATTAGTAAATTAATTGTAAATTGTTTTATAACAGAAGCACAATTATGCTTGGAGGAAAAAAGGTTTTTTTTTTAAACATACGAGATTATCATTCGGAGGTTTTTGGTGGTCCTTTGTTTTTTTTTGCAGTAACACAGGCGTTAAATTCAGTGTAGATTGGGGCAGCAGTCCTCAATCAAACTGATAGCCGCAGTTGAAGACAACAGCAGGTTTTTGTGCAGGGCCAGTGCTGATCTTATTGGTGGGAGAGGGATGGAGGAGGGGAAGGGATGCATTGGAAAAAATTAGGCCCCAAAATCTTTTAGCTATTTTGTTCTAATTTTCAAGCAACTGCACTTTCTTTCTGTGACCTCCAAATTCCACATTCTGGATTGGAAACGGTAAACAATGTCAAAATAGCTTTATCTAGCGTAGCAATCTCTGAATTATTTAATTCTTATTTTTATACACATTAAAGTAAACACCAGTGTTTTGCTGGAATAGTAAGTGATTCCATTTGAACCTTAGCCTCGAATATAAAGTGGCCTGTGTGTTTCTTCGGAGTCTTGTTAACATGCTGAGTGGCTGATTAACTGAATGCGGTGTTCAAATGGTCATGCAGTTATCCAAGGCTTGAGAATCTGTCATAGCCTTAATGTATGTTCAAGTGTGACTTTTTAAAGTCATATAAATGACTTCTCATTTTTTTATAGTTTTCCAATATTTTATTTATTGGACGTTCACCATTGTATTTTGTATCTTTCTATTCATTCATGCACTGTTGGCATTTGTTACCCATCCCTAATTGCCCTCGAGAAGGTGGTGAATGAGCTCTCTTCTTGAGTGCAACCGAGTGGCTGGCTAACCCATTTGAGAGGGGAGTTAAGAGTCAACCACATTGCTGTGGGCCTGGAGTCACATGTAGGCCAGACTAGGTAAGGACGGCCGATTTCCCCCCCCCCCCCTAAAGGATAGAAGTGAACCAACTGGATTTTTATGACAATCCAGGTAGTTTCATGGTCACTGTTACTAAGGCTAGATTTTTATTCCAGGTTTATTTAATTAATTGAATCTAAATTGCCCAGCTGCTGTGGTGGGATTTGAACTTACTTCTCTGTAATCATTAGCCCAGGCCTCTGGATTACTGGTCCAGTAACATAACCACTATGTAACTGTACTATGGTTAAGTACAGCCATTATATTCCTTAATTCTTCTCATGCCATGTGACAGGAAGAAGGCATGTTTAGTATATGTGCCAAGGTATGAAGAGGTCTGCAAGCAGGAAGAGAACATTTTATGGAGAAATAATCATTATTTGAGGAGTAAATAATTTTTGAATATGCTCTATATATTTCTATTTAGAGTGGCATTTTTGTTTGCTGTTTTGATTATTTGCCAACAAATCACCTGTGACTATACTTTAAAAGTAATTAGTTGATTGTGAAACACTTATGATGTCCTGAGAATGCCATATAAAGTGCAGTTTCTTTTCTTCTGCTGCTTTTTATGAGCATTTACAAAAGTAGCATCATTTTCTATTTGTTTTGATCAGTTGATTTTGCAAATGCCTGGATATAATAAATATAATAATGTCTATAAATCAGTGATATAATTTACTAAAGTAATTTTGTTTCTGTATTTATTTTTCCAAACGAATCTCCCTTTACAGTATTCAGAGAGCATCCAATTCACGATTTAATATATTTACCAAAATGATTTTTGGATGCTGGCTATCAGAAATATGAACGCATCCTCAGCAACAAAGCCATTCCCTGTCTGAAATGTTATTAAAAGAAACATTTGTAACTGTGTTACCTTGACTGTTTTTGGAAAAACGTATGACTTAGTTTTCACAAATGACACTTTTTAAAAAATGAAAGCCTGAAGAGTGTTTCAGTTCTTCCCGAGCACATTTTGAGCTGTAAACGGTGTGCACTTGGAGTTGAATTGGCATGAATATTGGGAGCTATTTTTTTGACAGTGTATGTTGGGAGTTGGGGATGTACATTGAGAGCTGCACTTGGATGTGTTTTGGGATCTGTGTTGGTGTTATATTGGTCGTTTTATGATTAGGCGCATTGGAAGTTGCACTGTGGCTGCATTTTGAGTCTGTTTCGGGAACTGTGTCGAAGATTCTGCTGAGACCTGTGTCAGTAGCTGTTCTGTAGCCTTGTTGGAACCCAGGCAACTGACTGCATAAACATCCACCACATATCACACGACATGTATAGCACATAAAGTATTCATTGACATAAAACACCTAATACTGTTAGACCTATTATGCTGTGGTTTTCCTTGGGGGCCCAAGTGACCGACTATTTGATTTAGAGTGTTTACACGAGGGTGATTTGAATTACTTTGATTTGCAGCTGGTTTTAAGCTCATATCAGGAAATGAACATTTTTTTACTCCAAATGAAAGGTAGGAGTAAATAACTCTGAATTTGTTCGTGCCTATAGTTTAACTCAGATTTAGTTAGCAAATCACAACATAGATTTATGGTTGTGGCCTAAGTGATGCTTAATGCTTCTCTGATTACTTGTGGATAAATGCTACGGAGCCATAGAGATTAGGAAGGGCCCAGTTTGATCTTTTGTCTACATTGAATTAGTTATTCTCAGCAGGTGTTGGCAGTGTGGGAGATACAGTTGGCCCCACTATCTCTAGGCTAGGAGAGGGGAAATCTGCCAGTGTTCCCATTCATGATCACTGTCGAGTGACCCCTCTTGGAAAGTGGACTTTTGGGAATTAAGAATAGAACTCAGTTGGTTGCCTCTTAGGGTCAAATGGGCTGCGGACACTTATTGTATTGATGAATGCCGATACTCATTGTATAGGATGGTCTCTTTGGTGAGGAACTGGAGGGTTGCCGGTGTCTGGAACCAAACCCCAGCGTGAATGGCCATCGTTATTTGATGAGGGGAGTAAATGAGAAATCAAATGGGGTTTCACACTGCAGCATTCCATTCTATTTGCTGTGAATTAAAAGCCCGAAGGTTCCCTTCAGACTGATGCATTAAAGTAAAGTTGTTAAATTTTGTATGTAATCATAATTGCATCATGTGCACCATCTTCACAGTGTGCCATACAGATTCCAAACCTTACGGATTCCACAAAAGAAGTCAGATTTTTTGCCTCAAACCATGCATGGATCATGATTGTGCAAGCCAGGAATTTTCTTACTTTCAAATCCATGTCCACGCAGAAAAGTCTTTTTCAGTCAGTAATCTTAGTCCGTTTGGACGCAGTTGTTGGCCGCACAGGAACTAACTTCAGAAGTGTGACTAAAACGATAACAGGCATAATTGATCAATAATGTCAGTGGGAAGACCTTGATGACTGAATAAAGTTAGCAGAAACACTTTAGTGAGGAAGTCTGAAACTCATTGTTGGAAGTCAGTAAGTAGCTTGTTAACTAACTTCCCCAGCCAGTGCCTTATCCTGCAGTATACAATATATTTTTGAGGGATTAGCTTTTGTACGGACCTGTTGCACTTTTTGTGACTTTATGATCTCCAAAGTCTGCGCTCTGTAACGGATCTGAGATTGACCTGAGTGGAGGGGAAGTTGGAAGACTTGGAAGAAACCTGGTAAGATTGCTGCTACAGCAATATGTCAGCTTTATTTAATAATGGAACATTTAATTGGCAGCGGAACAGTAGTGTTATTTTGTCAATAAATGCCTGGACAGAGAAATTGTAGCCTGTGATATACCAGCTGATCTCCATTGTTATTACTCATAAGCAAAGCATTATAAAATATGGGGACACCCCCATCGCTTTCTAGTCTCCTTACTCTGTATTTCAGTCTGTCTTAAACTCTTTCTGTCTCTTTTTCTCTCTTGTATGCGTTAGAGATACTTCTCTTTTTATTGCTTTATTTATTTGTACTAACACCATTTTATGCTCTTAATTTGTGTAAATCTTCCATATCCCTGTCTTCCTCCTGTTACTTTTACTCTCCATGCACATGTGTCATGCAGTTTCTGTATTTCTCTCTGTGTGTCACTCTCTGCAGGTCTTTCTCTCTTTCTTTCTGTTTGGCAGGCTTCACATACCTCTCACACGTTTTCTCCCCCTTTCTTTCTGAGTTGAGTCTTTTGTATGTAACGCACTTTCTCTTTCTCCAGCCATATGTTATGGTGATCTACTGGCAGACGTGTGATGCAAAGTCTCTAATAGCCACAAAAATAATCCTTGCTCTCTCTGTGAGTGAGGAATTACCATTTGCCATCTTGCGGCTTTAATTTGAGCGAGTATAGGGCAAGACAAGAGATGGGAACAAGTAATGGGTTCCGTTTCAAAGTGATGGTGGAGAAGGACAGATATGGCAGATGCATTCTGAGGATTCTGAAGTAAGATACAAGTCAGGACATGGTTGTTCAGTAAAACTACAGGAAGCTGACCAGAGGCTGGGCCCATGTAGAGGGGCAAACTTTGACCAAGACCACTTGGGGAAAAGTAGCGCAGTTGGAAATGGGTTCAAAGGTACCTGATAATATGAAGGCTGGAGACGGATACAGCACCTAGGAAATGGTAAGAGGATAAGAAGAGCGAGGGCTCTCAAAGCTGAGACTGATGGTCCCATATCAGTGAGGTGAAGGCAGGAATTGGGAGCAGGGCATGGGAGCGCGCAAAGCTGGTGTGCAGTCTGGGAGTACTCTGTTGCCAGATTATTTTCCTTGTGCAGGCACAAAAGGCAGCCAGCCAAGAGTGGGAATAATGAGGTCTTTGTGTAAATGTGCTTTCTTTTATATGTCGCATAAATTGGGCCAATGCTGAGGGAACCAGTCTTGTGCCATGAAATATTGGGGAAAGGACATACGTCAGTTCAGGGTTATTGGTGAGGCCTGGTGAGGGATAATGGGTCCTTGTGGGAAGAGTCATATAAGCAATTGGAAGGTGGAATGTTAAGTTTGTGATTTCTTTTCTGAATTGTTGAATTTTTCCAACATGTTTATATTACAATTTTTTTTTGTGGTATATAGTGGGATGATGAGAAACTGTCATGGTGGCTGTATCATATTTTTACATTTATAAAAAACACTTTTGCTCATCGTGTTAATTCTAGTCAATATAACTTTTCAAATTTCATGTACCCAGTGCCAGTATCAAGCACTTTCTGGTTAGGTATAGCACAAGTGAATGCGGAGAATAGTTCCCACATTTCTGCCCCAACAATGAGTTTCAACCCCAAACTCAGAAGAACGTTTTCCACTGTACCAGTGTGACATTTTTCCATTCTTCACATCACCCATCCTGTGGTTCCTCCTGAATGAGTGCCAATTAGTGCTGTATTAGGAACAATTTTATGCTGTGTGCCCTTACCCATTAGAAATTGGATTGAGACTGCGCAAGATAATTCCACTTAGATCCCTTACAGCCAGAAAATGGAGGAGACTTTAATCCTGTCAGCTGTCTGAGTTAGATTTATGCTCAGGCCTGGCTCCTGAAAGGTGAGAGGTCAATACCTAACCCACTGTGTCTCTAGATTTCCAGAACGACTTTCTTTTGCTGCATTGCAATTGGATAGAATTTTCTTTCAGTGATTGGCGAGAAAGGTTTGAGTGATATGATTAGGGAATAAAAAAGTAAAAAATAATGAGACTAACCTATTTGAAGGAAGAACAGCAAAGAGACATATAACTGATGAGGGCGAAGAAAATTGGACATCCATAGCAGACACAAAGCTATTATTATGAATTACATAGACATTTCAATATGTAAACAGGTCATTCAGCTCAACTGGTCTATGCTGGTGTTTATGCTCCACCCTACTTCATCTAGCCCTATCAGTGATATATGAATATATGAAGATAAGTTCATAGATAATTAGACAAGGATACAAGTTTAGGTTCAGACATTGAACTATACCAGGGCTTGTTCAGAGACAGAAAAGGGAATAAATGCATACTGGGGCTAGGGGGAGAGGGCACTGGGGGTTCAGTTTGAATTGCTCTTAACAATTGGCCTATTTGGCATGATGGGCCTTCTATAAACTTTTATTGCCGTCAATGATATGAGTAACAGTTACCTGTTAACCTTAGATATATTTTCATAAAAGTGAATAATTTTGTTTTGAGCAGAATTAATGAGACGTTTGCTCAGCTTTTTTTTTAAGCTACTTTTAAAAATCTGTCCATTGGTTTAAACATTGACCGCGGAAAGGATCTATGGTTAGCTTTGCTTTTTCTCATCCTACAGCAGCACATTGAACTAAAGAAAATCAGTTATATTGTACTGTAATTTGTCAAGAAAAAATGTATACTTTAATTGTTACAAAAGCAGTCCTACATTTAGAGGCTAAATAGCAATGCTGTTGTTAGTAGTTTGCTGTTGAATTGTGTACAGCAACAGATGGGTACAAGTGACTTACACAACTGGAGGTTTTAATTACATTGCACAAAGTGAGGATGTGGCTCGAGAATCACTGAGTATCAAACTAATGGATTGCAGTGTTGTATTTGCAAGGACTCATCAGGGCACTGCGCTATCAGTGAAGATCAGTCCCTCTAACATTGTTGTAGACTTAGATATAACAAAACTACTATTATTTCTGATGCTAATGGAAGCTGTTCTTGCACATGGACCTTTGATAGTGTACCACGTACCGAGTCAGAAAACTTTAGCACTTTAAAACTATTTTTACCCAAATCAAGTACCTCAATGCTCAAAATATCACTCTTTGCAAACCATACATTGAATTAGATTAGAGTGCACTCACATTGGGTGCGTAGAACAAGTAACGGTTAGGTTCAAAATGTACTGATTGTGGGATTATCCTTTCTAAAGCACTCATTGTGATTAATATTTTTAAAAGAGATTCATGGACGAAGCTTACAGAAAATGGTTGAGTCGCTTCCGACAAAAAAAAGAGCATAGAATGAATGCACGACCCAGTGGGTGGTGCTGATTTTTGTCATTACCTGACCTTTGATGAATGCCCTCATGTCATCAGGAATTTATTGCTAGTGAGCAGGATAGTTCTGTGATCATGCTGTTTCTGGAGCAGCATGTTTAGTTATAGTAAATGCAACACACATATCTAGTCTGCCATGATATTACAACCAATATTGTTTTTAACTGGACTCAATGAGAGCATGAAGCTGAGGTTGAGCACGACCTTAACTCTGAATATTAACATGAAATTCCCGGAGCTAAAAGCAGCTTTACTGCATGTGCAGTCATGTAGTTTTGTCTACTAATTCCCAATCAGAAATTATGTAACGGTAAACATACAGTATCTGCCTGTTGAATAATTTGCGAGAAATGTATGTTTGAATATTAAAGGGAATTGTTACTTGCACTCCCTCAACTTTTGATATGTGCTTCCCTTTATAAGAAGGGAAACTCTTATAGTCAGTTTTGAAATTTGTAATAAGAATCCCCATGAAAATATTAGTGACAAAACAAATCAATTTGAATAATACCTTTGTATTCTTCAGAAATACTATAATCACATTGTGCACTGACTAGTTTTCCTTGACCACATGTGGTCTAAAGGCGCAAACTCCCTGAGCTCAAATGGAAGGTTGTGTCCTTCAGTATAGTTTCATCTCTTGAAAGAAAGAAATCTTAAGAAAGCCAAGTGCAGTATAAAAATCTCTTATTAATCATAAATACTCTCTTTCAAGTAAAACTGCACATTAGAAAATAGAATTTCTGCCTCCAGCAATTGCAAACAGCTGCAGAAATCAAATGAGAGAAGAGACATTACTTTGTGCGAAGTTTAATGACCACATTTCTGTTCATAAATTGCATGAGACAGACTCATCTGTTGAACATAGCACGACTATAAGAAATTTGATGATTTGACTATTACAAGTTTCAATTCTATATTTGGGTAATATTTTGTACAAGAGATTTTGTTTTCAGTTCTAACTGTTATTTGTGTTTTTATTGAAGACTTCCCATTTTTCCCCACACATGCCTAACTCCTCATCATAGCTCAGTTTCTTATTTTTCAAGAATACTGTATTCACAGATCAACCTTGTGCCTGTTACTGAGCTTTGATTGCTAAATCCAAATTTTAATCCTCCCCCAAAAATGATAATAACAAGTCCCACGTTATGCTGCTATTCTCCAAATGACTTTGCAATGTTCAACACTGCTGCTATTTTAATGGTTACTGTATAATATCAGTTACAAATATTTTAATAGGTAAAACACTTATATAGTGCCCAAAAGGTTTCTATTAGCATTTAGTTGCTGAAGTTAGCAAAACAATCTGTTTTTTACAATCTATTAATTCCTTTAATTAAAAGAAAACAATTGTTTTCACTCTCCTGAAAGCATTGGTCCTTTGCTGCAGCTTGATTTCATGAATACTAGTCATCTCAGGTACCTCATTTATTTCTGTGTTAACCTAGACAGTAAGTCTGTTTAACTGTGGGGAATATATGAATAGAGACTGGATTTGGCACCACAGCACACAGCAGTGATCATTGGATAGATACCAGTTGCAGGTACCTTGGCTAATATTCTCTTCTCTGATTCAGGGCACTGAGGCCAGTTGTAGCATCTCCAGCTGCTCGGGTGAGAGCAGCAAATTCAACACAGAGCAGACCTGGAGCTTTTCTGATCAGTATCATTGGCTAAGCTCACAGAGTCCAGGGAATCTAGAGACTTGTCTGTTCTGTAATTTCATTTGAAAGAGTAAAGCCTGAAATTTTCAAATGGACCAACATTTGATGGCTTCTGAATCACTGTGTGGTTCGTGGTGCTATGATGGTAAGATAGAGGACGCTACCTGACTTTAGAAGCATTGACTATACAAAAAAATGTACTATCACAATATCCCTTACTTTTTATAAAAATGGAATGTAATAATTTGGGAAGATTCTTGTACTTTAACTGGCAATGCACGTTTTTTATGTATCTGTGTTCCCTTCGATTCTCTCTGGTTCAATCCTGCAATTAGGTAAAGTGCTTAAAGAAAGGCGGGTTTGGGCTTGCTCCATTCCATGGCAGATGTGAAGCTTGTCCAGGTTTCAAATGATAATTATGGCTTTGAACAGGTCTCACGGATGACATAATTAGAACTGAAAATATAAACATTTTAAAATGTATAACAAGTCATTATTTCTGTCAACAATGCAACTAATTTTAGTTTTTAATCAAAACAAAACTGCAAATGACCACTTTTGTTAATGTGATGATGCA
Organism: Cetorhinus maximus; assembly: GCF_964194155.1. Lineage (NCBI taxonomy): Eukaryota > Metazoa > Chordata > Chondrichthyes > Lamniformes > Cetorhinidae > Cetorhinus > Cetorhinus maximus. Next base: position 37,066,900 of record NC_135902.1, read on the forward strand.
AAACAAAAATAGACTCGGGCCTTTTATTTTCAAAGGCATGGCGTCTCTTTCCCTTGGGTCTTCTGTTGAAAGTATAACATCACAAAATGACATCCTTTATCTCCTGTACGAATCCCTCTAATTGCCATCTGCAGATCAGTTCTCATTTCACCCTATGACTGCTGAATATTCTCACCGGCGTTCAGAATTCAGTACACCAGCTTTCTCCACAGTAGTATGTGAGAGGCAAATTGTCTCCGCTCGTATTTTTAACTAACCCACTGTACATACATATTGGGAGGCAGGGTGGGGGAAGGGGACTATTATCCAAAATGTTTCAGAACATCATTAGCTGTCAGTAAATGCTTAAATATGTTAACTGTGGTTATGAGCTTTCAATCTTTTTTGAAATAAAACATCAGTAGAAAAAGAGTACAATTTTTCAAATAATATTATCAAACCCTTCTGAAATCTCTTATAGTCCCCTCAAGTGAATGTTGCTTTCCTTCCCTTTCTATTTTTGGCTGAAGGTTCATTTGCACTCTTCCTATTTATTTTCATTATATTTTTATGTGGAGAATACGATTGGCTTGAGTTGTAAATTATTCTGAGCCAACACTGCCCTGCATTTTGAATTATGTACACTCTAACACGCATGTCAATGTTCTCACAAGCTGTTGGCTTTACTCACTGCTAATTTAAAGTGCTGTCCTGAATAGAAGTTAGTCTTTTATAAACCAAGGAAATTATAAAAATGTACGAGGGGGTGCAGCTTTTTAAAGGTGGTTATAGTCCAGTAAAACTAAGTACAATGGAGATCCAGATTCTGCCATGATAGGTGGTGATAACACCTGTCATTAGTCTGTCAAATCTTCTGACGTGCTACATATAGAATACTGATTGAAAATACCAAAAGGAAGTTTATGATGAAATGGAATTTTTTGTTTGCTCAATCAAGGGACACTGTAAACTGAGAAATGTATGTGACCCTCACACGATTGTGCTACTTTCTAATATTTTGCATGACAGCCACGCAGAGAACCATTTTTGCAGATGTTACATGACAGTAAATATGTGTACTCTGAATGCAACAAGGGCCACTCAGCACTCAGAGAGTTATTAGCCAAGATAACTACCGTCAATGCAATCGACAGTCAAATAAGATAAATAGGAAAAGAATAGATGCTGGCCTTTCTGCTTGCCTGTTCTTTGCTGCGATGAATTCATAACTGTGTTTGTGCATTTTTAAATGAGAGATGCGAGAGCCCAATATCAGGCCAGGAAACGAGAGCTCTTAAATTGGCCTTTTTGAAAAAGCAAGCAAAATATGATTATTTAGTGTTTTGCATTTCATGACCCACATTGTGGAATTACACCCGTTTCAGTTACTTGCATATATCTTTTATAAATGCATCTCTGAAGGATACAAATGCAATTGTGAATCTAATGCTTCAGAAACAAATTACAGCTTTTATTTTGATGCACAATCTTTGATTCAGCTTTAATGTCATTTTATTGTTTTATTTTTCATTGCTTTGATGCAAGGTCTGAAAGGAAATCAAATGCTCTTGACTAATTAGATCATTACATTTCTTTAGAGTGCAAACATTGTATTCATATCTTTAAATATAAAAGGTAGGCAAGGATTTAAAAAAAAAATAAAATGAATGTCTTGACCGTGTCGCTGTGTTCATTTGAATAAATTAATTTAACCCGTCTCCCGCTCAGTTGAGCCGGAAAGGAATAGTGAACAGTTGTTTAGGATAAGTCGAGCATCATTGAGATTTGTCCTTTCTTTTATATATAAACTTTCTTACACAACCAGTTGGAACCATGTGTCATTATAAAGCAGAACCTTGCAGCCTCTAGTTATATAATTACAGGTTCTGGACATTTTACTATTTGCTTTTGGTTCGGTGAGGCCACACTGAGCTCCTTGTATGTACTCCAGGAATATGAAAAGACGCAGTTGGAAAATTGCTGGGGGAGGGGGAGCAAGGGGGAGGGTTGAATAATCTCAAATTTAACGGAACAGTTAAAATATGAAAATGATGCTGCATTTTTCTGCCGTTTGATTGTATCCTGATGTATATCAAGGAAATGCTCTGATAAATTGAAAAACCAGTCCAAAATGGATGGCATTCTAAACAGTTCCTACTGCATTTTTACACCTTTCTTTCCAAAATCATGTGCGACACTAACTTTGGTTCCATTGTATAGAGATAGAAACGCTGCCAATGCACACTAGGAAGAGAGCTTTATATTTTGGATGTGAATGTTCATCAGAAGCAGATAATTCTGATAAAGGGTTTACGCCAGAAATATTTGCTTATCTTTGCTCTTTTTGGATTCCGCTTGTGCATTTGTAGAATTTTCAGTTTATTCCAACTTGTTAAAATAAATAAAGTGGGACAACAAATTCTGAAAATAACACAGGTCAATCCCCATCTGGGGGGGGAAAAAAACTGCATTTGCAGCATTTTGTGTTTTTTCACAAATGTACAGTTTTTCTTTTATCTCCCCCTTGTTTAAAAAGCCAGCCACATATTTCAAAAGACACACATCTGAATGGCTCTTATTTTTTTCATGTGCTGCCTCATTTGTAAGATTGTTGGTGATGTTTTTACAGAGAGTAGAATTGAAGTTTATGTTATGGTTCCTGATAGGTTGAAAGCTGAAGAAAAGGGGATTCATTATTCATAGGCTAAAATGTGGCTAGTGGGCTTTGACAGTGCATTGGTTTTTGAACTGCAAAATAGCTGTTTTTCTGTCTGTTTGGGAATCCAGCTGTTACTACTGGTGGGCATCCAGATCAAAATTCAGATCTCAAGTTGATTCCCCTTCACTCGTACGCAACGAGTTTTAAAAAGGGGAAAACAAGAAAGGTTAATTTCCCTTCATAAGCCATTGTTTCCCTTTGTTCCAAGACTGTGGGTTCGAGAGACTGACACACACATGCATACGTTTGTGTTCCGATAAGAAAAAAAGCTAGGAAGATTGCAGGAAAAACAGGATATCGGTTGCAGAGGATGGGAAACTGGCACTGAACTCCAGATTGCTGGAGTTATGTGAGTGTTGGGAATGAGATTGGTGCCAAGAGCTTGAGTCAGATGTTCAGTGGAGGCAGGAGAGAGTGTGAGAGACTGCAGATGCAATTTGTCTCAGGGACAGAGCCAGGATCCCGGAATTAATTCAGCAGAGTCAAAATCATTTGGGACGCAATGATAGAGCTGTACTCATTCCTAAGCTGAACTGTGCTCTATTAACAGGACTGTGCTAAACTAATCAAACTAGACATGTTGGAGTTAGCCATACATGATTGGAGGTTTTTTGATTGCATAAAAGTAAGTTGTACCTTTATTCATGAGACAGTCATCCTTGAAACGAGGACGGGTATTTATATAAGAGAGTGAAGGAGTGGAAAACATCTTCTCTGCAATAACCCTGCGAATATTTAGTTTCTCAAATTCTTTGCATTTGTTTGACTAGCAAAACACATCTTGTGTGTTAAACTCATGGGGCAGAATTTTGCCATCGGCGAGCAGGGGGCGGGGCATAAAATGACACGGGATGACGTCGGGGGGGAACCCTTGACGTCATCCCGCCCCATTTAAATTTTCAGGAAGGTGGGAGCGCAGCAGAATCAGCTGCGGGCCCGCCGACCTGTCAATGGCCAATTGAGGCCATCGACAGGATCATTAAAACAATTAAAGGACCTGCCCGTCCAACCTTAAGGTTGGTGGGCAGGCCAGGAGCCCCGGCGGGGAATAGAAAAAACATGAAACCTCATCCACCGGCCGGATGAGGTTTCATGTCGGGATTTAATAAGTTTAATAAAGTTTTAGTGTCAATTATGAACATGTCCCATCTCATGTGACATTGTCACATGAGGGGGACATGTTAAGGATTTTTTGTTTTTCTATTTTTAATGTTTTTAGAACTGTCAGCGATCTCTCTGAGGCAGCACTTAGCCTCAGGGAGATGTGCGCTCTATCGTGTACATGCGCGAAAGAGCGCACTCTCGCATTTGGGGTATTCCCCCCCCTGCCCACACAGGAAGCGCACAGCGCTTCCCGGCGGATGTCACGCTGGGCGGGCCTTGATTGGCCCGCCCACTTAAAATGGCGGCGGGGCCGCTTCTCCAGCGAGGATCGTCTCCCCGCTCGCCGGAGATTGGGTCGGGCCCGCCTGCCCGACAGGCAGAAAATTCTGCCCATGCTGTGCGATATGAGCAACTAATGTATTAAACCATCTGATGAAATTTAAACAAAGGCATCAACCCATTTAATTTAAACAGTCTAGACCTTCATTAAATTAGCAGTGGAATTTCATACCAGCAGCTTAATATTTTTGTCATTAATATTACACAAAAAAATTGAGGAATAAAAGCCCTTCCTTCCATTTTGGTTTCTAAAGTTTCTTTTGAACTTTTCAGACATCTCAAAATAATATAAAGTAGTTTAATCTTAATAAGTTACAATTTGAGACACCCTATGGTTATACAGTTGTGGCCTCAAAAATCATTCAGTCTTTCTGCTTTATGGTTAAGAAGCTGGCAATTCCTAGTCATGTGTCTATTGTCCATGTGTTGCTGAATACCTGGCCACCTATAAGCATTCAGTGACATCCTGGAATGAAGCTCCGTCCCCCCTGTAAGAGAGCTCCTGATCCCTGTTCAGCGGCCTCTCCATGATGGCTTGGCTGGGTTCAGCGATGGTTCCTGTGGGGAATTCTATAGGGAGCTAATTTGCACCCTCCCACTCCCTGGCACAGACCACAATGTGTTGCACCACCCACAGCCGAGCAATTCTATATGTGCAAAGGAAGTTGAGGGAAGATACTATAAACAAAGGAAAGACGGTGAATTGTACCAAAAGAAACTATGTACAAGAGTGGAAAAATGCAGCTGGAGTTGTGCTTCCTATCGTCACTAATTGTACCGGATAATTAGATGTGAGTATAATGTTCTAGACCTCAATTTATTATTCAAACCTAGCTTTTGGATAAAGCAAGGATAGACAATCCCTTGGACACTGTTTGGTGGGTGGGAGAGAAAATAATTTTATGTTTTTCTGAAGAAAGGAGCACAAGTGACGCTGAAGTAATTCTTTTCCATTGTGATCACTACTAACCTCCATTATTCATCTATTGGTATAGAGCAGATTTTCTTGGGGGCTTGCACCATACGATGTAGGGATCCTTGGAATTATGGAGTACATGACTTTTATGGCGTTAGTTATGTCACCCCATATTGTCTTTTACACCGTTCTGCTTCTACCTTTGCCGAAATCAGTTCGACTGTAGCTCCACCTTCATGACAGTTAATGGCGACCGCAATTTCCCTGCCTTTTCAGACAGTTTTCATGCCGCTACCATTTAGACTGAAAAATAATAGCACTGGTGGCCTGGCAGCAGCTTGATTTATTGATTTTAAATGTAGTCTCTGGTTGCATATAAATGACATGGTAATGTGTTTGCTGATCAGGACTCGTAGGAAGACAGGATCTTAAACCGTTGCATTGCCGTGCCAGTGAAGCAATTCTTTTCTCTTGCGTTTTTTTCTACAATAAGTTTCCCTTTTGAGCATTTATTGGAGCTAATTTGCTGCTTGACCAACTTGTTTAACTAAAAGGTCCATTGAACTAAATAAATGCCTGAAAGAATTCAACAGTTGTTTATATGTATGCGCACAAATGTTTAATCTACGGCATGAAAAGCCGAGTATCAGTTTGAGATAAAGTTATAAGGAATCTTTCATGGAGCGATGTGAATAGAGTGACCATTAGCTGTACCAATTCTGTTCTCCACTATGCTCTAATTAGCAAGCCAGGAAACTATAGCGTAAGTTATCACCTGTGAGACCAGCTAAATGGTGAAATTGATGGTCTATGTCAGCCATCTCATCATTACAGGACAGTCTGGCCTATAATCACTTCCACTGTCCATTGTTGGTCTGTCTCAATAATGACTCCCACCCTTCATTCTTGGTTTATCCATAGAATCACTCACAATTGCCCATTATTGGCTATCCAAATGAAAAAAAAGTAGATTGTCACCCTCCAAACATCACACTTCTGTTAAAAGTATTAACCAGTATTAGAAAGAAAGGACGCTGTCTTTTTTCTGACCTGGAACCTGAACTTTACAAGCGCTTGCCAGTTTTCAAATAGCGATTGCGTTCTGATTGCTTTCAGGATTTATTTTGGGCAGTTCTTACTTGGCCTTAAAGGGGGAGGCAATGTTAGCAACTAAACATCACAGCAATGCCCCAGAGCTTAGGCTACCCCTGAGCGATATCATCAGAGACCAGGTGTGTGCGTTTATACATTTTTTGGTATTATTGTTCTCATATTTTAACCAATTCTTTCCTTAATTCTCCCAAAGGCACTAACTCCTTGCTTTAGTTTGGTACTATGGCCACCCATTGATGCCTCTCCCAAGGAATAATATATGAACCTTTACAGTGCGAATCGACAGCCTATTGAATCACAGAGGTGTGATTTTATCCTCAATTGGGATGTATCAATGCATACTTCAAGCAAGAGGCCCTAGATAGTGATGAGGTGTAGGAATCCTGTTTGTTTTCCTATCATGTCCAAGTGCTCCTACTGCTGCTAACCTGAGACTAAGGTCATGGTTTATGTGCTCCTATATGCGCTGGAGATATGGGCAACCTGCAGCAGGTACCTCAAAGCACTGGAGAAGTACCACTAGTGATGTCTTCGCACGATCTTTCAAATCCGGTGGCAAGAATGGCGGTCCAACAGCATCGTCCTCTCCCAAGCCAACTTGCCCAGCATCAAGCCGCGAATCACTCAAAACCAGCTCCGCTGGGTGGGACATGCCGTTCCTTTGCCTGACTCCGGATTCCTGAAGCAACTGCTCCACTCAGAACTCAGTCATGACAGGAGACTCCCAGGAGGACAGCGGATAAGCTTTAGGGACGTCCTCAAAGCATCCCTGAAAAGATCTAACATATCCACCGACTCATAGGAGTCCCTGGCTTGTGACTGACCAAAATGGAGAAGGTTGATTTGAGAAGACACTGAGCACATTGAGATACTTCATCGGGAACACACAGAGGTGAAGTCAAGGTGTCGGAGAGAGAGCACAAACCTTCAAATAGCCCGTCTACCTGACCCTCTAAGCACTACCTGCCCCTGCATGTGGCAGGGTCTGCATTGGACTTAGCAACCATCCCAGAACCCAGTGAACTGGAGTGGAAGCAAATCACCCTTGATCCTGAGGGACTGCCTAAGGAAAAGGACTGCTGCTTTAGCTGAGACCAGCTAACTCAGCACAGACTGCAGAACAAATATGGGACCTTTGTGGTCTGTCTGCCTCAGCTATTGACTGGAAAACATCACGACGAAGCCAGCAGTGTTATATCTAACCAGAAAATTTGAGTCACTGATCTTTCAAGTGCACAGTTGATTAAGGAAACCTTTAACTGAGCCACTCAGACGAAAAAGGTCTCAGATATTGCAGTCTGTGCCAGGTTGGCTGATTTTACCCACATTGGCAGTGGGGGTGCTATAGTTTGCTTCAGGTCACTGTGACAAAGAGGGGAAGATCACCCTGAGCTCTAGCATCTGATTGCTATTCATTGACATCTCCTGAAAAGTGCGCAGGTGTGGGCAACAAAAAACAGGTTCATCACCAACAACCCCTGTGGTTAAAATCCCCACTGACTGGCATTGTCTAGCCTCACAATAGAAGAGGAATCGCTTGGTGCACGGCCCCAATTGAACTGTGGCTCAGCAGGAGGGGACATCTTCAGGAGAGGGTGAAGAGGAGAAAAGGGAAGAAAGTTGTTAGAAGACTTACGTCTGATCTGTCACAGTCACAGTTGCTATCCCGACAATTTATTCAACAAATGTATGGCGGGATCCTCACTGCAAGATTAAATTTGTGAAACAATTGTTGCGTCATTACTAGAATTCAATCTGCAGCCGATTACTAAGATATAACACTGTTGTACATATTACAGTTTGTGAACCTAAAGCATGCATTTGTTTGTCACATCACGATATATTACATCAAATGATGGTCCCTTTTGAGAAAGCAGCAATTGATGTAGTCCTGTAGCTTTTGCACGGTTATATATGCGGTATGGAGTGAAGGTTGTTCCATCTCTGCTGAATGGAGCGGGGTTATTGACACAAACCCAGGAACAGGTTGGCTGGCTATTTTGTCGGTTGGTAGATGGTGCATGGCACCAGGAGAACTACGAAAGGGGCAGGGAAAATATGGACGAGAAATTGAGTGCTGTCCGCTGCAGCAAATGGATTTGCCTGATTGGGAGGGAGAGATGGATGATTTATAGGACCCTGTGATGGGTTTCTGAACCTGCCTTTGATCTCAAGCCTGTGCTGAAATGAGCTCAGTTGGGTTCAGTTTATTTGTCCACAACCTTGAGTCTTCTTATAGAATTTACGGATGTAAATGGCGGGTTGTCATCCAAACAAATAACATGTCATGGGATCCTATTCCCATCAGCAAGTCTGGGACTCAAGGTGCCTTTCATTTTAATAGCAGGAAAGAAGATCAAAGTGACTCTTAAAGAAGAAGGAGAAACCGAGTGATGTTTTAAATATATACCCGTCAGGTACTCTGCTTTTATCACTAGGCTCCGAATGTTGTTGTTTGCCTCTTGATTGCTGCTGTGTTTAGAAATTCAACTTTTGTTATAGTGCTCTCAACTTTTCAAAACTTGGTACTTGCCTGTGTGGGGCAAGGGGTGTGAGAAATCAGGAGCGCGATGGCGTATCTCAATTGTCACAACCTTTACAGAGTGTTGGATGAAAGCAAATGCTGACTCTCGTTTGGCCATATCCCTGCAGGCAGTGGGTTGCCATTTTTTGTCCCTGTGCCATTTTTCATGTCTCTTTTTTTCGTGCTGCCCTTTCTCTGTCCTGAACCCTTGTTGCTTTACTGCGCTGACACATTTCACATTCACCAACTCGTTTCCTGAACTCTCTGCTGTTTTTCCTTTTTTCACTCCAGCTTTCTGCCTCCTCTTTGAAACACTCTGCCAGGAAACTGATGTACCACACCAGTTGCTGTTTTCCAGTGGTCATTAGAGGTGATGGCGTAGTGGTATTGTCACTGGACTGGTATTCCAGAAACCTAGGGTAATTCCCAGGGGACCCAGGTTTGAATCCTGCCATGGCAGATGGCAACATTAAAATTCAATAAAAAATCTGCAATTAAAAGTCTGGTTGTTGTAAAATCCCATCTGGTTCACTAATGTCCTTTAGGGAAGGAAATCTGCTGTCCGTACCTGGTCTGGCCTTCATGTGACTCTACACCCACAACAATGTGTTTGACCCTTAAATGCCCCTTGAACAAGGGCAATAAATGCTGGCCCAGCCACATGCCATGAATGAATTTTAAAAATGCCCACATACCTGAGGCACTCCACTGTAGGGGCATAAAAACCAAACTAAGCTCCCTTATAGTGACCGATCTTTGCACAATTGTGTGGTGGTAAACTGGTGACAGCAAGGCAGTTACTGAGCTTTAGCATCCACACATAATGTGCTGGTTTGACTTGAACCTGTTGCATAGAGAGTGATGTGGCCCTATTAATGGGGAGGCAACCTGCTGGCAGGTGTTGGAAATTTGGACACTTTATGCTGAATTTCTGCTGAAATTCGTGATTTTCTAACCATTGAAATGATTTGTTAGAAAAACACAAGGAGAGCAGCAAATGCAGTCCTGCCAGACAAGGCTCCCTGCTAATGGTGCAGACCCATAAAACTACTCACGTAATGGGGGGAATGTCAATGTTTGGCACAAGGTGTAATCTCACACACACACACACACGCACACACACACACGCACACACACATAGACACACACGCACACACACATGCACGCACACGCGCACACACACATGCACACACACACGCACACACACACGCACACACACATAGACACACACGCACAAACACATGCACGCACACGCGCACACACACATGCACACACACACGCACACACACACGCACACACACATAGACACACACGCACAAACACATGCACACACACACAGACACACACACACAGACACCAGGTATAATCAAAGACTCACAAATACACATCTGCACCAAGTATAATCACTCGCACACTCACTCACCTACACCAGGTATAATCACACACAAAACTACACCAGGTATAATCACACACCCCAAAAGCAGGAATAATCTCTCTCTCTCTCTCTCTCTCTCTCTCTCTCTCTCTCTCTCTCTCACACACACACACACAACTAAACCAGGTATAACCACTCACTCACACACACCTACACCAGGTATAATCACTCACACACCTACACCAGATATAATCACTCACACACCTACACCAGGTATAATCACTCACACACCTACACCAGGTATAATCACTCACACACCTACACCAGGTATAATCACACACACACACACACCTACACCAGGTATAATCACTCACACACACCTACACCAGGTATAATCACTCACACACACCTACACCAGGTATAATCACTCACACACCTACACCAGGTATAATCACTCACACACCTACACCAGGTATAATCACTCACACACCTACACCAGGTATAATCACACACACACCTACACCAGGTATAATCACTCACACACCTACACCAGGTATAATCACTCACACACCTACACCAGGTATAATCACTCACACACCTACACCAGGTATAATCACTCACACACCTACACCAGGTATAATCACTCACACACCTACACCAGGTATAATCAATTTCACACACACACCTACACCAGGTATAATCAATTTCACACACACACCTACACCAGGTATAATCAATCTCACTCACACACCTACACCAGGGGCAGGAGATTATGCCTGTTGGCTGCGTGCCGCCATTTTACGTGGGTGGGCCAATTAAGACCCGCCCAGCATGACGCACACTCGGTAGTGCTCAGCGTTTACCTGTGCGGGTGGTGGGAGGAGGGAGAATCGGGGCCTGCGCTCTTTCGGAGCCATGGAGCTGCCTCAGGAAGATTAAGTTCAGATTGAAGGTTTCAAATAAAGATAGATAAAAATTATTTAGACATGTCCCCTCATGTGACAGTGTCACATGAGCTGGGACATGTTTATGAATTGTGAAATTTTTATTTATTTATTTAATGAAACCTCATCCCGCCCGTGGATGAGGTTTCCTGAAAAACGTGCAGGCCGCTTGGGCCCTTTGCCTGCCCCCCGCCAACCTTAAGGTTAAACAGGCAGTGTTGGGAATTAGGTTAATTGTTTTTTTAATGGCCTTAACAGGCCTTTAACAGCCACCTACAGAGCATGCCCGCTGAATGAAAGATCGGAATGATGCATGGTGACGTCGGGGCGCACGCCTGATGTCACCGCGTCATTTTACACATCAGTGAGCTGGGGCCCTCCCACCACACCCTGACCCGAAGATTCTGGCCCAGGTATAATCACTCACACACATACACACACACCAGATATAATCACTCACACACACACACACACACACACACCCGCACCAGATATAATCACTCACACACACACACACACACCCGCACCAGATATAATCACTCACACACACACACACACACCCGCACCAGATATAATCACTCACACACACACACACCCGCACCAGATATAATCACTCACAAACACACACACACCCGCACCAGATATAATCACTCACACACACACACACACACCCGCACCAGAGATAATCACTCACACACACACACACACACCCGCACCAGATATAATCACTCACACACCCACATCAGATATAATCACTCACACACACGCACCCGCACCAGATATAATCACTCTCACACACACACACACACACACACACCCGCACCAGATATAATCACTCACACACACACACACACACCCGCACCAGATATAATCACTCACACACACACACACCCGCACCAGATATAATCACTCACAAACACACACACACCCGCACCAGATATAATCACTCACACACACACACACACACCCCCGCACCAGATATAATCACTCACACACACACACACACACCCGCACCAGATATAATCACTCACACACCCGCACCAGATATAATCACTCACACACACGCACCCGCACCAGATATAATCACTCACACACACCCGCACCAGGTATAATCACTCATACACACACACACACCCGCACCAGATATAATCACTCACACACCCGCACCAGATATAATCACTCACACACCCGCACCAGATATAATCACTCACACACACGCACCCGCACCAGATATAATCACTCACACACACCCGCACCAGGTATAATCACTCATACACACACACACACACCCGCACCAGGTATAATCACTCACACACACACACACACACCCGCACCAGGTATAATCACTCACGCACCGACACACACACACACACCAGATATAATCACTCACTCACACACACACACACCAGATATAATCACTCTCACACTCACCTACACCAGGGATAGTCATACACACACTCATTCAGCTACACCAGGTATAATCTCACACACACACCCGCACCAGATATAATCACTTACACACACACACACACACACACCCGCACCAGATATAATCACTTACACACACACACCTACACCAGGTATAATCACTCACACACGCACACACACCCGCAGCAGATATAATCACTCTCACACTCACCCACACCAGGGATAATCACTCACACACACACACACACACATACACACCCGCACCAGATATAATCATTCTCACACTCACCTACACCAGGGATAGTCACACACACACTCATTCACCTACACCAGGTATAATCTCACACACACACACGCACACACCCGCACCAGGTATAATCACTCTCACACTCACCTACACCAGGTATAATCACTGACACACATCACACACCTATACCAGGTCTAATCACTCACACACCTACACCAGGTATAATCATACAGACACTCATATACCTACACTAAGTATAGTCACTCACACACTCACATACCTACAATAGGTATAATCACTCACACACACTCAAACCACACCAGGTATAATCACACACACACTCACACACCTACACCAGGTATAATCACACACACACTCACACACCTACACCAGGTATAATCACTCACACACACTCAAACCACACCAGGTATAATCACACACACACTCACACACTACACCAGGTATAATCACATACACACTCACAAACCACACCAGGTATAATCACACACACACTCACAAACCACACCAGGTATAATCACACACACACTCACACACCTACACCAGGTATAATCACACACACACTCACAAACCACACCAGGTATAATCACACACACACTCACATACCTACCCTAGGTATAATCATTCACACAGACACACATGCCTGCACCAGGTATAATCACTCACACTCACACACCTACACCAGTCAAAACCATTCACACACACAGACCTACACCAGGTATAATCACTCACACACACACACACCTAGACCAAGTAAAACCACACACTCACACACCCCTGCACTAGGCATAATCACACACACATGCACACCAGGTATAATCATACACACACTCATGCATCTACACCAGGTCTAAATACTTACACACCTACACACACACAGCTACACCAGCTATAATCACACACACTCATGCATCTACATCAGGTATAATCTCACAGATGCTCACATACCTACACCAGCTATAATTTCACACACACACACGCACATCCCTACACCAGATATAATCACTCACACACACATACCAGGTATAATCTCACACACACACACACCTACACCAGGTAAAACCACATACACACACCCCTGCACCAGGCATAATCACACACACACTCATGCATCTACACCAGGTCTAATCACTCACACACCTACACACACACACACACCTACACCAGCTACCATCACACACACTCACGCATCCACACCAGGTATAATCTCACAGATGCTCACATAACTACACCAGCTATAATCTCTCACACACACACACACACACACACACATACACCCCTACACCATGTATAATCACTCATACACTCACCCACCTACATCAGGTATAATCACTCACACACTCACCTACACCAGGTATAATCAAGCACATTCAACACCTACACCATATATAATCGCAAACACACACACACCTACACCAGGTATAATCTCACCGATGCTCACACGCCTACCCTAGGTATAATCACACATGCACACACACAGACACAGACACACACACACACACACACACACCAAGCGTAATCACACACACACCCAGCCACACATGACTACACCAGGTATAATCACAAACACACTCAACACCTACACCAGGTATAATCACTCACACACCTACACCAGATATAATCACACACACACACACACACATACACACAGGGTATAATCACACACACACCAGGTATAATCTCACATACATACACACCAGGTATAATCACTCACACACTTGCACACACACACACTCGTACACTCGTATACACACACACACCAGGTATAATCAGTCACACCCCTCCACCAGTTTTACTCACTCACCTACACAATGTTAGCCCTAATCTCCCCTCCTACTCGGCCTTTGCCTGAGCCTCATCCAAATTTTTCCTTCCAAAATGTTGGCAGGCACACCAGTAAGGATAAAGTTCCAATAGAAACCTACTGAAATATTACACCAATCTGTGAACTTCATTACTAAAAAAAACTCTCTAAAGCCTCCAGCCACTGTTAAAAAAGACTAAGAATTTTCCTCTAATGTCACAAATACATTTTTTGGCTGGGATGTTACATCATCGTTAAAAAAAAGCTACTCACAGCGCCTGTGTCTATTGATGTTAAATGGTTTAAAACACTGTGGGAACATTGCTTCCTGATGCATCTCACTGTTTCGAGAATCTGGAATCACTCTGGCTGAAGAAAATGAATGTTCCCTTTAGAAATGCTGGAAGTCTTGGACATTGTCATGGAAAAAACATAACCGTTTGAATTTAGACATTTCTACAATGGCAAACTGGGGGTCTCTATGATTTGAAATAGGAATCATTTCCCTGTCTAGCATGTTTGTAATAGAGAAGCATGTGTATAATATCTAAGGCTTGTGATTAATGTAATACCTCATTAATAAATGCAATGTCTGATAGCTTTTGCCATTTAAAAAAAATTTCAGTCAGGTCTTAATGTGACTGCATAATTGTGGCTCTAACGGTATCAAATAATATCCCATCTAAGTTCAGAATTGGTGAAGAATTTCACATGGGCTATGTGGAATAATGTTTTAATGAAAGTGCTTTACCACACATTCTCTGTTCTGCCTTACTCCTGTCTTTTTGCCCCACTCCTCTTCCTTCATCTTATATATTTAAACTTCTTCCTGGTAGCCCATAACATCCTCACATCTCCTATTCTTATGGCCATACTTTTATGCCCTAAGTTGATGTACATAATTTAAGTCAGAAAATAGACCATGTTTTAATAGCCCTAATTCCTAATACGATTAACACAAAAGGTATGTTTTTAAGCCTGTGTAAATGCTAGAAGGGGCAGGAGCAGCAACGGCAACTGTGGTGACATAATTATGCTTTTCTGTGTTATTCATTAGAGCAATTTGTGTTTTTTTGGTATTTTTAACATTGTGGCTTTTTTTTTAGTCGACAGCAGAAAGGCAACCATCTGGTGTCAAAATGAGTTATACTAGGAACACAAAAACTTCCATGCATCTCAGAAAAATGTGATTCAGGCAGTGTAGCGATCCCACTCCTGAGTTAGTAGAACAAATTGCAGGATGGTTTCAGTCTGTAACACTCTTCAGTTCCACTTTGCCTTCTAAACGGCAGCTTCACAATATATTCACCACACTTGCATAGTCGTGCGTTTCTCACCCTCCCCACCCCTGTCCTTTCCCTTCCTTCTGTCAATCTCCACCTGTCCCTGTAACTCCCACTTCTCCTACCCTTCCTTCCTATCTTTTCCTTCATCCTTCTGTGCATCTGCTTTCTTCAGCCAAAGCATTTCCAGATTTGTAAAGCAGTGAGATTCATCAGGAATCTCCGCCTCATAATTTTAAAAACCATTCATTGCCAATAACCCCTGTTCCTGTGATGGACCATATAGGTCATATTGTAAGTTATTATTAATTATTTATTTCAGGCCATACAATAGCAGGTGGATATTGGATCATATTGACCACTGTTTATCAGGGTGTCGCTGAGGGAATGCAACAATATCCAATTATTTGTGTAATATTGTGCTTTGGCCTGTAAAAGTGCCTTTATATCCGATATTGTATGTAATGAACCTATGTGTGAAAGTGTATAATACAATAAACTATTTCTGGGACAAAATAGAGTCAGAAACCCAGCAAGCTAGCACAAATTCTAGTTTTAAAAAGAAATCAGGGTCTGCAGTGTATGTCCCTGGCTTCTGCTGAAAAGGGAACGGAGGTTTGGATATTGGCTTGTCACTAATTTTAACAGACCAGAAATATTAGAATGAAGATTATTTCAAAGGATTGGATTATAGAAGAAGAAAAATATTAATGTTGTAGGAAAACTGAGCTTTAATAAACAGGAATAGACAACTCATCAGGAACAGCTGCAATGTGATGTGTGTATATATATATATATATATATACATTATTTTATTTTATTTTATCATTAGCCTTAAAACAAATGTACTTGAAGCATTCACTGGATGCCAATGGATATTGAATTCATTTCTTGTAACATTACCTGTATTCCAATATCAGAAAGTTGTTATTTTGCACTTGATAGCTTAACACATGCTTTTTACAAGCTATTTCCCATGCTTCTGCCAGTAACCTGAGTTACAGCGTTCTCCATGACTGAGCCACTGTGGTTCTGTTATTGGTTGGCAGAAGGTACGATTCAAGGAGGTGCATCGGAAATGACCTTTTCCTCCTTGCTTTACTTTCTGGCCGTTGGACCAAATAATAAACAGATGCAACTCACCTGATCGAGATGAGAGGATTTGAGTAGCAGGCAGCCCTTCTGGTCAGCAGGACAATTAAGATACTGGCCAGCCTGAGCTGTTTATTAGTAATAATATATAAATAGATTCAGTGTAAAGCTCAGGTCAGCAACCTGTGGTTACAAAACCTCCGCTGCTGTGGCCTCTTAACTCAATCGAATGCGAGACTCGTGTGTTAGAAGATAAAGTGCCACTCAGTCAATTTTATTTTCCACAATTCACTGCTCATTGATGTGCATCATCTGCATAACTCATTTCTATGTCATATGTTTCTCTGTATTATTAAGGATCCCAGTAAGCGGGAATTGGAAGGTTAAAAGGAATTCTCAGAAACTCGTAAATGAATCAGTATTTGTGGTATGAAATTCTAAACCCAAGAAAACCTGAATTCAATTTTGTAATTGAATGCATATACTGTAGTAATGCGAAGAATCCAATGTTCATGTTTTTTAAAAACCTGATCTATCCTTTGTGGTGTTCATTTGAAGAAGTATTATATATTATTTAATATGACAGTTTTCCTTTCTGGACTCTGAGTGCAGCCTGTAGAATTACCTCCCCACCATCCAAAACTGGGGTATCATAAAGAGGGATATTGTGTAGTATAGATTCAGGACAAATTACCAGAATGTCTCCAGATTGGTGATGGCTTATGTTGAGATTTGCACTGTTTACTTTATTTTCCTTTTTTCTGCACACAGCTAGAATTTTCTTCCACACAGAATGTTATAACAGGCCCATCATATCCAGCTATTTTCCTACATTTTGGTGAAAGATGTGACTTATTTCCGTGTACACCGCATTCCCGGGAAATAAAAATTTAGCCGAACTTCACAATTTATCTTACTGGATTTAACGCACAAATCTGATCCTGGCAAGGGTCGACCCTTGATATATTTGCTGTAACTTAGTGATTCTGAGCTAGAATTTACCGTTGGCAGGTACTAACGCAGAAACACTAAACCTGTGTGTCAGATGTTCCTGTGTCCACTATGCTAATGAGGGTATTAACCTGTTTATTTTAAATGGTTTAACACCGCTGCTGAAGTAGCAGGTAGAGGGCTGTCAGCTGAGTGTTCGACTGCTAATGCTCAGCAACAGGCGTTTCTAAGCCCACCTCTAAAAGAACTGCCAGTTTACAAAAATTGTGACGACACTCACTCTCCATTATAAAGTAAGTGCAATTAATACCACAGCAGCCTGAGCCCCTCAGTGTGCAAAACGGCTTGGTGAAGGCAGGCGCATTAAAATTTATGAGAAGCTGGGGTGGAGTTATTAGAGGCTTGATCATATTGATTTCTAGTGGGGAGGGAATGTAGACAAGTCTCCAGCTATCCTGGGAAATACTGATGATGGAGTTAATTGATTATTTCTTTTTCCTGCACAGTTAGTGTTTCTAAATGATCAGCTGCAGAGTTTGCAGGCTGTCTTGGACATTTCTTCCGCAAGTGACTCTGTATGGAAATCAGACCCCACTCAGCTGGGAAAGATTTGGTACATGAGACGCTCACAGCTAATGGGTGAGCCCTGAAATATGGCTCTGTAGAGGGATTGTAAATAAACTCAGTGTACATAACTTCCTGTGTTTTGTAAAGTTATACATTCTTTCGCTGCAATGTCATTGGTTTATAATGACGGTGAAGTCAAAAAATGTTTCCTGAATTTTATCACAGAGGTCCTGTCTTTATCATCACCTGGTAAGTACTTTTCATGTTAATGGCTTTCCCCAGGTTGAAGGCAGGGTGTCTTGCAAGACCTAGATACTACACAGAGGGATGGCATAGGATGGCAGGTGGTGGCATGCTGGTATTGTCACTGGTCTAGTAATCGAGAGACCCAGGGTGATGCTCTGGGGACCTGGGTTTGAATACCACCACGGCAGATGGTGAATGAAACCATCGTTGTAAAAACCCGCCTGATTTACTAATGTCCCTTAGGGAAGGAAATCTGCCGTCCTTACCTGGTCTGGCCTACGTGTGACTCCAGACCCACAACCGTATGGCTGACTCTTAAATGCCCTCTGAAATGGCCTAGCAAGCCACTCAGTTCCCAAGGGCAATTAGGGATGGGCAATAAATGCTGGCCTTGCCAATGATGCCCACATCCCATGAATGAACAAAAAAGAAGCCAGTGACTCAATGGATCACTCAACAGCTATTAAAAAAATTATTTAAAAATTACTTTCAACTCGAAAATCTGAAATGAAGGGCATCTCAGGCAACAGTGTGAACCAAAGCAGAGCCAGTTCTTCCATATCCAAATGCAGTTCACATAATGGGATCGAGCTCTGTATCCTGGGATAATCCACTGAGCAGGATAGCACTACACCTGCGAATTGACTTTGAATTCAGTTCCTGAGCAGACTTAAAAGAGCTTGATGTTTAGGTTCTTTTTTATTCATTCATGGGATGTGGGCGTTGCTGGCTAGGCCTGCATTTATTGCTTATCCCTAATTGTCCTTGAGAAGGTCAAAATGGTTTTCTCAAAGAACATAGCTAAGAGATAGAATCATAGGAAGTTTACAGCACAGAAAGAGGTCAGTTGATCCATCGTGTCTGTGTGGCTGAAAAACAAGCCACCCAGCATTTGGTCTGTACCCCTGCAGGTTACTGCACTTGAGGTGCATATCCAGACACCTTTTAAATGAGCTGGGGGGTTTCTGTTTCTACTACCACTTCAGGCAGTGAGTTCCAGACCCCCCCACATAACCCTCTGGCTGAAAAAATCTTTCATCATCTCCTCTCTAACTTTTTCTATCAATCACTTTCAACCTATGCAAACCTAACTGTTAATGTTAACTCAATTGTTTCAAAAGAAGCCCAAAGATATGGCAGCAAGACGGTTAACAGGGATGATCTGTTACAGCGCCCTGCTTACCGGCTTTTTTACGCTGAGTCATCCCGCTGTTTCCAAGCTCTGTCAGGAGTTGACACAAAAAAGGAAAGGGCTGGTCTTTCCATTTTTGCCCGAAGACAACAGAGCCAGGTGTGGAGACTGCTGTGCCTGTAGGTGTAGGAATGTAAACCACATCCAGCAGAATCATCTCATTGCTATTCAGCAGGCGCAAGGCCTAATGTGGGCGGTAGCTGGCAACAGGTCTACAAAACTCAGATCACTTCCTTACTTCCAAACTGAATTAATCTCAGACTCTTAAAGCCGCATGAGTCCAGAGGAAGTTATTATTAACATTTTCTGCAAACGGTGTGTGCTGCATTAACACTTTAAACACCAAAATGACACCTTTGGTCTAAGATAGAAGCAGTAAGATACCTTATTTCTGTTTATTAAGCCAATATTGTGGTACAGTCTCTACTTCAGCATGTTTATCTTAAATCTGCTTTTGGTGGGGGGAGGGGAGAGGGGGAGGGGAGAGCAGCTGCGTTTAGTTTTCATTGCAGTATTATCGTATGCAGGGGACACATTGGCACTCCTGTGATGCAGAGATTCATGTGGCCTGTAGAGACCCAATGAGACCAGAGGGGCTGGACTTTAAAAAAAAAGGGGGAAATCAATAGCATTTTGGACAAAGTAGAGGTTACAATATCATGATATTTTTCTGAGTCATTTGCTACACACTGTGATGCTGTGATATGACTTGCCACAGCCTGCATGCTGCTTGTGTTTTGACTGCATTCAGTGTTCAGACTGTGTCCAGGACTCAGACTGCATCCAGTGTTTAGATTGCAGCAAGCCCTGTGTTCAGTCCACATGGCAATTAAGCCCATATAATCATCTTGGGCCAATGACTAGTTGAAAAAATGATAAAATGAATATTTTGAATAAGTTACGAGTAATTCATCCTGATGCAATCTTATAGAGATCAAATAGCAATATTGAAAAAGTAGTATTATCAAAATATTTGTTTTGTGGAAAATACCTTTTCACAAATGAAGATGTAAAGATATGAAAATACAAGTTTGTTAAAATGCTAAGTTCACTTCAAAAGGATGTAGTATAACTGCAGGCAAATTGGCATTAAGAATCTAAGAATTAAGAATCTAAAAACAGCATAATATAATTACATTTACTATTGCAGAAGCATTGAAAATATTCATTGGGAAAAGCTACTGACCTTATCAGCAGCAAGCTTAATTACAAAATACTAAGCAGAACTGGAGTACTGTGAAATATAAATCCATTGTGATCATGACATACTTGTGCCTCTTATCATGCCCACTGTAAACTGAAGTGTTTGTGACAATAATAGCGGTTGGATTAGTGAGATCATCAGTAAATTAATTTACTTTAACAAAGAAGGTTCAAGTTACAAAAAGATTGCAGAACACATTGTACTTCTAGAGCCACAAAAATAGTTATTTCACATAACTTCAAAACAATGAACGTACTAACACCCGAAATGCTTAATTCAAATATTATCAAATTTATTCATAGTTTTCAAACTGCTGTTAATGGCCAATTTTCTTTCTGATAACACACACACACACAGCGCTTCAGAAACTCCTGCAGGCCAGCAGTATCTTAAATGTGAGGGATTCATTTTAAAATGTCATATTAATAATTAAAGTTTTGTGGAAATGCATTTAATTGACTTAATTTGTGGCCCTTGCCGCTTTAATAATAACTTGTAGCTTTGGCATCTTCGATACAAATGGTATGCTCCAGTGCAGTAATTAGAGACGAGGGCTGTAAAATGGATATAAAATGAATATAGAAATAGGTTTCTGAATAGGAAAACGACATGTGCGACCCTGAAACCTTTAAGTATTAAAGAATATTATGATGCTGCTACAAGGGGCAAAGGTGGTAGAAACAGGTGTTCAGGATGAATTTTTAATTAGACTCTCATTCTTCAGGGATGTGCTCCGAGTCAAAAGAGTCCATGTTCTTAATTTAACATTGCACACAAATCAATAACAAGCCATTTATTTGCTAATTTATGTTCTTTCATTGAATAGACTGTATCTGGAAAATTGCCTAGTGCAACTAAAAGTTATTCCATTTGTATTCTATTGAAGCCTAACTACAAAATTTGTCACAGTTCTACATCAATCTGATATTAAACAGTCATCTTCCTCACAAAATTCACAGTGTGAATAGCTCTGAATAACAACCAGTTAAAAAATGCAACTGACTGGTTGGGGATTGGCATCTGGAAAATTTCTTTTGGATTCCGAAATTTAGGAATGGTGGGTTGGGAAGGCACAGAATAAAATAAATTCTAAATTCCAGAATCTCAAAGGAACTCTTATGGAACCTGATCCTGTCTATCAAATCTCAGTGAGATACTGAATGCTAATTATAGTCAAATAATGAAGCTGTTAGCAACAAACAAGGCAGTAAATTTAAGTTTATGAATCTGAGGAGTCATTTTTAGTCATAATTCTGCACTTTGCATCCAGAATCAGTTTGAATTCTGGATGAGGGCAATATTTTTCCTGGCAGTTTTCTCCACATCTCTCTCGAAAGTGGTGACTCGTGCTGAGCCGTGATTACTCAGATGCAGACAGTCTTTCCTGAACTCACTGAACATCTGGTGGTCCAGGCTATTTGACTGTGGTAGGTGTCATGTAGCGCCCACACATGCCCATACTCCAACGGTGCTCACCGGATAACAATCGGCATGCCTCTGATCTGCAGGCCCAATTGTAGATGCAGTTTATTGCCTTTGCTGGGATCAGCTATGTGGCCAGATCTCATGAAATCCTCTTAATATGTATAAAGATGGGTGTCTTAATATGGATAACTGCTGGAGTTCACAATGCATTGATATCATTTGCCTAGGAGATAACATATTTGATTGACAATGAAAAGGATGTAATTAAAAAATGTAAAGGAGAGAATAAGTGACAGCCCTTCATGGACTACCAGCAGAGGCCATTCTGGGGAAGGTCTCCTGTGGATTCTTGCCAGACTTCACATGCACGGCATCTTGTCTAGACTAATATTATTTACTGTAATTTTTGACCATTAGAGTTCGACACCCTGGCGATTCTGCTTTTGCCCTATGTTTTAAGTTTTACATTTGCTGGTGGCTCATGGAATAAGCAGCTTGTGCAGTGATGGTCTATATTGCTGAATCTACCACCATCAATGCCACCGAGATTGAGGTGACTGTAGCACTGTAAAAGCTCAAAAATCTTTGCTGTTTAACTTAACTTTCCGCTATTAATGTACAGGACAGGAAGCCAGAACTGCAAACCTAAACATAGATTAATCCTGAGGTGGAGCTGCTTTGTTCTAGGATTTCATCTGTCTTACTGGAGCCTCTTATCTTAGATTCGATATTCTCAAAGTTTCCTCCCGTTACTCTATGCTGTGGTGTTCTGCAGTTCAGCGTAGTGCTGAAAGTCGATGCTATCAGATCAGTGGAGAGCCTTTAGTAACTCACATGAAGCTTTTAAACTATTATCGTCTGCTCAGGGACAATATGTGGTGTGACTGCTTTCCAAAATCAGTCCTTTTAGTGATAAGGAACATTACTGCCTCCCTCAAAACAAAACAGGCTTATAATGAAGGGATTGTCCTAGTAGTTGGTTCAGAATGCAGCATTTTTGTTGCTGAAATGCATCTGTTATCTGCATACGCATCTAAATTAGAAGTTCCTCTGCACAACAACTTGCAGATTGCTTTATTCACCACAGCCCTGAAAAGTTGCTGTGGCTGCACTGTTGCCTCTAGTTGGTTAGATGGGCAAAATCGGCATGTGTCGCTCAGCCATCGATTCTGTCTGCAGTCTGTCAGGGCTGCGGGAGGGGTCATAGATTCGTGCAGGGGGAAGGAAACATGATCCGAGTTCCTGTTTCTGAATAGTGTCAGTGATCCATACAGAAAGGTTCTGGTCTTTGGATTGAGGGTGAGCTCAGAGCTCATGCTGGTGGTGCTGTTGGGGGAGGAGAAATTACTTGGTTGTGTAAATTGGTGGGGTGTTTTTAAGTTACCTGCAAGTACTCTTCATGTTATCTCTTAAACTGATTCTGTTCCATGGGATTTACAGCGACCGAGTCAAATTGTATAAACTCATGTAAAGTTTATTCATTTGGAAGAGTTTGTTATTGTACAACGTCACAAACAGCCCATTTGAAACCGGCATGATTGCAACATGTACAAAATAAGAAGAGTTTGAAAAATAGTTTAAATGCCTGTTGGGAACCTATATACAAATGAAGACTATATGGTGTTTGATGTGTGAGATCCAGGAATGAAGCCTGCATGCCCACTTAAACAGCCAGAACACACTCTAATCAACCTGCAGTGACAGACCTTGAAATGCTGCCAACTACTTTGGCAAGTTTCAAGCAACTCTGACTTCAGGTGCACAGGGCCTTTTCGTGTTCCAAAAGGAGTCGGCAAGTAATCATGTAACTCAGATATCTATTCACAGTAACTAAATCCAGAAGTAGTGAACATCCCTGGAGTGTACACCATCTTTTGACCATTGGGATCTAGCTTCACATTGAACCCAAACAGATGGAATAGTGGTTTCCCGTCTCAATGGTGCAGCGCGTTTGCACTTTGACTTTGCTTGACCTGTGTTAAAATCCAGCCCAAAGAGGGAGGATGAATATATCCTTTTGCTGATGGCTGTTAACCCCTTGAACACCAAAGAGGCCAAATTTCACTTTTGAATTATTTTAATGAGAAGGTTGCCACGATTCCCTGTTCTCACACTGACTTTTACTAAAACTATTAACAGGAGGAGAGTCACGCATGTCACATGCAACCTCGATCATACTTTACTATTTAGGCATGGCTTTCTGTAACTTATTGATGCTGAATATTATATAAGCATTAGAAAAATTTACACATGGAAATTTCTAATCGATTTGCCACAAAAATATTTCTCCTGGTCTTAAGGTTAAACTATCGTTGAAATGTGTTTGAGAATCGACAACTCTGTTTAGAGGCACAAAACACTGAGGTAGAACAGGCGCAAGGGGCCGAATGGTCTACTCCGGCATCCATGTTCCTCAAAAGCCCCCTCTAAATTCAAGAGTAGCTAAACTAAAAATTTCAGAAGCTGGGGGGAAAAATCCACCGTGTCAGGTATTTCCTTTAAAAAAAAAGATTAAAACTCACCTGGATTCTCCTGGCAACATTCTGTGTCATTCGCAAGGCAGACATCATCCTTCCATTACTGACAGCTGGGGTCAGTTTTCTTGGATGGAAATGAGCTCTGAATAGTGAGCAATCATTTCTCGGCAGATACCTGACAAAACAGATAGCAGATAATTGCTGTTTCTTTATCGTCCAAGTTCAGAGGTGTAGTTTGTACAATTAAGTGAGTACAAATGCGCAAAATTCACAGGATTTGACACCTGCACTGCTGGGAAAATAAGCAGCGTTAGGAGGAGATGTACCTCGAGGCTGCATTATGGAAAAGGTTTCTCATAAACACAAACAATTTAGCTCTCGGTGATTTTCGAATTTGTGTCGGAATTTTTTTGAATGGATTTCCTCCACTCCCAAAAAAAAAGCAGCGGCAATATTTTCATATTGAGTCAGACGTTGCCATGTGAAAATAACGTCTTTGAAAACAAAGGGAGGGAAAGAGAAAGCTGTTCTGCCCATTTCGCTAACCAGTTCCCGCGTAGTTCTGTGCTTTTCTCCCATTGGGAACAATGGGGGGGATTGACTATCCTCCGTAACATGCAGCCCGTTGTATAGCGTTTGCTCCACTTTTTCTCTTCCTTTTGTTGACACTGTGAGTTGAGACATTTTCTTTGTTTATTTATAGAAAAGGACTTCAGTTCACAATGAAGGATGAGTGAACTGTATGCATTTGATATATGGGGAGGGGGAATCCCTTCGCTGCTGTGCTCCAAACCACAGCACTATATTCAGTAAAATAATACCGATCTTTGATAAATCTTTTAAAGAATCTATTGTGGAGGACTGCTTTGAAATAACAGCAGCAAGATTAAACATGCTTCTGAAAGGTGCTTTCCACTTACAGCACTAATCACTGTCTGCATGTTGTGCTGCAGTGGAGCTATTGTTTATCCAGTAGGGTTAGGGTTGAAGAAAGAAGTCAAAATGACACAGTTGGCTGTCCACTCTATGGAGTTAAATTGCAACTCAGATTTCCTGTTGAACACTGCAGTCTTTCCTATCTATAGTGATGCTCAGCTCTCCAGTCCTAGCGACTGAGATTTCTGATTTCTTGTACACTGCATTGCTGGGGGGTGAGCTGGGGAATAAGGGGACATTCTGTCAGCCTCGTTGAAGTCAAGGATGGGCACAGTAGGGTGTTCTCCAGCCTTTTATTACATCCCCATAATTTTCTGTTGAAAGTGAAGCAAATTGTTATTGCTATAAAAAAAAGCTAACTGGTACGTGGGTAATCTTGTGAACCTGAACTGTATAGTCCAAGAGATCCCAGCTTTGACCCATGCTTAGATGATGGTCATTCAGAGCAGCAGTTTGGACACTAAAGTTGACCTTCTGCTCACTTGGTAGGGGTGACGAAAAGTGGCCAGGTTTCCTACTTCTCACTTTATCCACTGACTTCTGCTGGGGAGTGTGCTGCTGGGGAGTGTGCTGCTGGGGAGTGTGCTGTGCTGCTGGGGAGTGTGCTGTGCTGCTGGGGAGTGTGCTGCTGGGGAGTGTGCTGCTGGGGAGTGTGCTGCTGGGGAGTGTGCTGCTGGGGAGTGTGCTGCTGGGGAGTGTGCTGTGCTGCTGGGGAGTGTGCTGTGCTGCTGGGGAGTGTGCTGCTGGGGAGTGTGCTGTGCTGCTGGGGAGTGTGCTGCTGGGGAGTGTGCTGTGCTGCTGGGGAGTGTGCTGCTGGGGAGTGTGCTGTGCTGCTGGGGAGTGTGCTGCTGGGGAGTGTGCTGTGCTGCTGGGGAGTGTGCTGCTGGGGAGTGTGCTGTGCTGCTGGGGAGTGTGCTGCTGGGGAGTGTGCTGCTGGGGAGTGTGCTGTGCTGCTGGGGAGTGTGCTGTGCTGCTGGGGAGTGTGCTGTGCTGCTGGGGAGTGTGCTGTGCTGCTGGGGAGTGTGCTGCTGGGGAGTGTGCTGTGCTGCTGGGGAGTGTGCTGCTGGGGAGTGTGCTGCTGGGGAGTGTGCTGCTGGGGAGTGTGCTGCTGGGGAGTGTGCTGCTGGGGAGTGTGCTGTGCTGCTGGGGAGTGTGCTGCTGGGGAGTGTGCTGTGCTGCTGGGGAGTGTGCTGTGCTGCTGGGGAGTGTGCTGTGCTGCTGGGGAGTGTGCTGTGCTGCTGGGGAGTGTGCTGTGCTGCTGGGGAGTGTGCTGTGCTGCTGGGGAGTGTGCAAGCATGGAGTTATTGGAAACCTGAGGTTATTTTTGTCACATGCATCTGATACTTGGTTGCCCAGTTATGGAGCGAATGAGATGGTTTGGTGTAATAGCGAGGTGGGCCTGATGCACAATGTCACAGTTGTGGGTGTATCTGGTGGCCCAGTTGTGGGTGTGCCTGATATGTGGCGGTGTAACAATAGGATTCTGTCAAATAACCTGGTCTACTGAAAAGGAGGATCTGCAGGCCTTGTTAACCAGACTGATCGATTTATGGTGGATGCTGGTCATTGGGGTGGGGAGAGTTTGTGCACAATATTTGACCAGCCGCAGGTGGGTTAGGTGCTGACATTTTCTCATGAGAGTTCATTTTGGAGATGAAGGGATTGCCTTTATATTCCCTGAAACATTGGGAAGGTTATTTTCTTGCATGTTCACAAAATCTCAGCGCAAAGGTTCTAACCTTTTTGAGAACCAAAACTTACAATTTTCATACTTTCTGTACCCCTAATGGTATTAGGTTCAATTATAACAATACAATTATTGATATTTCTCTGCATAAAATTGGAAGCGGCCAGAATTAAAGCAAGAAGATATCAGCCCTAATTTTGATTGATGTTAGCTGATGGCATTGATTACAGGAAGTTTGGAGTTTCTCCGGCTTCCTGCTTTCCTTTTGATAACCAGCAGTTGGGGATGTTGCGTGTCTTGTGTGTGAAGAGGAACTGGCTTGGGAAAAAAAAAACATAAGTAAAGATAAGATAAAGAGAAACGACATAAATAACAAGGATGCATGTTCTTTATGATGTTCCCTACATGTTAGGAGATCACTGCTCTGTGTGAATGGTTTTAATGTCTGAGTTTGTACCCCTTCAATTGAACCACATTCATTTGGAGCTTGTCTAATCAGAGAACCCATGACCAGAATGGGTGTATATCCAATGTGACAAAAATGCATTTTATGTTAAATGGCAAAATAGCAGAAATCGCTGACCTTTACTAGTACACGGTAGGATAGCCACTCGCTGCCATGTACTATGAAATGCAATGATGTTTACCATTTTACATTTCAACATAAAGCACTCTCCCATTACAACACAGTCATTACTATTCAACTGCACTGCACAACTAACGCACCTCAGCACCACTCAGCACAGTTTAAAGGTTGTCAGTAGTTTATGGCGCAGCATCTGCTCAGACCTGTGAATGCATTGGATCTCAGTTGTAAATATTTTCCCCGTAAATGAACCCATTGCACTGCTAAATGGAACACAAACCGAAAATGCGCACTTTATTTTTTTCCCTCCAGATTAAATGATGCTCTTGCAGCAGTGAGTGTGTTTAATGCATAGTAAAAAAAAAATCAGGCATAATTCAAAATCAGGGGGTCATAAAAACAAATTGGTGATGAATGAATTTGTGCAACCTCAAATCTAAATGTATTAGTGTGACTGCATATTGTAATGAATGGAAATGGCAACTGAGAATTAAACAGGGACCTTTGGTAATCTTGGCAAAATTTCCTTTATAAATACTTCAAGAAAAAATGTCAAATTGGTTAATATTTAGTTATCACATCATTGACATTTTAAGTGTCAAATTACTTTTTATAAGGTGCATTTTAACTCACCATCTATACTATGTACTGATGACTGAATATACTAAGACCTTTTGATTCAGTTGCAATTGAACATGTGCATTGTGATTACAATTTTATTTTATGTATATTTATAGTAATATGGAAGCAGTCAATGGACTTCAGCAGAGGCGGACAATATAAAGCAGATAAAATATATTGATAAGCATCTACATAATTTCCTTCTACATCCCCATTTATTGCTTCGGAGAAAGTTCAGAGCAATCAAGAATCCATTTTCAGTATATAGAATATAATTGCATTTGGCACCAAAACATAGAACCTAAGGGGAACAAAATTTCCTAGTTACTATAAATGTCACTTTCACATGGATTAAGGCAATATGTGTCTGAACTTTGTAGTTATCAGTCAGGTTTTAAAATCTGTCTTTGGGAACTTTACATGAAGTGTGGTGGAGGGGTGTCTCAAGGATGATGTTTTATACAGTTTATATTTAAGCCATAAATATACCAATGGTGGAGGCATATTGGCGAGTGTCAGTAAGGGACCATTGCTCTACTGCGGTTATTATTTCAAAAGCTGCCTCATCTTATTTTGCCAGCTTGAGCTACTAGGTAGGGATTACTATTTTAAAGATTTCACTGGGGTACCGTTTATTCTGGACGTTTATTTTGTACTTTCTCACTGAAGTTCCACTGTGAAATTTTAACTGGTCAAATGCAAGGCTGTGGTAGCTCATATAACTAATTTTATCATGGGCTTTGCCATCTGACATCCAAACATCTAACGCTAAGCTATCAGATATGGACCCTGCAGACTGCAAGGCAAGCGACAATTCATTTGAGCAGAAGCCCAAGAGGCAAACTAAGATGATGGTGAGATGAGGTAGAACCAGATAGTAGGATTGCTGAGGCAATTAAGTGGATTAATGCATCCATGGACATGGATGGCTAGTGACAGTTATAAGCATTGTAACCTTCAGCTCCAAGGAACTTTGAAACAAATGAGAGGCAATAAAGGTTGTGAAGTCAGGACAGATGAAAACAGGCTGGGAAAAGGAGTATCGCCAAGGAAAGCCAGTGGCACAAAACAAAGAGACTGGTTGAGAGCCAGTGGAAAGACTGAGCAGAACGGAATTCTCAAACAAGGCAGCGACTACATTGACAGCAAACGGGTCACTGAGGAAAATGTGCAAGAAGGAAGAATAATTAGGAGAGATCAGAAGAGATATTTCTTTGAAAAATTAATCAAGTTGCTTGCTAAACATTACCAAAGCTTTGTCAAGTTTAATTTGCTTTGAACCATTCTCTAGCTATTTCCTGCCACATTGAACCCAAGTGCTGCTCCCAGGTAACAGTGGAGTGATTAGACAGTGCCACTGTGCTGGCTTCTCCAGTGGCATATGCACTGTCTGGTACAGTACTGAGCTAGAGTTCAGAAAGGTTTCAAGTTTCAAGCTACTTTCAGCTAAAGTTGACCTCATTGCTGCCAACAAAAAATCAGCCATGGTGCCTGCAGATGGCAAACTACATAGTGAACCCTACTGTAGAGTGTTCCTGGGTGAAAGTTGGGCAAGAAAAGGATTGAGTGGCCTGTGATGTTCAGTAGCCAGTCAACCCTTGTAGCCCAAGATTACACATAAGAATGGTCACAAATATGATAACTGTAGAACCATGTAGAGGTTAACATGTTTAGCAAAATAAGTGACAATAGTTAAAAATAAAAGACAGGGCTTCTAAGGCAGGACCTTGCTAGGAGTGAGCTGTGCAGCGATTGACCAGCATGACAACATGTCAGACTGCTAGCATCAGGAAACCTCAGAGTCTCACTCTGCTCTTTGTAGTCAGTCACTATGAGGGAGGAGAGCTAAACTGAACTGCAACTGTAAAATGGCCTGAATTGCCATTTCAGTTTCATTCCATGACATTTGAGTTTGGCTCAGTTTAGACCATCCTTAGGTCCAGTGTGCCTGGCCCTCTAAAATTCTCTTCCAGTCAACGTACAGTTTCACTTTCCAAACCCTGCCATCATGATAGTTGGCGAGTGAGATCTTACTTAGCTCACCAGGGCTAGAAGAGCTAAGGTGGGAAGGAGGGTTTATTTTTATGGTTTAAGCAGATATAGTTTCCCTATTCGATGGGTATCTTACTGGCTTGTGCAAAATAGTTTGCAGTGGATCTTTGTTATTGGATTTTGCAGCCAGCTAGCACTTAGGGTTGCATCTTCCTGAGGTTGTATTGGGTGCTTGGTTGGGTGGGGGGGGGGGGGGGGGGGGGTGGAAATGTGGTGCCAGAAAAATAGTGGGGAACCATGTTGAGATGACTCCCTGATGCATTCCCCCGCTGGGGAGTTTCACAGGAGGCAGACAGCCAATTAATGTTGTTAAAGCCCCAATTGGGGGCAATTTTACTGGTTCACTGGCATTTTGCTAGCAGTAGGCCATATGGTTTCTCGAGCCTATCTGCCATCCAGTAAGATCATGGCTAAACTTTTACATCAACACTACTTTCCCGCTCTATGTGGGCCTTGCTGGCTAGGCCAGCATTTTATTGCCCATCCCTAGTTGCCCTTGAGAAGGTGGTGGTGAGCTGCCTTCTTGAACCGCTGCAGTCCGTGTGGTTTAGGTACACCCACAGTACTGGTAGGAAGGGAGTTCCAGGATTTTGACCCAGGACAGTGAAGGAACGATGATATACTTCCAAGTCAGGATGGTGAGTGGCTTGGTGGGGAACTTGCAGGTGGTGGTGTTCCCATCTGCTGCCCTTGTCCTTCTAGATGGTAGTGGTGGTGGGTTTGGAAGACGCTGTTGAAGGAGCCTTGGTGAATTCCTGTAGTGCATCGGTGGTGGAGGGAGTGAATGTTTGTGGATGTGGTGCCAATCAAGCTGGCTGCTTTGTCCTGGATGACGTCCAGCTTCTTGAACATTGTACTCAACACTGAGCATCCATTACCCTCTGGGGCAGAGAATTCACAACTCTCAGAGTAAAGAAATGTCTCCCTGTCTCAGTCTTATGTGGCTGACCCCTTACCCTGGGACTATGACCCCTATCTCTGGACTCTGGGGAAGCAGCCTCTCAGCATTTATGCTATCAAACCATCTGAGAAATGTTATATGTTTCAATGAGATGAACATGCATGATGCCAAACAAATTGTTAGAACACTACAATAAGCATTTCCTCTTATGAGATCTGATGGGTGAGGCCACTCTTTATTAAAGAGGACAACTACAGCACTAAAATTCATTGGGTGTCATGTGAAGATCTTAAGACCATCATATGTGGATCATGAATGCTCTGCATTCTGTATTCCTTTGTTCATTTTCCCCCCTTGTTCTGAATGTGCTTACCCATGCTGATGTATGAGCAGGGGCTGGTCATGTGAACGTAGATAGTGAATGCTGACAGGATATTTAACCGTGGAGATCACAGGTGACTGGTAGAAATGATGAGCGGGGCCCCTGGCAGTGCCAATTTTACCCTGTTTAGCTTGAGTACCGAGGCCAGTTCCAGCATTAAAGCTAAGGCAGGGAAGAGTTGGCATCAGCTAAATCAGGAATCAAACCTGGAACCGTCTGATCTCCATGCCTTAGTTACACATTGCCTTTACCAATTAAGTCAACGGAAAAGCCTATGCTCTATGGAGAAGCACATCATATTGGGCCCACATTGCTGTCCTACACGCCTCACTATAATCCAGCTCCAGTTCGCTTCACCCATATTTCCATAGCTTGCTGTCACCTCAGACTGCAGACTACAGATGTATGTTGCTACTGTACCAGCAAACAGTAGGCGTCTGTACAACTAGCTCAATGTGCCTGTGTCTCCAGCATCTGCGTTCTGTGGAAAACTGTAATGGGTATATGAGCTGGCAAAGCTGGATTCCTTCATGCCCTGTACCCGCTGACCCTCTCCCTCATTAACAATCACTCCCAGTCTTGCAGTGAAATGATAATTGCTTAAATTGTTCAATAAAAGCATTTGGTGTGTCCTGCATGTGTTAGCGCCTACTCAGCATCATTGGATAGAGCAGATACTGTCTGACAAATGCTACATACAAAGAGTTCTGCTGGGGGCCCGAAGGC
Source organism: Cetorhinus maximus (assembly GCF_964194155.1). Taxonomy (NCBI): domain Eukaryota; kingdom Metazoa; phylum Chordata; class Chondrichthyes; order Lamniformes; family Cetorhinidae; genus Cetorhinus; species Cetorhinus maximus. The sequence continues at coordinate 37,099,738 of NC_135902.1, forward strand.
ATGCTTCCCACGAACATTCTTAAAATATTGCATGGTTGTAAAAACTGGCTGATGTATTTTAGAGTACCAGTTTAGCCCGAGGCCACGTGAAGAATGGACGCCTGAATCAAGCAAAACACGTTCTTCCCCTGTGTATCCATGCTGAAATGATGCCAGCAAAAGTAGGACATATGATACCAGCTACACCACATTTTATCCATTAACCATGTAGTGTCTGCTATAGTGTCTGGTGACACGACCTTTTCTTTATTTTTATTTTTCCTTAGCACAAAAAACCAAATGCCGCAGATGTTGGAAATCCAAAATAAAAACAGAAAATGCTGGAAATACTCATCCAGTCAGGCAGCATCTGTGGAGAGTTAACCCCGGGGTTATCAACCTGAAATGTTTGTCATAACACATCCCCCTTCCCAAAGGGAGGGAGAAAGGATTAGCGTTTATATAGCGCATCATCACATCTTGACAACTTCCTAAGCAGCTTTACAGCCATTGAATTAGCTTTGAAGTGCAATCATTGTTGTGGCTTAAGCAAATGCGGCAGCCAATTTGGGCACAGCAAGGTCCCATATTGAGATGAATGGCCAGCTAACCTGAATTTGGCGTTGTTAGTTGAGAGAGGAATGTCAGTCAGGTAACGAAAGAAAGCTGTTGACTCACTGGTAGCAGTCTTGCAAGGTTATGCATTCAAGCCCCACTTGAGCACATGACCTCGACTGATGCTGCTGTGTGGCACTGAGGGGATACTGCATTGTCAGAATCGCTGCCTTTCAGGTGCCATGTTGAACTGAGGTAAAAGACACCATGGCGCTTGAAGAGCAGGAGATTTTTCCTGGTGCCCTAGTCAACATTTATCCCACAATCAGCAAAGCAGGTTAACTGGTTATCCATCTCATTGCTGCTTGTGAGACCTTTCCAAATGTTTTGATTTATTCTTTCATGGGATGTGGGCATTGCTGGTATGGCCAGCATTTGTTGCCCATCCCTAATTGCCCTTGATTTGAGTGACTTACTAGGAAATTTCAGAGGGCAGTTAAGTGTCAACCACGTTGCTGTGGGTCTGGAGTCGCATGTAGGCCAGACCAGGTAAGGATGGCAGATTTCCTTCCCTGAAGGGCATTAGTGAACCAGCTGGATTTTTACCATGATGTACGGTGGTTTCATGGTCACTATTACTGAGAACAGCTTTTAGCTCCAGATTGTGTTAATTGAATTTAAATTCCACCAGCTGCCATTGGTGCAATTTGAATTCATGTTGGCAGGGTATTAGCCTGGGCCTCTGGACTACTAGTCCAGTGACATTACCGTTATGCCACCATTGCATCATCTCCCTGTCTTGCCTCCATGAATTCAGTGCGCAAAACATCAAAAGTAAATCATTGGCTGTGAGACGCTTTGGAATGTCTTCCCCAGCTCCTCTTTAAGTGGTGCCAGGGAAGTGCGAGTCTCTTCACCTGAACGGATCATGGCTGTGTATTTTAGACAAAAGATAACGCCCCTAACAATGCAACACCCTTTCAAATATTCACCAAAGTGTCAACATGCTTCATGTGCTCAGGTGGTGAATTAGACCTTGAAGCTGCACGATTCTGATGATGAAGCAAGAGTGTTAACAACTGAGCTAAACTGGAACCTGGATGCAGAAACTCTGGTTGCAGGTTTTTCAGGTCCAGGAATAATACGGTTGGTCAGTCGATACAGTTGAGTTTGCACCATTTGACCCAGATTAAAAATTATGTAAACATGCAGGTGCTGATTGTGGACTCTTGGCTAAATCCAGAACTTTTGTTTTTAGGTTTTCACCATTTGCAGGTTTTGTGATGCGTAGCTCATGTGTTTAATATTTTGATCATGTAAGTGTAAGCTGGGGTCTTTTCTCACATGCAGATTCACAGTGCACGTAATCATCTGGCTTTCAAAGGACTGCTATAAATGTGTGCAATGGCCACAATAGTGCAAATCAGTGATCCCAAAAAGCAAAACCCTGTGGATGCCGGCAACCTGAAATAAAGTCAGAAAATACAACAAATATTCGGCAGGTCTGGCTGCATCCATGGAGGGAGAAACGGAGTTAATGGGCAGAATTTTCTGCTGCTCAGCTGGACGTGCGCCTGACCCGAACGAGCGTAAAATGACGCGCGATATTTCGGTCGGCGCACACGTGCGCGCAGGAGTCAGCTGCACGCCCGCCGACAATTCAAAGGCCTGTTAAGGCCATTTATAATCTCATTGAATTAAATTTTTCTCTGCTCATCCAGCCGTTCGGTTGGCGGGCGGGCAAAAAGGCCAAGTGGCCTTTGCATTTTTTGGGAAACCTCATCCACGGGCGGGATGAAGTTTCGATCCATCATTAATAAAAAAATGAAAAATTTTCAAACTAATTTCTAACATGTCCCTGCTTATGTGACAGAGTCACGCGAGGGGACACGTTTTTTAATACCTTTAAAATGCTTTATTTTTAATTTTTTATATCTTCATCTCCTTGAGGCAGCTCTGCCCACCCCCCACCCACACACAGGCAGTGCTGCAGCACACATTTCACGCTGGGTGGGCCTTAATTGGCCTGCCAGCATGAAATCGGGGTCCGGCGCAACTGCGGGCAGTGGTCAGCTTCCTACCTGCTCCCGCCCACACCCACCCAGCCCGCCCGACGAGGGCAAAACCATGGCCAATGTTTCAGGGCTCTCCTCAGTTGCTGCCTGACCTGCTGAATACTACCAGTATTTTATGTCTTTAGCGTAATAGCTGTACCCAGATATTCTCTGTCACTGATCACATTAGAGTATCTGACATTGCGGGAGGTCATTCAATTTAAGCACCGTCAATGGACACACGAGATGCCCCCAGGCCCACTAGAGTTGCCAAGGCAGCTGCTCTGAACATGTCAGAAAATGTTGTAGGAACGTGTGTGTGCGGAGGGTGTGTGCGCGTAGGGTGTGTGGGTGTGTGCAGAGGGTGTGTGTGTGTGTGTGGAGGGTGTGTGTGTGTGTGCGGACGGTGTGTGTGTGTGCGGACGGTGTGTGTGTGTGCGGAGGGTGTGTGTGTTGTGTGTGTGTGGAGGGTGTGTGTGTGTGCGGACGGTGTGTGTGTGTGTGTGGAGGGTGTGTGTGTGTGTGCGGACGGTGTGTGTGTGTGTGTGGAGGGTGTGTGTGTGTGTGCGGACGGTGTGTGTGTTGTGTGTGTGTGGAGGGTGTGTGTGTTGTGTGTGTGCGGAGGGTGTGTGTGTTGTGTGTGTGTGGAGGGTGTGTGTGTGTGCGGACGGTGTGTGTGTGTGCGGAGGGTGTGTGTGTTGTGTGTGTGTGGAGGGTGTGTGTGTGTGCGGACGGTGTGTGTGTGTGCGGAGGGTGTGTGTGTTGTGTGTGTGTGGAGGGTGTGTGTGTTGTGTGTGTGCGGAGGGTGTGTGTGTTGTGTGTGTGTGGAGGGTGTGTGTGTTTGTGTGCGGAGGTTGTGTGTGTGTGTGCGCGGAGGGTGTGTGTGTGTGCGGAGGGTGTGTGTGTGTATGCGGAGGGTGTGTGTGTGTGTGGAGGGTGTGTGTGTGCGCGTAGGGTGTGTGGGTGTGTGCGGAGGGTGTGTGTGTGTGTGTGGAGGGTGTGTGTGTGTGCGGAGGGGGTGTGTGTGTGTGCGGAGGGTGTGTGTGTTGTGTGTGTGTGGAGGGTGTGTGTGTTGTGTGTGTGCGGAGGGTGTGTGTGTTGTGTGTGTGCGGAGGGTGTGTGTGTTTGTGTGCGGAGGTTGTGTGTGTGTGTGCACGGAGGGTGTGTGTGTGTGCGGAGGGTGTGTGTGTGTATGCGGAGGGTGTGTGTGTGTGGAGGGTGTGTGTGTGCGGAGGGTGTGTGTGTGTGCGGAGGGTGTGTGTGTGTGCGGAGGGTGTGTGTGTGCGCGGAGGGTGTGTGTGTGCGGAGGGTGTGTGTGCGCGCGGAGGGTGTGTGTGTGCGCGGAGGGTGTGTGTGTGCGCGGAGGGTGTGTGTGCGCAGAGGGTGTGTGTGTGTGCGGAGGGTGTGTGTGTGTGGGTGTGTGCGGAGGGTGTGCGGAGGGTGTGTGTGTGCGGAGGGTGTGTGTGTGTGTGTGTGTGTGCATGCAGAGGGTGTGTGTGTGTGTGCGGAGGCTGTGTGTGTGTGTGTGTGCGGAGGCTGTGTGTGTGTGTGTGTGTGCGGAGGCTGTGTGTGTGTGTGCGGAGGATGTGTGTGTGTGCGGAGGGTGTGTGTGTGTGCGGAGGGTGTGTGTGTGTGTGCGGAGGGTGTGTGTGTGCGGAGGGTGTGTGTGTGCGCGGAGGGTGTGTGTGTGTGCGGAGGGTGTGTGTGTGTGTGGAGGGTGTGTGTGTGCGGAGGGTGTGTGTGTGTGCGGAGGGTATGTGTGTGTGTGTGCGGAGGGTGTGTGTGTGCGGAGGGTGTGTGTGTGTGCGGAGGGTGTGTGTGTGTGCGCGGAGGGTGTGTGTGTGTGTGTGTGCGGAGGGTGTGTGTGTGTGGGTGTGTGTGCGGAGGGTGGTGTGTGTGTGCGGAGGGTGTGTGTGTGTGTGCGGAGGGTGTGTGTGTGTGCGGAGGGTGTGTGTGTGTGCGTAGGGTGTGTGTGTGTGCGGAGGGTGTGTGTGTGTGTGGAGGGTGTGTGTGTGCGGAGGGTGTGTGTGTGTGTGTACGGAGGGTGTGTGTGTGCGGAGGGTGTGTGTGTGTGCGCGGAGGGTGTGTGTGTGTGTGTGCGCGGAGGGTGTGTGTGTGTGTGTGTGTGCGGAGGGTGTGTGTGTGTGTGTGTGCGGAGGGTGTGTGTGTGTGGGTGTGTGTGCGGAGGGTGGTGTGTGTGTGCGGAGGGTGTGTGTGTGTGGGTGTGTGTGCGGAGGGTGGTGTGTGTGTGCGGAGGGTGTGTGTGTGTGTGTGCGGAGGGTGTGTGTGTGTGTGTGTGTGTGTGTGTGTGTGTGTGTGTGTGTGTGTGCGGAGGGTGTTGTGTGTGTGCGGAGGGTGTTGTGTGTGTGTGGAGGGTGTTGTGTGTGTGCGGAGGGTGTTGAGGGTGTGTGCAGAGGGTGTGGAGGGTGGTGGTGAGGGGAAAACTGCCTTCCATCCCGCATTGGTCCCACAACTCCACATCTGAAGCCAGTATGTTAAATTCTTTCTGGGCGTCCAGGCAACCAATCCCATAACTACATTTTCTAAGCCACAGCTGTGCGAACTCCCAGGCCCCCAAGCCCTGCCCCCACCCCACTTTCGTGGCCTTACTCAGTGTGCCGAGAGGCTCTGCCCCAAACCTGAGCCAAAAGGAACTCCTAGGTAATGTCAGTGCCCAGTGTGTACAGACCCGCCCTGGCTGTGACCCTGCTGACAGTGGGCTGGAGGGACCAAGGATTTTCAGCCCCTTCGATTGAATCTAATTTTGCTGACCAGTTTACATATTTGTGGTTCTGTGCTTCTCCCTAGATCTCATGTTAATGGTTGGAGAATCCTTTGTGTTGAATGTATCAATGTGTATGCACTGCGCTAATCAAAGTGAGGGATGCCAGGGTGAGGGAATTACTCAGGGTCAGCAACAAACTCTGCGTTCAGATTTAACCAACGCAGATTCAAAACAAAGCTCCTTTCTCTCTGCCCCATGTTGCCTTTACCCCAACCACACAAAAATGGCCCTTCCAATCCCAACTATCTTTATGGTCTCTCTCAATGAGAACACAAGCTTGTGCCAAGTTGTGTGTGGTTTTGTGCTGTGGGCTACCCTAAGATCTGGATTCGAACAGCCCGAGCTCACATTAAGTGGGGCCCTTGAGAGCTGGCTCCCATCCCAGAACTGTGCAATTTTAAATACAAATACAGGCTCCGATCAGATAGTAAATCAGAAGGTAGATTTGGGGTTTACAGAGCCCAAAAAGAACAGTGGTTGTACAACTTAATGCAGTGGTTAATTGTGAGAGATGTCAGCAACCCTTCTCACCTCAAGTTTACTTGTGCTTAATGCCTCACACTTGCCTTGGGGGTGTTTGCCTGTGACAGACCGATTGAGAAAGATAAAGATTGCTCACAGCTGAGAAAGTTTGTAGAGCAGAAATGTGTTACTGAAAAGACCGAGCTAACCTTGCCGGTGTTTTGTTTTATTCTTTTCTTTTGGATGCATCAGGCAACGCACTGATGGGGAACTCATCAGCCACATTCATGGGAAGTTTCCTCGCCAGCAGCTTGGGATCAGCACCTGCTCATCCTGCGGGACCTACATCTTCCCCCTCGGAGCCCGCCTTCCGAAGCCCACACTCCGCAACATCGCAGATCTGGTTTTCCCACTCCCACGAAGGTAAGAAACCCAATCGGCGGTTGTCCCCAGGGACTTGAGAAATCTTGTGCAAAGCCCACATTTGAAAGGAAGCTTCCCACTTTCAGCTGGGAGCGATCCTGAGTGCATCACTGAGTGGAAGTCTGGGTGGTAAGACATCTGGTGGCCTTGGGCCTAATAATATTATTCTCAGTGGGATTCCCCACACACATTCATAGCAGAGGCTGGAAACAGAGAGAACTTGGAAGATTTATTCTTAGCATGACTGTGGTGTGGAGTGCTTTGAACTGTGGATCTGTACTTTCCTCGCTGATGTTTGGTACTGCAATGTCACAGAATGCCATGTCCAAGGACTGCATAAGGAGCTAGTGTTGTGTGAATAACAGCAAAATCTTATTTGGCTCATAAACATTTATCAAATCGTAATTATTTTTACAAGTCAGGACAGTCAAAGCAAATAGCAACACTTCATTCCATCATTAATTCAGGTATCATATTGATTTTTAAAAATCGCTAGTCTAGAAATCGCATTAGATGTTATAAATGATTAAAAATTAATGCACTTGTGCGATGTTCTCTGGTCAAAGTTTTAATCCTGGCCTCAGTATATATCGTATACATATTCTTAATGAACATGATAGTTGGATGAGCCTACAAAGAAAAGAAAGAATTTGCATTTATATAGTGCCTTCCACAACCACAGAACATCCCAAAGTGCTTTAGAACCAAGGAAGTACTTTTTGAAGTGTAGTCGCTGTTGTAAAGTAGGGGACGCAACAGCAACGTGATAACGGCCAGAATATTGCGCTCGTTGGAAGGGCTCGGTGGGGGCAAGCGGGAGTGGTCGGGAAGCCACTGCCGCCCGCGATCAGGCCGCGACTGTGGTTTCATACTGATGGGCCAGTTAAGGCCCACCCAGATTGAAACGCTGCTGCAGTGCTCAGTGCCCCCTGTGTGAGGGGGCGAGCGGGGAACTTCACGCATGCGGGTGGGTGCACACAGGAAAAGGCCCCCCCGAGGCACAGAGCTGCCTGAGGGAGGTGAAGATTTTTGAAAATTAAAAAATAAAGAATTTTAAGGTGTTAAAAAAACGTGTCCCCCTCATGTGACTCTGTCACCTGAGCAGGGACATGTTACAAATTAGTTTGAAAATGTTTTTTTTTAAATGAAGGATGGAAACCTCATCCCGCCCGTGGATGAGGTTTCGCAAAAAATGCAAAGGCCGCTTGGTCTTTTCACCCGCCAACCGTAAGGTTGGACCGGCAGCAAAAAATTTAATTCAATTAGATCTTTAATGGCCCTAATAGGCCTGTTAATTGTTGGCGGGCACGTTGCCAACTCCACACGTCCACCAACCGAAATATCACGCGAGTATGTCATCACGCGTCATTTTACACTCGTTTGGGTTGGGCGCATGCTCGCCCAACGAGCGCAGTGTTCTGGCCAACGTGTTTTTGTGATGTTGAGTGAGGGCTAAGCATTAATCAAGACATCAGGGACAACTCCTCTGCTCGTCTTCGAAATAGTGCTGTGGGATCTTTCACATCCGCCTGAGAAAGCAGATGGGGCCTCGGTTTAACATCTCATCCGAAAGATGCACCTCTGACCATGCAGTACTCTGTCAATGCTGCACCAGAGCGTCAGCATAGATTTTTGTGCTCAAGTCTCTGGAGCTGGATTTGAACCCGCAACCTTCTGACTCTGAGGTGAGAGCACTCCCGACTGAACCAAGGCTGACGTGTATAATGACTCCGCACTGACCAGAATGGAAATATATTTTCCTAAAATGCACCTCACAAAAGAATATATTTAGAAGGTGTACATAAAGCTCTTAATGTGGTCTTGCATCATCAAAACTCTTTCTGTATTTGTATCTTGGCCAAAATTCAAATCTATATTGTTGTGAACCATGTGAATCATTCATCAATGCCTGTACAGTTCCTGAACCTCTGAAAACACATCATTCGCTCTGAATACTATCCTTTGGCATATAGTCCTGCGATTAACTGAAGATACCATCAGTTGATCAACAGACCTGCACTTAGTAGCCTATATCAAATTTTAATTGTAAGTGTATATATGGAATGAAATCCTTTGCTGCATCTTACATTCAATAGCCTGTGTTGACATTGTATTGGTGCACCTGAGGCAGATTTACAGAGATGTGCAGCATATTTAAATCCATTGATAACCATTCATTTCAGAGTGTGCATGATTCACTCATGTTATTTACCTAATTTGCAATGTAAACAATATGCAACTAATCTTCAATACCCGAGATTGCGGTAGAAGGTATTTTATTGTAGGATTATAGAATTTCTGAAGCAGAACAGGGTCTTTTGGCTAGTCAGATCCGTGCTGATCATAACTGTTTAATTGCAGTGATTAACATTTAATTCCATTTCACTGTCCTTTCCCCATTGCCTCCTCCCTTTTGAATATTTGCTCAATTTTCTTTTTTCAAATTGTCACATAGTCTGTTTCTCAGCAGGCAATTGTCGCAAATCGTTCCATTTTTAAGAACGCTTATTGTTCTTCTAACCTTCCCCTCTATTTTTCTAGTAATAATTACAGAATTACACAGAAATTCCAACCTAGAAATTTTGCCCAACCAGTCCATGTTGGTGCTTGTCTTCCAGCTCTGAGTTGAAGCTCTGTTAGTGATTTTCAGACTGGTGAAAACAATCATTCAGTATGGTATTTACCCTCTTAAAACCCTTCATCATTTTGAAAACCTCTATTTGATCTGCTTTTAATCTTCCCTGCTCCTGGGAAACTAGTCTTAATTTTTCAAGTTTTTTAAAAAATATATATAAACAGCCTCTTAGTTCCTGGTATAATTCTAGCGAACTTTCCTGTGGTTCTAATGTTTTTCTTATAATCACATGGCCAGATTTGACTGCAATACTTCAACTTGACCAATGTCTTGTACAAATTCAACATCACTTCTTTGGTTTTATATTCAATGCACCTGTGTATAAAAGCCAGAATCCTATTGCTCTTTTTTTTTTTAATGATCTTTTCTGCCTGCACTCTTGCTTTTAAAGATATATATTTCTTTGATCTCTGTGCTCTTTCATTCTTCTAAAGAATCTTTAGGGTCCAGTTACTGCTTCAGGTTTCACTGCACTGAGCCGCGTCCACCGCTTCTCTGCCCATTCCTCAGACCTGTCAATGGGCTCCTGCATTGTCCCTAATGGTTTGCTGTGGACTCTCGTTTGGCATTGTCAAGAAGCTTCAGTCTAGTTCCTCTTTCATTAATTCCAAAATCATTTATGTGCATGGAAAAGAGGAGACATGTCCAATACACAACACCCACATTCCATCAATCTGAAAAACATCCATTTCCCCCCAACCCTTTGGTTTCTGTCACCTGGCCATTTCTCGAACCATGCAACTCTCTTCCCTTGCACATTCACTCTTTGCTTTTGCGGTAGAGAGATATCATCTTAAAGCTAGATAGCCGATACCCTATCAGAGGTTTCCTGTAATTTCAATGTTAGTCAGCTGCCCCATGGGGATAAATGGAGAAGCAGCAACATGAGAGGGAAAAAAGCCTGTATAGAGACTGATGCCAAGTAATACAGTTTTTAAATTGAACTTCCCTAATTCTTGATGGAATTGATGCTAAGTATTGGCGATATTAACAGAGAATGCCTGGGAAGGGTACCATGGAGGGCAAAATTGAATGAAGAACCCAGCCCTGGAGTGTGGAGACCCTGCTGTTCATAATGTCTGGGGCTGAGTAGGGCATTGTAGGGCCAACTCCACTGGGGCCAGTGGGTGGGCGAGAACATTGGTGATGAGAGGCTGGGGACTGTCCCTGGCAATGGAAGGGGAGCTTCAGATTTGGGCCCTATGATTGTGGGGTGGGGGTTGAAGGAGAGGGAGACTAACAATTGAATGAGGGGGAAGGTTTAAGATCAGATTGATGAGGGTGGCTGGTGAGGGTGGCAGTTGGGTGGGGCGAATGTTTGAGATTCGGAGGTTGGTGGGGGTGGGGGGGAAGGTTGGCGATCAGGAGCAGGGGTAACATTGGAGATTGGGGCTGAGGATGAAGGCTTCCTTCAGGGGACTTGGGGACAACCCTGCTCCCCCTGACCCACAAAGAATGCGAAAGGAGTCACTTAATGTGAGAAATCAGCAGATCTTAAATTGGATCAGCTGTCAGGAATTCCAGAGCCTCACTTAAATTTAAGTTGCTGCACCGTTGATGCCAGTTGTACCTTTGGCATGTTAATTAGGCTCCTGGCTGCCTTTTGTGGGGGTTTCAGCCATTACCTGACTTCTGGGGCCAGAGTTATGGGGAGTTGGGAGAACTCACAGTCCTTTAAAAATGGTGGGGTAGGGGAATTAGATGCGGAAGTCCTGGCCCCATTTCCACATGTCCCATTTTTGCCAGCGGGGGAGGTGGGAGGGGCATGACTCACAAAGGACGAAAATCCAAACTCAGGAAGGCCATTTGAACTTAGTGCTGAGTTCAAACAAACCCTATTTTGGTTGGTCTAAGGGTCTTAACCTGCAGTGTGGGAATCACAAATTTGCACAAAAAATGCAGTGGACATAAGTGTTCTTGAAGGGTAGATGAGGTCTGTTTAAGTGTCATGATCTGAAGATTTTAAAGCCCCCGCTCTTTAAACATGAAAAACACAGGCTGAATCTGTCAGTGAAAGTTAAACAGAAACCCTCAGCTGGGTGCTTTGATTGACAGTCCCATCTGGTGTAGGTTAGAAAAAAAACAACAATCTGTTCATGCAATTTCAGTAGAGGCCTTTGTTGACATTGCCCAAGGGCTATTATTAAGATGTCATAATGAATGCTTGGCTAAGTTTCAAATGCGAAAGGTAGCTCAGTGGGGCTTGATTGACAGTTTAAAGAGGCTATTAAAGGATTAGATGTCTTTGATGTTGGCCTTGTATAGAAGTTAGTTTCTTTTTATAAGAGATCAACCATTTCAGGAGATTTAAAAGCTTTGAATGGGGTTTATGAATGGGATTTTTTTTTTCATTATCATGTATGTATGAGTGAGAACTGTATTAGATTGTTAGAAGTTTTTTAATCTCCATATAGCTCCTGAAGTCTGTCTATAGTGGATACTGGGCAAGTGGCTTTGGAGGTGGTATCGGGGATATGAGGGGCCATGGGGAGTGGATGGAGGGCATGAGTTGGCATGGAGGTGGCTTGGAAGTATGAGGAAGCATGGTGGTGGGTGAGGTGATGTGTTGGCAAGCAGGTGGCCTGGGAGTATGAAGAAAGATGGGGGGGGGTGAGTGGGGGGCATGAGGTGGCATGCAGAGACCATGTGGGATGGCTGAGAAAGTTTGAAGGGTGAGGGTTTGAGGACCCCGTGGCTTCTAAAACGACTAAGATGACCAGTAGAACAAATGAGATAACCAGGCCGCCTCAGCACTCTTTTGCCCCCGTGGCTGCCTGGGATCCGCTTGCGGGCTCGGTGGGCCTGACTCTATTCCGCAAACCCCACCCCCGAGTGAAAATTGGGTCTGACAGAGTCCTTTAAACTGAGGTGGCTAGCTGCCTCACTGGCGAAAATCCTGCCCTTGTCTTTCAAAGCCTAAAGAGGGCGAGAATGGGATTGGGTTGAATTCGGGTTGCCTGACCTTGACACTTTAACCCTCCCCAAGCCTCTTCTGCCCTCCATGAGGAGGGGGTGGAGGTAGGATTGGGCAGGGTTAAAATCGAGACTGCTATTTTCATTCACCAGAATATTTGACCCATACCTACCCAGGGTTGCCAAAATAGCTGCAAACTATCGTCGGAGCATTGGAAATTTCTAAATTCTTTGTAGGCTTCAATCAGTAAAATTTAAACATATCGCCATTCAGTGCAACAGAAAATACACTCCACCATCATCAGTTCATCGTAGCATTTTTTATTATTGCATCCTAAGCATGGAAAATAAAACTTGAAGCTTGTTTTGTAAATACAGCAGACAAGCCCAGGATACATTAGTGCACAGAAACAAGGACTATCGGCATCAGTTTTTCAAGCCAAACTCTACATTTCTTGAGCAGTAAATGATAGAAAAGTACAAATTGACATTGAACAGAGTGGAAAGGATACTTATTAAGGATCCTTGTGATTAAGGGTTTACAGACAACGATGCGACTCAGCGAATACACTGTACATGCTTTAGGGGGAGCAACTGTTAAAGAACCAGATGCTCGTTTTTTGTAGCCAGAAGGGCTCCCTCTGGGATGAAAGACCAATGGCAACATTGAAATTTAATTTCAGGTGAGTCAATAGCATTTCTCTTGATGCAGGGTAATTTTGTGCTGATACAAAATCCTGTTTAATATGAAGGATTGCAGCTTCCCTTACTACACAAAAACGCTTGGAAATGACTGTGAGCAATGTTATCATCTGAACACTTAACACACTCATATCAAGTTCCTCTTCTATTTTAATGGAAGCATTAATTCATTTAAAATGTATCGTTCACGCCTCCGGTAAGATAGCGGAGAGCGGAATTTGATATGAGCACATTAAGCATTTGTTATTTCCAGGCAATAATCCTTACATTCTTTAAAATTAACTCACCCTCTATAATTGATCAATATCAAGGAACGAAAAAAAAGTCAATATGTTTAAAACATAAAAGGCCAATCGATCTCATTGTTCCCATTGAGCTAAAGGTCTCTCAAAGACAATACCTCCCTGTTTCGCCATGTTACAGCTTTGATGTAAAGATATTTTTTATCCCTCCTAAGATTGATAACCTTAGCTGCCTTATATCTTGTCAATGTATTTACACCCCATGGTACAACCAAAGGGACCTCCTGCTAAATATAGTGCTTGTTGTTGTTGTTGTGTGTGCGTGCGCATGCATGCATGTGTATGTGTATGTGTGCGTTATTCCCAGTGGTTTTTGCTGGGGTTTCTGATAACTATATGTCAAAACCCCCATACTTTGCCAGTGCCACAAATGTATCATGTGATACTTCTGGTCAAACTGATGAGAACGTCTCACTTCCTGTGAAACCAACTGACTTTCTGAAACATTATCCATTTAGCAGAATTAAAGAAGCATGTCTCCTTGTTAATGATGCAGGTTGTATCCTGAATCTGTAGGACCCCTCATGTCTAATAGTCTCCTTGTCAGTTTAAAGGGAAACTTGATCTTATCTGTGGGATAGTGCATTTTAATAGTTTACTAACAAACGTAACTCTCTGCCAAGCATTTTTAACCAGCTGCAGTGTTGTGGAAATATCAGGGTGGTACTGTTGTGCCTGGGTGGAAATCATTGCTGCTTCTCACTGTGGAACATTCATTTCTGACATGTTAACCTTCTAGATGCATTTGCAATTTTGAGGAGAAATGTGTTCCTTTACATTTATTTTATGAGCTGGGGATCTTGGGGCAAGTTGCACACCAAATTTACAGGTTGCATGCAGGCAGGTCACTCCGGAATATGTTACACAGGAGCAGAGTCTGGCAGAGGGTTCATGTGAATAAACTAATGAAATCTGCTGTCCCTCTTAATAGGCTTGAATTTTCCCTCTAAGCTTAGCGTCAGAAATTTATACTCAGCCAAATAGTGATCTCGGCGTACTTGGGCTGATTTACAAGTTAAACTATAAATCTTTACGTTTATAAAGTTTGCTGGAGAACCTCACATTCATTTAGAGAAGTGGCTTGGCTCTCTTGTGTACTTGAAAAACTATTTTATAAATCATTACCGTGCTCCTGGAAAGTAAATGTGGAGATGAAAAGGTTCATTAACAAGACATTTCAGATTGAATTTTAGATTAGCAGTGCAATAAAGAGACCCCACCCAATACACACAGTGAGTGGTTTCTTCGGGTGGTTTACAATACATAAATGCATAGTGATTCTCGTGTGCATGATCTATGAAGGATTTCACAATACATTCTCATGTTACAAAAGGTCACTCCTAATTGCCTTGCTGTGACATGGTGATTTGTAAAGCATTGCTGCTATAATAAGTTTCACATAATACATTAAAATAACACAGTAGTTAATAAATTAATACATTTCTAATAAAGGTTTTCTCATAGTTTTGAAATCACTCAAATTAAATACTGTATCATAAGGTTATGACTCCTTTAGAACTTGCCATTCGCTATTACTTTGTTTTTAGAGCTCTGTGTGAGGATCATTTAAAGGAGTGACGTTGCTAACCTGGGGTATTTGAAGCAGGCCCAGATCCCAGAAGAGCCAGGCACAGCCTGCCCTGAGATCTCTGCTGTAGCAATGTCGTGTTGGTTCTAGGAGTCTGCTCACACCACACCAGATGCTGTACCCGTTGAAGTGTGAGCATTTACAAACTGGCATTACTATTTGTTCGTAACATTGTACTCACTACACGCCCTTTCTTCACAGAAGTACTGATAGGAAAGGTGATCAGATAAAGGCAAATGTGCTGCACGAGATTGAAGGGGAAGTGCCAAAAGAGGAACCAAAAGAGTGTGACAAACATATAGTTGTACGAGGATGAACAGTCAATGCACGTGGTGTCAGCATTGGCCCTGTACAGAATAAAGTATAAAAAATGGTGGACCTGGGCAACAGTTGTCCCCATACAGTGTGGAGGGCTGCAAGATATTTCATCTCTGTTGTTCCACTTTAAGGAGCTGTTACCAAGTGTTGCTGTAGTTACATTTAATACTTGAAAGTCAACCCTTGCAATCTAGGTGGCAATCAAGTCATGTAGTAAAGATTCCGATGCAATTATTTTTCATGTTTGTAACTTATCCGTTTTAATTTGAGCTGAAGAAAGTGTGGAATAAGGACAAGAAATAGAGTCTGTTACATCTTATCTCTGCACACCATGACAGTCTATCCATGGATTCTGACATAGGTTGAATTCCTTCTGTTTAATCTGCATTTGAAGAGTCCTGCATGAATGTTCCCTGACTCAGAAATTATTAAGCAAAACTCCAGCATATCTGCCCACTCGTCTCTCTCCACAGGCAACATGGCCTCCCCACCAGCAGAAGCGTAGGAACCATTGCGCCCCATGCAGCATTTGATAATCTGCCTGTACATACCTCTATAACACTCAGTTACATTCTCAACCAGATATTGATCCAGCTACTTTTTGAAGAGGTTAATTAAGACATCATTGACTGTTTTGTCGTGACAGCCTGTTCCTGATCTTCATTCCTCCATGGGGACAGAAAATCTAATGTAACTAGCCGTAACTATCTACAGTCGAATTTTGTGTTTACTATGCAAGTTACATCATTTGCTCACATCTGTAAGACTTGCACAGTACTTCTTAACATTATGAAGACTGGGATTTGCATTTCCCTAAGTGGCCTTTCCCCCTGTGAAAACAATTCCTCTTGTGTAAATATCTCTGCAGAATTTAAACTCCAAGTCCCAGTCACTCGCTTCGAATGAGCCAATCTGTTTTTGAATATACAGTGCCTATACTGCACACAAATATCCCCTCCACTGTTAGAAATAAGATTGGAATAATGTCTTTGGACCTATGGAGATGCACTCAGGTATTTGATTGCTTCAACTTGGCTGAAACATTTCAGTGTATATCAATAATCACACTCGAATCTTTTTTGTGTTCTTTATTTGCATGTGGACATCACTGTTTCAATATGCATTAGTGTGCGTTTATATTGATAATAACAAGCATACTCCATTTTTCTGCTCATTTACTTAATTGTTCCAGACTTCTTGAATGCAGCCCCTGTCCCCTTTACTTGTCAGCTGTCTGTGTTGCTTGGGATCATCAGCAGATGTAAGAAGTACTGTTCTCTGGACTATTCATCAACAGTGGGAGCAGCAGAGGACTCAGACAGAAGCCTGTGGAGCCCCAGTAGGCAACTGCTCTCCCTCAGCATCACCCCACCCCACCTCCCCCGCTGCCACCTCTGTTCCCACAAGCTAAGCGTTTAACAGCACCTTCTTTACCGAACCAGCTTTCAATTCAGCAAGATAATTTACGATTAATTTCTTAAGAGACATACTTGAGACGTTTTATCAAACATCTCCTGAAAATCCAATTATGCCCTTTGGCTATTCCTCATGCAGTTTTTAATTGTACCTTCAAGAAGAAAAAAATAAAACTGTGATTAAAAACTACAAATCCTGTAGCGCAGGATGTGATGCAACGTTGCAGTACTATTACCACTGATTGTTTCATTGTGCCTTTCACTGTGTATTAATATGTAGAGTGGGTTGCAAGACACTTTGCTATGAAGTGTTACACTTGACATTTAATATATTAGGAACAAAGCACGAAAGGAACCATCTCACTTAAGACAAAATCCTTTAATGCTTTGAATTTAGACTTCTGGTGGAATGCACTTAATTCACAATCTCAATTCACTTCCACTGCTGTCAACACCCGTGACAGACCCATAACCACCACTTGGCACCAAACTAGGAAGGTAGCGAGCAGGGCACAATGTCATGTCTGAGACAATAGCAATCTCTCACCACCACAAATTCAATTTAGCTGAATGTTACTTTCTAAATGTAAATTCTGTTTTTTTTTGGTAAATGCTCTGGTAGATGTTTATTAACCCATTTGACCAAACTCAGGAAGCATTGGGAAGCTTGCCCTTAAGACTTCTTTCATGTGGCTTTAGGAGCAGAAGCTGCCACCACAGTTCAAATGTCACCTTCCCTCGCCAGCCCAGTGCGCTGCTGGAGAGCAAGTGTGACTCCAGGATGCCGCCCTCAAACTTGAATCGGGGGGCGGGCGGGGGGGGGGCAAGATGTTATTACGCGCTCCATGGTTTGGTCAGGGTATCTGCTGTCACAGCCAGGCGGGGTTTTGAGGTGCCACTTGTACGTCAGTTATGCCCAGTCCGTATTCTGTTGAGGGTTGTGCACATGCTCCGGGGGAGAATGAAGCTAAGGTTGTTGAGATGTTGAGTTGGAGACAATGGCTGGAAGCTTTCAGCCCCAGCAGCAACGGGAAGCTTGGGGGGTGGGGTGGGGGGGGTGGTGGTGAGGGAGGGAGGGGAGCTTAACTTGGTGTGAGCCCAATAATCAGTTTCCAATGGCGGGATGAACTTCAGCAATAATGTTCTCGGGACTTCAAAGGCAGGTTAAAGGCCAGTCGAGCTTCCCGACGAACAATGTTGGGAAGCCCTTTTGCCTGTATTAGCAGGTCATGCACGCTTATTAAAAGGCCACCACTCTGGCATTAAGTCCCCCGTCAGCAAGAAATTAGAACGTTCACTTTCACGACCGCATTAAGTGGCGTGCACCTGGTGAAGTTGGCTTCTCCTGTGGTTAACAGTGAGCTGCTGCTGCATTGTCCTCTTTGGGGAATGTCTGTAAATGCCAGCCTCTGCTCAAGACTGGGCGGTGGCAATACCAGTTGCATGGAGGGTGACCAAGGGAGGGAGAAGGGGTTAGCGGGGAAGGGTTGGGCAGTGGCCGGGCAAAGGTGGAAGGGATAGTGCAGGCTGTCCGGGCGCCTCATGAGGTAACTGTGGGGACAGTGACTTCCTGCCTGCCCCCACTGCCAGAATTGGCGAGCTCCTCGTGATGCATATTTAGCGAGCTGAATAGTGCAAGATTGCCAGCGCTCAGCAGTCCCGCCCCCTCCAGCGGAAATCACTCCCACTTCCACGCTACCAAGCTTGGACTCTGGATGGAAGATTCTGGCCAATGGCCAGAAACTTTACCCTCATCGGGCAGGCGCACGCCTGACCTGAACGAGCTTAAAATGACGCGCGATGATGTTGGGCGAGGGTCCCGATGTCATTGCGCACTGGTGCGATAATTCGGTCGGTGAGCGTGCGCGTGAATCGGCAGCGTGCCCACCGACAATTAAAAGACCTATTAAGGCCGTTAAAATTAGAATTGGATTAAATTTTTCGCTGCCTGCCCAACCTTACGGCTGATGGGCAGGTGAAAAGGCCAAGAGGCCTTTGCGTTTTTTTAGGAAACCTCATTCACCAGGGGATATATAAAAAATATAAAAATGTAAACACTTCATTGTCACATGAGCAGGGACGTGTTACTAGAGTCACATGAGTGGACATGATTTTTAACATTTTAAAAATCTTTATTTTTAAATTTCAAAGCTTTTCATCTCCCTGTGGCAGCTCTCTGTGCCTCAGGGAGCTTTTCCTGCACGCACTTGCGTGTATGCATGATGTTCCCCACTCGTTCTCCTCTCCCCCTCTCCCATACAGGAGGCGCTGCAGTGCCCGTTTCACACTGGTCAGGCCTTAATTGGCCTGCCAGCATGAAATTGCGTTCCGGCCTCAATCGCGGGCAGCAGTCAGCTTCTTGACCGCCCCCGCCAAGTCCACCCAACGAGGACAAAACCCTGGCCTATGTGTTTATTTGGAAGGGTGCCTTCTGCCCAAACTTGCCTCCAGTGTTTTGGAATTGGAGATATTCGATACGTATCCAGAGGGGGTCTCATAGAGCCATGTGGTGAGTTGGGGGGGCCTTGAAGGCCCCTATGGTTGGGAAGTTCCAAGTTATTTCTTTGGACGTTGTTGTGTCCTGTCGATTGGAGAGGCGATATTTAAGAGGACTGGTAACCACTGAACTGGAGCTGACCTCCGAGTTCCAGAGATTATCCTCATCACTGAGTGAAGCTGTGTGTCAATGAGTTTGGTGATGACGAGGCTGGGACGTGTGCACAGTACTCAGCTGCCGGGAAGACCAGAGCTATGGCAGAAATACGAAGCACTGTATTGTGCCAGGGAGCTTGTGGATGATGTTCACTCATGTCTTGGCACTTTTGGTAATTTTTCGAGATGGTGATGGTAAGTCAGGGAGCAGTTAAGGGTCACTCCAAGATAGGTGGGAGTCATATATAGTGCTATCTCTCCAAGGTGATATTTAGGGCATTGTGCACTTGGTGATTTTCAAGGAGGAATGCAGAGAAGTTAAACGCTGGGTTTGATTGCAGTCTCCACTTGTAGAAATATTCATCCAGTTTTGACAGTTCTGAATTTAGCATGGATTTCTACATTCTGGAAAGATCCTTAAACTCTTGAATCCATAACTAATGTCATCGAAAGGGTGAGCGAAAACCCCTTACAGGGCTCCGGCCGACAGAGCAGAACTAAAAATCAAAGTGCTTGGGGCTAAATGTCATAATCGCAAGATCTGAGTGATGAAGGCCCTTTGCTCATTTCACCCCTTCCTTTCAGAATAATAGCCACAACTCATTATTTTCTTTAAATTCCTGTGGGTTGCATGTCAGGTAAGTACGCATGATCACAGTGACTATGAAGATCACATTGTTTGATGCAACATTTTAGTTCAGTGTCTTAGAGAATTCGGATTTCAGGAGACCCCCATGCCCTAACTAACTTGCATCAGATTAGCTTAACCTATGACCTTTGATCATTGATAACTCGGGTTATTGGATTTCTTTGTTCGCAAGTTCTTCTCTTCCCTTCATTTTTGCTTCACATTCTTTAATTTGCTTTCTCTGATTTGCTGGATACCGGTTTCCTTTTAATGTTCTATTCCATCTTCATTCTTTTATGTTATCTTTTGTTTCTCTTGCATTTTATTTTTAATCTCTTTCATAATCATCTTTCCTTTCTCATCCATTGTTAATACTGTGTGCTGCAACCTTTGTCAGGCTATATACCACTTAAAATGAGCACTGCCTATGACAGATGTTCCTTTGATTTGTTGTGCTGCTTACTAGATCATAGGAAAAGAACAGTTTATGTACTTAGCCCTGCCCACAGCATTCAAACGTAATTCAAAGGCACCACACCTACCAACATCCCTTCTCATTGATGTATTCCCAGAATGAATAGCTATTTGATTTTTAGGAGTTTTTAAAATGTAGTTATGTTTAATCCATGGCTGTGAGAGGTTATCATTGTCATACCGCTCTCTTCACAGGATCACAAGATAAATACAGATGAGATTGCTCGCTTGGCCCACTTTAACTAATCTATCCAGGAAAGCTGACAATTCCCCCTGAACACTGTCTCGTAAATGATTTCAAGGCCAGGATTTTCTCGTCGGCGTGTGGGAGGGGTGGTGGGCCCCGCTCGCCGACGCGTAAAATGACGCGCGGTGTCCTTGGGCGCGCATCCCGACGTCACCGCGCGTCATTCCGATCTTCCGCTCGGCGGGCGCGCGCCGGAGTCGGCTGTGCACCCGCCGACCTGTCAAAGGCCTGTTAAGGCCATTGGTCAACCAATTAAATGAATTGTCAGGGCCCAACGAAGAGCTCAGGCGGCCTTCGCATTTTTCATGAAACCTCATCTGCGGGCGGGATGAGGTATCATGAAGGGTTTATTGATTAAATAAAAATTTTCATGAAAATTCATAAACATGTCTCACCTCATGTGAGGTAGCGCTGAGCGCTTCCAGGTGTGCGTTACGCTGGGCGGGCCTTAGTTGGCCTGCCCTCGTAAAATGGCGGCGCGCAGCTGATCGCGGGTGGTGATTGGCTCCGCGCCCGCTCCTGACCAGCCTGCCTTATGGGGAGAAAATTCTCCCCTTGGAGTAGTTACATGCATATATACAAAAGCAGTCATACCTTTTTATGGATGTGGAAAAGTTTATCTGTTGAGTTGATCTCAAAGTTTCTGAAAGGCCGATTTTGTGCAGTTTGATGTGAGGTGGATAAGTGGCGTTGTTTAAAGTAATTTTTGCTGCAGAACAGTTCAGTGGGAATCTAAGAGCTTTGCCCAGACTGTTTTCTTAATAAGTTAATCTCCCCCCCACCAGCCACTCATTTACAAAATAAATGACAATATTTGAAAGGAAACATTGTGGTTTGATAATTCTGTTTCCTTTAATTAAGATTTTATTTAAATTGTAAGCAGTTCTGACATACAAACATTGTATGTAAGACATTGCATCTTACTGCAATGAAGTCATCAGATTATTCAACTTTAAAGCTTTAGCACTCAATTGTTAGAAAATGTTGTTGTTACTTGGTTATTCAGTATAACATTTTATCTTTCTAAACAGAGTTTTTATTAACAAACAGAATGCAGAAAGTGAAACTCTTTGAAACACAATTGGCCACCTGTGACACATGTGAGGGTGGAAGTGACTGGAAGTGATATCAGCTTATGAATACTTAATACAATCATCAAATGCCTCTCCCTGCTATTTTAATTGTGAGATTAAGTAAATTTAAAAGAAATGGTTGACATCTCCACTAAAATAACAGCAGAGAGAAATTTGATGCAAGCTTGAACATTTGTAGAATATCATTTCTCACACTCATTTTGATGCTGTAGATTGACATTGATAGATAGAAACTTTAAACATTTCATGTCAGATTCAGAAGAAAAATCGCTGAATCACTTTGCAGTGTCTGAAATTAATTCTTGAACACACACGGCTGTTGCACATGGAGTCCCAAATTGGCAGACATGATTCTTTGTGTCAACTAAACTTTCATGTTGACAGAAATGATGAAAAAAGTGGTATTTGGCACAATTTGGAAAAATTTTTCTTCGTCATGTTTGCCTTACAATCATAAACTCGTATTTTTTTCAAAATAAAGGATTAAAATAAATTGTGGGACCAATGGACCAATGACTGTACGAGCACATCAAATACCAAGGTATAGAAGTTTAGAAGCCCAGTAAAAAGCCATTTGTCTATCTGTAACAGTAAGGAGTATTTTGTCGCTATAGAACCAGACAGCCATCTAGACAGAGAAAGAAAATGCCATGAAATTTGAAAATCACTCGAATAAAAGAGTACAGATAAACTATTAGAAATAACAGGCTTAATTTTAGAAGGAGCCTTCTCCCATTATCTTAAGCCTCCACAAACACTATTGTATATTTAGCTTGTGTGTAATAGGAATTGCTGATCACTTCGGAGAAATGTACCCTAGTGAACTGCAGACACCTGCTTGCTGTAGCCCTTTGATGCCTGCTCCTTTCCTTCCACAATGCATTTTTGAGCCATTACAATAGGAAATACGATCAGAGAGTAGTAATCAGCTTTTCATATTTGTATAGAGTGTAAAACAAAACCCGCCCAAAACAAAAAACAGCAGGACACACAAAAGGAACTGACCCCCATACGCAACCAACAGCTAAACAATGTTCCAAACGTCACCTATAATTAGCAGAGTTTCAGTCTCAGGCACAACAGTGTGGAACAGTAAAATCAGTTCCCCGGTTCTGCCTTCCAAATGAATACTTCCCAAGTATTCCAATGTCTTTTGAAACTCTCCAGCCGGATCATATTCATTAAAAAATGGAGCCATCAGAAAACACTATATGGATGCCAGTGGGTACAATTACCCAGTCACAAAAGTGACCTGATGGGCACCAGATAAATTATGTCCCTGTAACCAATGAAATGAGAAGGGAGATTTCTTCCTCTGTGGTGTGGCAGGTGATCCAAGTTCTAAGAGTCGAGTGATTGATAGCAGCAAAATGTTTCTTCCTCTTTGGAAGCTGTACTTCATTTCCCAATGGATTGGATCAGTTTGGGTAGGTTCAGATGACAACATGTTTATCCATAGCTCCTACTGCACCGGTCGTTGACGTGATTTGAAAGGGGTTGTAAAGCATTAACATCAGTAGGGAAATAATTTTTTTGTCATTAACGATATTGCATTAAAGTGACCCACATGCCGAGAAACTAAAACATCTGGCAAATATTCTGCTCCACAAAATTGTGCAATTTTAACCCACTTGCAGTGAAAATAAAAGCCAATTGAAAAGATCAAAGGCGATTATATCAAAGCAAATTCTCCAATTCTGAAGGCTGTAACCTAATTTTGCACACCCTTAGCCACAGGCATTTAAGAAGAAAAAACAGTGCCACATCTAAAAATCAAACTACAATCAGAAGGTTTATAAGGTATGCAACTATAAGACATGCAAATAAATAGCTTGTTTTTCTGCATATGTGCAAATAATGATTGTCCGTCAAGGTAATATATCATTCCTGCAGATGAGTTTCTAATTTAGGGAAAAGAAAATGGACTGAAGAGAGAGCTAGGTATAGTCAGGCATGTGCCAAGTGCAGTTAAGGCATAAAGCCAACAACTTTTTTAGTTGATAACTATGCGTCTATGTTGGGATTGTACGTGTGACTTTTTAAGGCAAATGATTAGGCAATAATTCAACAAGTCAAAAACGAACAGTTTCCTTATCCCCACCAGATTTACTAACTAAACCATTCAGAGTTGCATTAGATTGATGAATATCAGGCGCGGTTTATCATTGGTATTTTTCCTATTGTAAGATCTTAGGGCATCTCAAGTCTAAGATTGTGTCCTTTTTTTTTCTTTACATACAAAACCCAGTGAATCTTAATCACCTCTGTTCCCCACTGAAGCATGTCATCATTAACACTAGGGCGCTGACTGCCCCATTCAGGATGATTACTCTCCACTGCTCCGACAGACTGGGATTCAATGAGGACTCCACTAATACAGTTTAGGCAGCCGCATGCTTCGTACGATCAGGCCCCGACATGTAGGAGCCAGCTGGCAAATTGTCAAACTGGATTTGGGCTTGATGCCAGTGCTCAATGCACCGTGCCAACATTGCCTGTCTTTCTGTCTATCATTGAACTGACTTCACGAGGTGGTGTGTCTGACGAGTTAAGGGCATTGTGTTGATCCCTTAACCCTTTGACAACCAGTGTCAAAATAGTCACGACACATACGAAAAGAAGTCGGTCTGAGCTATAGGATTAAAATAAATTTATAACTTTTACGCAACATATAAGTAAACTCTGTTGAATTTTTAGCTTGATTGGTTTTATGTGAGCAACGTGTAAAATTTATAGCATGTTTCCTCTATCTTAAATAAGCTGTAACAGTATACAGGAACACAAATGGAAAAGAATATAGAGCTATTACGACACTTTATACAAGTCTAAATCTATAAGGTTTTATAATGGGCTAGGCAACTTGGTAGTAAAGATAATAGCAGGCCAACCTCTCAAACAATCAATGTTTGGTTTTGAGTCTCAGGGCCACTTGTTACTCCACCTCCCTGCTATTTTTCAGAGGGTTCCTTTTGATTTTCAACGGAACTCAAAGTTTGAAGTTCCGAAGAAGAGCCATATTAGGCTCGAAACGTTAGCTCCGTTTCTCCCTCCACAGTTGCTGCCAGACCAGCTGAGATTTTCCAGCACTTCCTGTTTTTATTTCAGAGATAGCACACTTCACCAAAGCAGGACCACTCCTTGGTGAAGTAGAATTGACTAACCAACCGTAGTGCAAGATTATTGATGGCAGCTGTGAGGTACACAGTGCAACGCAAGTCTCAAGTGTAGGGAATGCGTCTGTTGATAATGGGGTCAGTGGGTAGTTTGGATTCCACTTGTGACGTTTTACTTGGTCACTTTAATCTTTCACCCACATTTTTCAAACTGGAGGTCTTACTATTAGCACTGTAGCAATTGGACCACATTATATTTCAGACAACATCATTACTTATCAACATGAAGTTAGCCACTGTGGGGGAGAAATCAAATCTGGTCAGGTGGCTGAAAATTATTGTGAACCAATGTTAGTGCCTTAGTTTTGGAAGAATGCAAAGCCCTTAATCCTGAGCCTTATAGAAATCTGGCAGCATCACCCACAGTAGAGAGGATATTGGTAGATCATTGGGCTACCAAACAGCCAGATTAATCATGTTAAGTATGTTGAATTAATTGAGAATTGTGTTGGTTCAGTAAAAGATAAAAATTAAATCAAGATATGGCGTACAAATAGAATATAGCGTGCAATCTTAGTTAGAAGCGATGGCTGAGGACCAGGGTCCAGTGGACCAATACTTTCTCATTCAGTTGGTCATGGATCAATGATAAGAAAATATGGACCTTCTTTATGTTCCTGGATTTTGATATCAAGAAATGGAGCTTGATTCTTTGTCAAGAGATCACTTGTTATTTGTGCTGAGCATTCTTGTCTCCTTTAGTACTAAAAGGGGTTAAACAGGTCAACAGTGTAAAGATATTTCAGACCAGTGGAGTATCTTGACTGTTCTTATAATATTAGTACCCTAGTGATGGAATGACATTGTGAACATGAGTCTAACACTGGAGCAGTCCAGTGCATTGAATTTAATAACAGTGCATTCTAACTCAGGCTTTGAGGTTTCTCTATTGCACTTATATTAATCTTTACAACATCACGACACATGTTTGGTCAGGGAAGCGTGCAAAAGATTAAGCTGGAAAAAAAAAATTCACTGCACAAATTTAATTTGGCTTTGTTAAAAATGTTTGTGGTTTTTAAATTTTTGATATATAATTGGATCATTTTTGCACTGGACATATTGGTCTAGCATTCAAAGAACAATAAACAAACTGCTTGCTGCTCTCACTTTTAAAAATCCCTGTTAGTTTGTCCAATTTGGCACAGTGGAAGGAAGATAGGGAAGTGATGCTGTTTTTATGGGAATACAGTGAGGCTGTGCATTTGCCAGCTTATACCTGACCTCAGAATGCTTTCTACCGGGCACAAAATGAATCAGTGCATTGAAGGGACTGAACAGTGCCAAAGAACAAATAAAGCAATGTTAGACAAGTAAATATTTAGTGATGTGAACAGTTAGATAACTCCCTTGTAGTAACTTCTTCTCTGAATCCCTAATGCATACAAAGCCCCTGCCTTCCTGATAGTGTGGGATTTGATAAATAGAGTTCTGCTTAAGCTTTCAAAGTACAGTAACTGTTCAAGATGAGGTCTAATTAGATGAATTTTTGGCGATTGAAGGAATATCATGTTAAATTTCAAAGAGCGGTGGTAGGTTTTACAAAGAAACGTCAACATTTTAGAGCATTATATATTAAAAATGACTGAAAACAAATATATTTTTCTTCAACTGAACACTACCTGCACACATTTCTCAAATGGCTGAAGAATATGCTTTCTTACAGACTGGCAAAAGCCCTCAGTTATAATCTTGGTCTGTTTCATTGTACACATTTGATACTTTATTGCAGTTTTCCATGAAACCTTTACCCAAGTTAGATGATACTGTGATTCGTACTGTTGTATGTTATTTTGCTCAGCAACCTGAGAGGAATGACTATGCATCCACTTTTAGAGGGACCATTCCATCTTGATTAAAGTCAAAATTTTTAATAACAAAAATGGTAATTTTTGGGCTCTTGTTCCATTGGGATGGATCTTTTTGCAATAGAGATTTACAATCTAATAGCAGTGTCACCAAAATTTGGATTTATTGAAGTTAATATATAATTCTTTGCATGACTTCCTCACAAAACTCTCCCTCATTCTGAGCCCCAAGCCGCTTTGCCGAGTAACTCCAAATTCCATCTCCTCACAACACCACTACTTCTGTTAGCTTACTCAGCTGCTCCACCGAATTTGAAAGAAAGAAAGACTTGTATTTATACAATGCATATCACAACCTCCGAACTCTCTATAGCGCTTTCTTGCTGATGAAGCACTGTTGAAGTGCAGTCTGTGTTGTACTGTAGGCAACAAGGCAGCCAATATGCACACAGCAAGCTCCCACAAACAGCAAAGTGATAGTGACCAGAGAATCTGTTTTTCTTGATGTTGATTGAGGGATAAGTATTGGCCAGGACTCTGAGGGAAACTCCCCTGCTTTTCTTTAGAAAATGAACCTTTTGCACCACCTGAGAGGACAGGCAGGGCCTCAGTTTAATATCTCATTTGAAAGACTGCAGCCCTTACAGTGCAGTACTCCCTCAGTACTTTCTCTGGAGTGTCAGCCTTGATTTTTAGGTTCAATTAAGTCTTTGGAGTGGGATTTGAACCTGCAACCTTCTAACTCCGAAGCAAACATGATACCAATTGAGTCTCAGCTGACATTTCAGCCTTTAATCTCCTGGCCCCTACCAAGTTACTCCGTGTTTCTGATCCCCTGTACCGTCTTGCCTTCACTCAATCGGCTTCCTTGTCCTTAACCGAGTCTTACTACTGCTTCAGGATTATCCTGGAGGATAAGGAAACCCCACAACTCCTCTTCTGCATGACAACCAGCTTCATCAAGTCCTCCTTCTGCCATCTGATCCACCCTTATTTATAACAACAAGTCCAAGGAGCTCGTGAATTGCTATTTTGCAAAGGCTGAAACCATCCAGGCAGCTGCCTCAGACACTGTCTCACCCTCATCTACTCTGCTGCCTTTGTCTTGGATCACTCTGTGGCTTTTTCCTGATTTCTCTCCTTTTCCACACTAAGCCCGCCCTTTCTCATTTCTGCTTCTTTGACCCTCTCCATACCCAACTTCCAATCATCAGCTACCGTTCTGGGCCCTTGTGCTTGCCAACTTTGCAGACAGCTTCCTTTTTGGAAAGTACTGTTCAATTCCTTTTCAAGACCACCACTATTACCCCCTTTCTCAAACGACCTGTTCTTGACTCCTCTGTCATCTCCAACAGCACCTCATTTCAAATGTATGTTTTACTGCTGAAGTTTATAGACACTTGTGTCCTAGTTCAGTGTCCACCTTCACCTCAGCCCCCCTGTTCCAGCCTCTTGAATCTGGCTTACCTTCTGCTCACAACACCAAGGCTGCTCTGGTCAAATTTGTGAATGATATTCTTTGTGACCATGGCTATTATTACTCTTTTCCTCCTTCAGAATATCCACACCATGTCATAGTGGCGTAGGGAACATGAACACTAAACCAAGGAATGATAAATGATAGCTGATAAAAAAAAACTTGGTCTAATAGTTAGGCTTTTGAGGAGGTTCTTAAAAGAGTAGAATGAGTTTACAATCTTCCTGTCTGGATCTCACTCTCCATCTGTCTCTACAATTTTCCCCACCTTTAAAGACTCCTTAACTTCAGCCTCATTCTTAAATGCCCACAAAGGCTTCACATCTGTTCTTTTCTTCTTCCATGCAACATCTTGGGCCAGTTTTCCATGTTAAAGGTGCTGCAGAAGTGAATTTTATTGTTGTCTGGTGAATGAAACATGTAGAAGCCATTGAAGTATCACTTACGATGCTTGGAACATCAAATCCCATGTTCAAGACACATTCCTTCAAAGGTATTGCAGCCGTCAGCAATACAACTGAACTAATAAATGATCCTTTTTTCCCCAATCGCATGTCCTAGTAAACTCAATTCACAAAATTTAGGGCAGTTTGGGATGGGCAATAAATGCCCTCACCCCCATGAAAAAAATGAAAAAAAAAATCAGTAAAAATGAGTCAACAGATTTGTATGAAAGTGCTTAATTTACTTTAACAAAAGCCGTAACCCACTTTAACACATCAAGATACTTGTTGCTGATATGCTGCATAATTTCAAGTTTCAAGGACGAAAACACTCTGTTATCATGGACTGGTTGACTGGTCAAACCAGTTGGAGTACTATCTTCCTGATAGGCTCAGGGGAGCTAAGGTGGGGTTTGTCTGCATAATAATCATTACACTTCAAAAGTAATGATGTGAAATAATTGAACACATCTAAAGATAAATGGCGTTCAGTAAATGCAGGCATTATAAGATTATTACAAACTTGAAGATGAATCATGGGTGGGATTATGAACTTGTTTCTATTTGAGAGACCAGACACCCCACCAGGTGATCTATGGGATATCAGTCAGAGAACCTACTCAAAAAGAAAATGGAAAACCACATCTAAGTTAATAAAGACCCCACTTTATATTGATATGTTTTATCTTCTAAAATTAGTGAATGGTGGAAGATCTAAATATCCTGTTTTTAAATCCCATTTTCAACACACTTTCTTTCATTTCCTGCTCCCAACATGCACATTATCCCTCACCCAGAAATCTGCCCCCGTATCCTTTTTGATGCCCCATTAAGCTGGCATTACAAGAGTGGCATGCATCAATCCCTTCCCTGATTTTGTTTCTTCCTTATCTCTTGCGTGTTGTCGGTCTCAGACCTTGTAGCTGCCATCAGAATTTCACCTTGTTTGAAATGGGTGATGTGCATGAAGGGGAAAAATTTATTTAAAGAGTTCAACATTTAGAAACCTGCTGGTAGCGAGGATGCTTCCCAATCAAAAGCTCTGAGGTAAGCACCTGGACTGCTTGTTGCTTGAATTACCTACATTGCATTTGGTGTGGTATGGCTCAAAAGCAGCACAAGGCATCTGCGGTGAGGAAGAGGGGAGAAGGTGAACTGGTGTTATCTGTCTCTTCCAGCCACGAGTGTCACTTTGCATGAAACAAAAACAAAAATACCTGGAAAAACTCAGCAGGTCTGATAGCATCCGCAGAGAGGAATACAGTTGACGTTTCGAGTCCGTATGACTCTTCATCAGAACTGATGAAGAGTCATACGGACTTGAAACGTCAACTGTATTCCTCTCTGCAGATGCTGTCAGACCTGCTGAGTTTTTCCAGGTATTTTTGTTTTTGTTTCAGATTGCCAGCATCCGCAGTATTTTGCTTTTGTCACTTTGCATGACCATACGATGGCATTAACAGCAGCTTTTGGAGATGACTTCATTTGCCCTCTGCTGCCTCCCCAATCGAGATGGATTCGCAGACACGAGAGCTTTTTATGGTCAGGATTTGCAAAAGGCAAGATCAAAAAAGTAGTGAAACAGTAAAGTACGATGTATGTTTGCTGGGGAGCTTCGGTTCTGAAGACATAAAACTCTTTGACTTGATTTTGAATATTTTCAATTGGAAGTTCAGTCTTGAAAAGGGTAAATATATTTTCTCTCTGTATTTCCATCTTGTCTAAAATACCTCCATTATGAGGCAACAATGAGAACTGAGGATTAGATTTCATAATTTTTCCATCAGAACACCCCTGGCTCTTGGAGAAAGAGGTTTTGTTTTGTTGGAATTGGCACTTCACCTGACAATCTTTGCTGCAGTTACATTAAACGACAACCTCCTTTAGTCTTATAAATGTTAAGCTGAATGTTCTCTTGCTGTACCTCTTACTAGCGTTTCTGTGAATCAGAAACTCACTTTAAACAGACACCAAGCTTAAACAGAGCCTACCATTTATATGTGGTTCAAATTAATAGTTGATTGTGATTAAGGAGCAGTTTGTAACAGGTCAGAGTCAGTACATTGAGGGCGTTCAAATTAAAATGCGCCCTAGAGCAGTGATAGACTGTCCTTTAAAGCCACTGAGCACCTTGTAATTAGCATTTAAGATTACAGTAAATCTTGTGAAAGCAATGTTAAAAAAGTCCACATTACAAGTAGCTAATTAAATTACAGCTGATTAGGAGATAGTTAAATAGAAATTTACCACTTGGCAGGTTCTAAATATGCACAAAATACATTGATGCATGATCCATCAGTGAATTGAGGCTCAGTGAGTCATTGCAGAGTTTGTATTTGCAAACAGCTGAACTGTACTATATTTTTACTGTTTTATTCCCATTCTTAGCTCTTGCCACATTGTGTTACACTGTCCCTTGATGAGCACTTTTCATGCAGCTCTTCCCTTTGCCAACACTCTTAATGTGACCCTGCCACTAGGAGGTGCTCACGAGTGTCTGAAGTTGATTTCTCCCCATTCATCATGGGGAGCTGCCTGATATTTGTTCCGCATAGTTGAGGTTGGCAGTTTTAAGACATAGATCACGCAGCTCCTCGAGCCTGTTCCGCCATTCAGCTAGCCCAAGACTGAGCAGCCGTTCTTTAACTCCATTTCCTCGCCTTGCTCCACAGCCGTTAATACGCTTGCTGCACAAGAATCTGTCAATCAAACTTTGACTGTGGGAAAGTCATTAGGGATGTAGACCCGAATTCTATTGCTCCAGCAAGTTGCCATGACGACCTGGTGGTAACTGGGGTAATCCATACAGGATTCCTCCATTTTGAAGATCTCCAAATTAGGGTGTAGCTATTCTTTTTGGGAGGCTTCTTTGAATGCTAAATTTTTCAAACATGGTATTAATTTGTTCGGTCTTCCTGGGAGGTTCAATGCCTTTTCAGTAAATTTGGATCACATCCACGCAAGTCCTGGATCTGAATCAATTCTTAAATTTGATCCAGAAAGTACTGAGGATCTTTTGAATTGAAGCAATGCAGCAGCTCTGATACTTCCAGTAAAGGAGATGTGGACAAGCATCAGACCAGACACCTGCATAAAAAGTGGATTCTTTTCGTCTTATTCATTCAGTTTAACCGGGGATTACCAGAAATCTGTGCTTTTTTCATATGGTATTTCCAGATATATACTCGGGGATTTAAAAGGGCAGAACTACCACAAAAATAGCTGCAGTGATGGCTGAATTCAGAATGGCGCCAGAAATTCTTCTGCGTGTACCACTTGGCAGAGCACACAGGAAATACAGTTAAAGATTGGGAAGAAATGAAATTAAAAACAGAGGTCTCTGGGTCAGGCAGTTCTGGATTGGTGGCTAACTTAGGATTTGTGGTTAGCAACGGAGGACAGCTCTGAATCTGTGGTGGTTGTAGGGAACAAACTGCGATCAAACAGCAGGATTACATCTACTAATTTCTCAGTGTACAGAGGAAGGAAGAAAAAGCTGCAGAGAAAAGGGGCATGCAGCACACGCGAAGAACAATAGAACAATAGAAAGAAATAAAAACAGAAAGCGCTGGGAAAATGAGCAAGTCCAGAGTTAACGTTTCGAGTCCAACATGACTTACTTGGAACTAGATCAAGCTCAGAAGAAGTCATATTGGACTCCAAATGTTCACTCTGTTTCTCTCTCCGCAGATGCTGCTGGACCTGCTGAGGTTTTCCATCAGTTGCTGTTTTTGTTTCAGATCTCCAGTGTCCGCAGTATTTTGCTTTTAATTTATTATAAGAATAAAAAGATCCCAACGTAGGTTCATTCAGATGTGTTACACTGGCTAGA
Source organism: Cetorhinus maximus (assembly GCF_964194155.1). Taxonomy (NCBI): domain Eukaryota; kingdom Metazoa; phylum Chordata; class Chondrichthyes; order Lamniformes; family Cetorhinidae; genus Cetorhinus; species Cetorhinus maximus. The sequence goes on from NC_135902.1 coordinate 37,131,697, forward strand.
CAATATTTATAAAGGCAGACTTCAAAACTTATTTTCCACTGGAGCTATGGCTAAGGGATGTTCTGTGGGTGCACCTACACCACATGGACTGCAGCGGTTCAAGAAGGCTGCTCACCACCACCTTCTCAAGGGCAACTATGGATGGGTAACAAATGCTGGTCCAGCCCGCAAAGCCCACATCCCGTGAATGAATTAAAAAAATGTCACAATGGATGACTTAAGATTATGAAGGTTTACAATAGATAAAATAATTATAAATTATTTCCTCTGGTTGGCAAGATAGAAAGCTTAAGATGATCAACATCATTTGTTCCTCCTGATTGGGAGAAAGATTCGAGAGTTTCAGGGGCGCTTTGCATTTTTGTAAACATTTTGTGCATTGAGCCTAAACGCCCTTTTTACTTTGATCCTTTTCCTTCAATCTCATGCTTGCTATCGGGGGTACTTAATGCAAATACGTGGTAGCAGTGCCATTGAAGGCAGACAGCCCGACAGAGGTTATGCCTCTGATGCCAATACTAGCCCTCCAGTGGCTTAAACCCATTGCAGTGGACGCAGCACACAGCCCTTCTGCGGCACTACTACGTGATGCCAAGTGTGACCGGCCAGGTCGATGTATTATTGTGGGAAAGGTTTGGTGCATGTCTTTTCCGGTCGGATCTTGTTTTGTTTGCTCATTTCTTCTCCTGTGCACTGCCAGGGGAGCCGATTTCCAGGTGAGTGGAAGTTTATTGTGTGATATAAATGATGCGGAGACACAGGAAGTGGATCAAGTGACTCCTTTTGAGTCTGACTTCTGTCCCTTTAGAGACGTTGTGTAAAAAGGGGGTTAAGACACATTGGAGTATTCATTATAGCTAGGATTACTTTTGCTCTGTCCACTGGGATGTTCCATTGAATGCTGTTCACCTTGCCCTGAGTGGGAGCTGGCAATATCCTTGTGGAGCTTGATTAGCTGGGATTCCTGTGAAATCCTGGCATGAATGTGCAGCACATGTTTCTTTTCTGACTGTTATACTGGTCTCCTGACTCATTCCAACTCAAAGACCCAATCCCAGTTGAGAGCAAACCTGCAGATTTACCTTTGTTCTAAATTGTTTCAGATTACTTGTGCGACTGTCAAGGGTGTCCGCCTGTGTTCTGCTAAGCTTTGTGGCTGCCTGGCCGTGCAAAAAGTTTAAAGGGACCACACACTGGAGAAACTATTCTTGCACACCAGCTAAAGGGAACATTGGTGCCCACCCTTTCCTCTAAAGTTGCCTGTGTGATGCCTGTATAAAGACAGTCATGGAGCTGCAAGATTTCAACCAAAACGGTACAGGTTACCCGGCCCAAACCACTGGCCACAGAACACAGTCACACAGCACAATATAGAGCTGATAATCTGGTATTGTCAAACATACTGACTGGGTCAGGAGAGGTGAATGTGAGAACAAAGAGTTTATACTCAGTTTAGGTCAACGTAATAGGAAATAAATGAGATTGCCCCGGACCACAGGAGACTTAAGGTGCTTCTACGAAAGGTGGAATTTGGAACTTTCCATTGCTCTGTCACGGCTCATCAGGATCTTCTTTCAATACTACTTTTCCCACTTTGGAAGGACCCTGGAATCAAAGAAGGGTTTTATCTTTAGATTTTTAGACCAAACCGTTCGAAGCAAACAATATCGACAAGGCTGGGAGAGAATTTTTCCCATCAGCAGAATGGTTCATTTTCCTGTTTCAAGTTTGGCTTTGCTAAGGGTCTGTAAGGCTGCCTTTTGCCATTTCCAACTTCATGTACCGTACCGAGATAATAAAAGAGTTAATCAGCTTGTTACACTCTATATTACTCATGTAACTTTAGCCATGTGGAATAAGATGTTGTTATTCTATGACTTGCCGGGTAATTTTACAACAGGATCTCCATTTGTTCTCAAGCAGCTGTTTAAATAAAATATTGAAAATTCCCTTATTCTGAATTTAGGCGGAGATCTATGAGACCTGATAGACCTGAAAGTGAGATTGTTTATATATCAAATATTATGTGGATCATGCAGCAAATATGTATGCTTATTTCCTTTATCCAGTACAGGTTTAAAAAATTGCCAGTGATCATTTAAGATGAGGGCGCTGTAAACACTTACAGGGGCGTGTTTGTACTGGCATAGGCAGAGTTTGTTTTCTGCTTTGTTTTGGAAGCAGTATCATCATTAATAGCGTCAGTGTTTTGCAACTATGGAACTGTAGAAATTCACAGCACTGAAGAATGATATTGGCCCCACTGTGTCTGTGCAGACTCTTTGCGAGAGCAATGAGAGGCGGGTGCCCTGCTGCCTCCCTGTAGCCCTGCTCCTTGTCTGCTTCAAATATTTATCTGCTCATCCCTTAAGAGATGCGGCGGTCTCTGCCTTGACCATTTCCCATGCCAAAGGATTTCATGCTCTAAGAACTCTTTGCATAAAGAGGTGGAAGCTATTCTTACAATTTCAAATTGGTTTGGTAAACTGCAGTAGGTTTCCTGTGTCAGGTTTTCCTGTTGAAGGGTTATTTGTAGAAGAGTCAAATAGGTAGTCTTTTCTTGCCCCAGCTACCAAGTAGAAGGCGCTAGCGTCCGTGGACTTACACTTCTACTTTCTGCCTGCTGATTACATCTCCCATACTGAAAATGAACTAAGGTTAAAATGGAGCTGGTGCCCGTGTACAAGCCCAGAAGAAAATGTTAACATAATTTTCGTGTTCAGTACAACCAGTTTGTGTGGCGGTGGAGGGGGGGGGTGGTAAATGTTACAGAAGAGAGTGAATGGATAGGAGATTGGTTAGAACAAGGTTCCATGTTCAGTTGCTGGCTCTCACTGCCAGTGGCCCGATAAGTCCGAATTGGCATTTGGCAGAGACCTACACGTAATGCGGAACTTACTCATGTGCAAGGCAATTGTAAACAGGTAGGACAAACAGAGCTTAGCTTTCAGGCAAATTCAAGTTCCCTTTGCCTCACCGAACAATCCTGTTGTTTGTGGCTGGTTCAGAACTTGTTAATAGTGTGAAAGTTATACCAGGTTCGTATTAGCCTTCACAAACCAGGGCAGTTTCCATTTCTAGTGCAGCCTGCTCTACAAAGAGCAGAAAGGTGGGTGAGGGTATGCTATCCATGTCAGATTGTGTCAGACCGCGGTGGTTTGAGAGCAGTTTGTGGGGACGCCAGCTGCAGTAAAACCACATTAGAACTGACCTGGTTTCTTGGTTCCATTTTGGACCAAGAATGCCTGTTAGAATCAACACAATCTGAATTCCATGGTTGCTGAAATGTTAAGAGAGTGACTTTGAGGAAAAATGGAATGTTTTGTTCTGTAATGCCACGTTTCAGGGAGGTTTCATAACAGCCCAGCTCTATTGTCCTGGAAATGAGAGTGCACTATTTGTACAAGGTTGTTTTTCTTTAAAAGCATACTGGATAAATGGTGTATATTGAAGTATATTGGATGGCTGCACCATCAGAAACAGCCCTTGCTTTGCACTTTCAGCCCAATGTCTTTGCACTGGCTGGAAACATAACAAATTTCTCTGAAGAAATAATTAACCTTGAGAGGGCCCAATGTTTGGATGACTCCAGCTCTCCAAGGGGCCCATGAATGGATATCTCTGCGGAGGTACTTAGTTTACAGCGGGGTTTTAAGTCTTACAACATTAAAAGCTTGTACAAAGTCAAACGCTACAAATGTATTTCTCTCTCCCACCCCGCCCCCTTTGAAAAAGCACATCCACTAACTAAGGCTTTGCTAGAGGAAGTTTGTTTTACCTTGAAATTCAACAAAGAAAATCAGGAAAGCAGAGATTACTTTTTTTAATGAGAGCATTTACTGAAGGGAATACCAAGCTACTTTGCTAACCGAAGCCACGAAATGAAGAGCACTGCCGGCAGAGAACATGTTGCTCACCACTCCCAGACTTGACATGAGTCAGAGTTCCTGCGTGGCCTGCGTGGTTTAGTAGTTCCATTTGAAATAAGCTACAGGCGCAAATTAAACAAAGAAGTACACGTGTACATTAAAGGATTCAGCCTGGTTTGAATGGGCTTGAAATTAATGGGGACAGATGGACATCCTCCAGGCGTCTACCTAGATGAGCACAAGGCCCACGCTGAAGCTAACTCCAGCATAACGTGCGATGGAGTAGAAAGGAGGTGGTTACACACGAACATACGAATTGGAAGCAGGAGTCAGCAATTGGACGGTTATCTCGCTGCCCTGAGATAATTGAGCAGTGGTCAATTTATTGAGAGGTTCTCTTGGAAGCTGAACGCAACTTACTTTCGTCAAAATCATGAAAGAGGAGCAATAGCAGTAAAATTCTATCCATAAAACAATGATGGATTAGGTAAGTGAATTTGGTTCTGAGCTCTCACAAATTAGTTTTTAATTTCAAACTGACTAACGGTTGCCTTTATGGAGCAAAGTGTTCTACAAAGGGGAAATGTTATTTTTTCTATTGGCACCATATAGGCCGAACCAATTAAATCCCCGTTTCTTGTTACTTGGGAACAACTATGTTTTATCAAGTTATTCCTCTAGAGTGGCAAATAACAGGTAATGTGGCCCACATAACTGGCAATGAAATGAGAGTTTCACTGAAAATATAGAGAGTTGGCAATGAGTGATTTCTAACAGCAGACCTGTGCCAATTATGTCTAGGTTACTAGAACAGACTCAGTACTAGCGTGTGCAATTCCAACTCTGATGTGCATTCAATGATCACAATGTTACTAATTGCCTATAAAAATACTTCATATCCTTACAGACAAGTCTGCAAATATGATAAATCTACCTCAGACCCCAAACACCAGATTAACACTAGGACTGATTACTCAAGAGATGAGTCCGAGCACTCTGCTCAACACTAAAATGGACATGCTGCTGCCTCAGCCTAATGCAAAGCTCACACATACTCCGTTTACCCCACTGAACCTCCAACTCTCTTGACTAGAAATGACCCTGACTCCAGCCCTGTCTCTGAACACACACACAGTTTAATACGCAGAGCTGCCTAACTATAAATAACCCACCTTGGCCAAAATTTTACGTCTCGTGGGCGGGCGTGTGCCCGACCTGAACGGGCGTGAAATAGCGCAGGATAACGACGGGCGTGCGTCCAAACATCATCCTGCACACAAGCTCTCCTCAGGTCGGCGGGCACACACGGGTGTCGGAGCTGCGCCCACCAACAAAAAGAGGGTCACTTAAGGTCATTGAAAGGGCAATTGATCCCGATTTTGCGGTGCCCGTGCGATTTCACGTTTGTCACACAGGCAAAACGGGCAGGCGGGCAGCCCACTTTTAACAAAACCTCATCCAAGGTGGTGGGGGGGATTAAAAGGGGCAACAGCATTGCCAGTGTGAGTAGTGAGGAGTTTGGGAGAGAGTTTGCTGCTGGTTGCTTATTTGAACTTGACAGCTTTGTCTCTGCTCTGAGCTTCAGTCTGAGCATTCCAGGACTCATTGGTACCCCCAAGGACCCCGGAAGATTTTGACCATGTGGACCCTTCCAGGCACCAGACAGCCTTCTGTTACCTGGTGATGGGGATTTTGGTCTCCGCTGGTGACACCTCCTCTGAGGAGGAAGAGAGGGGCAGAAGGGAGAGGAGGTCACGTGTCCCTATGCAGCTCCCAGGGGAGCGACCTGTGGGGGGAGAGTCGCAGGGACAAAAGGCGCAGGGCCAGCAGGAAGTCCAAGGCAGAAGGGGCTGCAGAAGATGCCGCTATCCTGCTGCTAGGGTTTACAGGCAGTGATGCAGCTACCTAAACAAGTCCGAGGTGCAATGCCAAACGAAGCTCCGCCTTTCCAGGGAGACTGTGACCTCCATTTGCCAGATGATTGGGCCTGAGATCACCTCCAACTGTGTTAATGGTCACACCAGTAAACATATTAACAAGACAAGGCAGAACAGCAAATCACAAGTTGCCCTTGTGCTCATGGTGCCTTAAACTTAGGTTTGCGAACTGCTGCATCTTGTTACTTCCCCCCTCGCTGGCACCAGCTTTGGAGACAGCCTGCTGACTCTGCTGTCCTGTTGGTCTTGATGACCTTGGCTGTCCTCCTTTGGCTAGTGGAGCCTGTGCTGGCCCCGCCCGGGAGGGAGCAGCCAGTGCCACGGCTGGCATCTCCCCAGTCAACGCAGCTTCCTCAGATGCCATGGTCACTGGCAGAGGGGCGGAGGAGCTGCTGCCGTCATTTGGAGCGTCCTGAGAGGATCCCGCAGAGTTGACAGGCAGCTCGTGCGCCAAAATGAGGTTGTTCTGGGCCTCCCTGCTCACCATTGATGGACTGGCACCTAGCTGGGATACTGGGTGCCTCATCCATTTCCCACACTGGACACTGACTATCTGAGCTCAGTGCCTGTGTGAGGGTTTGCAGGTCTGAGCACAACCCCAGGAACCCCTGATTCTGTCCCTGGATCTGCCTCTCCAGGAGAGTCGCCACTCTCTCAATGGAGGAGGCAGTGCGCTCGGCCATGAGGGTCAACGCAGTGCTCATGCTCCGCATGGACTCCTCCACAACAGAGACCATGACACACATACCCTCATGGATCTCCGTCAGATCCTCCTACAGATCCCGCTGGACATCCAGCATCTCCCACCTAATGGACAACTCCAAAGGCTCATCATCAGCCTTCGACTCAGCATCATCCTGGTCTCCAGCAGTCGTCCAACTGTCAGCGCCCTGGGCACTCTCTGCCTCTGCCTGCGCCTCAGGCAAGTGTGAAAGTGCCCCCACCGCTGTGCACCGACATTCTAGCTGATGATCTTATGCTCTACCACATGTTGGTATCTGCGCTGGTGCTTGGTGCAGAGAGGGGGTGTGACGCAGGTGCACCTAAAACCCAGTGGACCCCTAGCGTCAAGGGTGGCTCTTCCGGGTCCTGCTGGGGAGAACATAGCACCAGAAGAGGGGTCCTCCATCTTCAGGGTGAGCTGGCAATTCTAGGGGAGAACAATGACATGACATTAGTTTAAATCATCACACTGTCACTGTGCCAAGCACCCTGGTGAAACAGTAGAGATCTGTATCATGGTGCCATTAACTTTCAATGATCAATGGGAACTCCAGGTTAGAGGCTCCCATTAATGATGAGACTACACCAGAATGTTTGCACAATCCGACACTCTCACCCCCTGTGCGCTGCACTCTTACCTCCTCCACAAGGACCACGAGGCACTTGTACGAGAAATGGGGGGGCCGAGGGCCCACCCGACTTGCCCACCAGCCTGACGTTTCCAGCCGCTGGTGAGGCCATTGTTTGAGTGAAATGGTTTCCTGGACACACGGCAAATATTCTCCCCTGGCAGCCTTCAGGGAGATGCCTCGGCTGGTTTTAAAGTGCCCGCCAGGTCGCCATTGGACCCGGCGCCCGACAGGCTCCCGCCCCCGCCCAGCCCTTCCCAACCATTGAGAAGACGCGTTTCACGCTGGGCGTTTTGTTTAATTGGCCATCCAGCGTGAAATCGTATTTACAACACGGCTGCAGCCAGGAGCAGATTCCACATCCACTTTCGCTCCTGCCGACTTGGCACGCACACCAAGTGTGAAATTCAGGCCCTTATATAAAGTAGTTACATTGGAATCTACAACAAGCCGTTTGCTTAGAAAAAATATTGTTTTTTGTTGAAAAAGTTGAAAAAGTACATGTGAGGTTTCCTACTGGTGGCCCTAGGACTGTAGTTATACTGGCACTTGTATGCTGATGTGAGGCTTAGTAGTCAGGTCTCAATCTGCAACCGAATGATTTAAGACCTCCCTCACGTGATCTTTCACACCACTCTGAGATTGCACTGGGTGCAGTGTAGCTCTAGCCCAGCGCAGAGCTGATTTACATGTACCCACATAACCCTAACTTAACTTTTAATTGTTTTTTACGTGAAGGGAAAATGAATGCTCCTCGTCTCCTCCCTCCCCTGCCTCAACATTTTCCCCACCTTCATCCTACCGCCTCTAGTTTCTCCTTGGCCCGCCTGCCCACTGCCTTGACTTTCTCTCTCACTTTCCCTCCTCCTGTCCCTCCCTTTCCCCCCCCATCCCCCAGCTCCCTCAATACCTACCCCTCTTCTGGTGTTATTTTCTCCCCAGACCCCCCCCCCTCGACTGCCCCACTTTCTCCCTACCTTCCCCATTTCTGCTCCTACTTTTCTCTCTCTTACTCAGCACCTTACATTCTGTCAGCATTAAAAATGAGCTAACTGGGGAGTGCAATACCCGAGATCTGTTAATGCCCTCTTCAGTGCAGCGGACAGTGAGATGCAGTTTGCAGTTCATGTCACACGTGTCAGACGCTGTTTTACGACCATGTCTTCAGTGTTGCTGCGACCTGGCAAAAAACAGATCGCTGGAACAAATGAGTTAACAGTATTTCTAAAGAAAACGTATTTGCAACACACCCTCAGTTGTAACATTTCATTTGTTCAATTGTTTTAGTGAGTCCTTTTAAGGACAGGACATTGTTCCAGAATACTGCAAGCAGCTAAGATGTTTCAGTCCAAATTATTATTTTTAATTTCTATTCATTTGTAGTTAATCGTAGAGATATACATTTTACAATTTTTTTCTCCCTGTAAACAGTTTTAAAAAGTTTTGATCAAACAATTCCATACAAGCTATTTTAACTGTGGCCAGAATCTTCGGGTCGGTGAGCAGGGGTGGGGCCCTGTTTGCCGATGTGTAAAATGCTGCGCAGTAACGTTGGGCGTGTGTCCCGGCGTCACCGCGCGTCATTCCGATTTTCAGTTTGGCGGGCGCGCTCCAGAGTCGGCTGTGCGCCCGGCGCATTATCAAAGGCCTATTAAGGCCACTTAAAATATCAATTGAAATGCTTAACGGAGCTGCCCGTCCAACCTTAAGGTCGGCGGGGGGGCAGGCGAAGAGCCCAGGCGGCCTTCGCATTTATCATGAAACCTCATCCACGGGCGGAATGAGGTTCCATGAAGTGTTTATAAATTGAATGAAAGTTTTTATTAAAGTCCATTGACATCTCCCAGCTCATGTGACACTGTCCCATGAGGGGACATGCCTTAAAATTTTCTTTTCTTCCTTAAAATTTTAAGAAATCAAACTAATCTCCCTGAGGCACAGAGCTGCACAGAAGATTTCTGCGCTCCTTCACGCGCATGCGCGCACAGGGAGCACTCAGCGCTTCCGGGGGCATGTCACACTGGGTGGGCCTCAATTGGCCCGCCCACATAAAATGACAGCGCACAGCTGATTGGCTGCATGCCCGCCCGCTCCCGCCCAACCCACCCCACCCCGACAGGGAGAAAATTCTCCCCTGTGTTTTTTTTTGCTTTATACTTTGATGGGATGTGGGCATCACTGGCAATGCCAGCATTTGTTGTCCATTCCTAATTGCCCTTGAACTGAGTGGCTTGCTCAGCCATTTCAGAGGGCGGTTAAGAATCAACCACGTTGCTGTGGAGTCACATGCCAGACCAGGTAAGGATAGTAGATTTTCTTCCCTGAAGGGCATGAGTGAACCAAATGTGTTTTTACACCAATCGATGATAGTTTCATAGTTACCATTACTGAGACTAGCTTTCAATTCCAGATTTTTCTTTTTAGAATTTAACTTAAATCCCACCAGTTACCATGGCGGGATTTGAACCCACATCTCCAGGATATTAGCCTGGGGCTCTGGATTACTAGTCCAGTGACATTACCCCTAAATCGACTCCCCCCAAGAACTAACAGACTTAACCCTCAAAAGACATTTTCAAACTATATTGTTTTCAAAAAATCAATCGGAAGATATGCTGCAAACTTCTTGGGATTCCTTCTCTTTCCACTCCCAAAAAAAAAGGCTCAAAAACATTCGAAAGCTGTTTCCAGTGTATTATTTTTCCAATATTTTCCTGAATGTGTAATCACTTGTCCACATAATGAAAAGAGCAATCATTCCCACAGAAAAATAAAGATTTCTTCGGTATCCGGGGAATAGGGACTTTTTTTTCTCTCTTCCCTAACATTTCTATTTATCATTGCTAGTCGAAACGATTTCATCATTTTCTGGAGAAATGGAATTGCAGTCCTCCCTGAATTCCGTCCTGGAAAGTCGTGATGAGAACACTTTTTTTAAGAAGGGGATTTCTTGGGTGCCGAGGGAAAAGTGAATTTCTTTCACATGTTCTGGTCAGTGCTGGCAATTTCATCAACTTTAGTCATTTATGAGTCAAAGATTCTTGAGGAAACTCTCCAGCCTTGTTATTTTCCTGAACAAAAGAACATTGAAGCAATTATGGACTAGCACAGTATTATCTTGCTTAAGAGAGATGGTGTGGGGTGGTTGGGGGCTGGGGGGTTGGTTGTAAATGAAGAACAGACTGACTCTCACACTTGCCCTGTCTTAAATTTGATACAATGCTGCCCATATAAAGCTATCAGTATATTTTTTAAATTGGTTGCATAAATCATGTACTTAATAATTCTGCTGACTTATTTCAGATAAATCTCCCTATTGGCTCGTGTATGATCTTTAAACAGCACGCACGCACGGACATATTCGAATTGGAAGCAAATGTGTAAATTCTTTTGTTTTAAAACTTGGCCAGTCAAATAATCCCCCCTCCCCACTGGTGTAGAGGCATATCATTTCATCCAGAATTTTCACCTTCCTCTGGAGTTCTAACGTGTGCTTGCAAGTTCACTTCCCTCAGCACCAAAGATCCACCTCACCCAGGTAAATTCTTCATCTGTGAGTCAGGGCATTGAACTTTACATTTTCCACGGGCAGGATTTTCCTGTCGGAGGGCGGGGTCCGCTCGCCGACGCGTAAAATTATGCGTGGTGACATTGGGCAGAACTCCCGACGTCACCGCGCCCCGTTTAAATTTTCCGGTAGGCGGGGGCGCAGCAAAATCAGCTGTGCGCCCGCCGACCTGTCAATGGCCAACTGAGGCCATTGACAGAGTCATTTAGCTCATTAATGGACCTGCCCATCCAATCTTAAGGCTGGCGGGCAGGCCAGGAGCCCCGGCAGGAACTAGAAAAAACATGAAACCTCATCCACGGGCGGGATGAGGTTTCATGTAGATTTTTAAAAACTTTATTAAAGTTTTTTAAAAAGTTATGGACATGTCCCAACAGTGTCAGAGGGGACATCAGGAATTTTTTTTTCTATTTTTAATATTTGTGACAGAACAGCCAATCTCCCTGAGGCGGCACTTAGCCCCAGGGAGATAAGTGCACTCTTTCGTGCGCATGCGCGAAAGGGCGCACACTCGGGTTTAGGGATTTCCCCCCGCCTGCACAGGGAGCGCTTAGTGCTTCCGTGCGGATGTTGCGCTGGGCGGGCCTTAATTGGCCCGCCCATGTAAAATGGCGCTGCGCCCCCGAACGGGGGTGCCGATCAGAGGCGTGCCTGTGCTCGCCCACAATTCAACTTTGCCCCCGACGGGGGGAAAATCCTGCCCCCATGTCTGTGCCAGTGGCATGTAACTCCACTGGCCACATAGTGGCAAATCACGGGTGTGACACACTTCCCATTTTCTCATATGCGGAGGCAATGAGTAAGGTTCCTCGCCATCATTTCATACTCATAAATGTCCTACTGAAGTGGAAGCTGTTGGGAGCCTCAGAAACCAGTGCAGTTGTTTCTTTACCTAATCTTCACCCATAGCCAGCTTCTAGTTGATTCACTATCAGGACTAGCTCAACAGATGCTCCTAACCTCCTTGGTATGAAGAAAAGTATCTCGCATTTATACACTGCCTATCATGTCCCCAGGATGTCTCTAAGTGCTTCACATGAAGCACTTTTGAGGCGTATTCACTGTTAGAAGAAATGCAGCAGCCAATTTACTCATGGCAAGCTCCCATAAGCCGCAATGTGATAATGGCCAAATAATTTGTTTTAGTAATATTGATTGTTGGCTGGATATTGACCCAGACAGCAGACGTCACTCCTGTGTTCTTCAAAATAGTATCATGGGATCTTCTGGGTCCACTTGAAAGAGAGATAGGGCCTCCATTTAACTTCTCATTCCAAAGACAGCACAGCACTCAATACTGCATTGGTGCATCAGACTAGATTTGTGTGTTTAAGCCTCTGGGAATTGAACCCAGAACATTTGGCAAGAGCACCACAAACTGAGCCATGGCTGACACTATAGCACTTGTCATGTTCCAGTATATAATGAACTTTCCGTCAATGCTCTATACTTTTAAAAACCACAAAAGGCTGCAGAAAGATGGCCACCCGAGGATCACCTGACTTCTCTTGTGCATTGAAACACTCTGTGGTTTCAAGAGACAACACGCTTTTTCCTGAAACTAAATCAAAAGGGTAATTTCAAATTGAATGGGGCATTCAGGACCAAAGACACCGGCTGCCTCAAACTCTCAAGGCGTGAAAATCATCGCACGGGATACACAATCAACCTGGCCACCCATCTTATTTGGAGAAAGACTTTGGATTTGTAGCAGGTCACATGGTGATACAGCCATGTTGGTTGCCTGCTTTTAAAGTAACAGCAAGAAGTGGTTCTGCCAACAGATTTCACCAAAAGCCATCAACCAGCTGCAAGGCATCGAAGTAGCCAAGGTAATAAACAGCAATACCTTGAAAGTGGGAGACTTTGAGCAAAGAGAAGGACTTCCCCAATCTGTTCCAACTTGGAATTCACCTGAGAACCAGCCTCCTGGAAATTCAACCACAAAAAGCTTTGCAGCTTAATGAGAGTCCTTTGCCTTACAAGAACTTCACTTCAGCTAAAGCCCATCTTCATCTAAGAAACTACAGGCCTGCCACAAAAGAGACTGAGATAATTATAAGTTGTAATTGTATTGTTTTACCCTTATCTGTATCTAATCTTGTGCGAGTGATAGTGTGGGTGAGTCGAGTGAGCGGGAGTTTGCATTTTTAAACCTCCAGGGCAAGTGTGTGATAATAAATAAACTTCCTTATTTTTGTTATGGCACAGTGGATGGTAAATGCCGAGCTGCTCAAATTCCAGGGGGAAGCTTGAAACTGCTGGGACAACTGCTATGCAGTTTGTATTTTTATTCGAGATGCGTGCCTTGAGTTCAGTAGTTATAAGACCACCGAGCCTTAGAGGTTTTGTACAAAGCTAAATTAAACATTTATTAATAAAAGAAATGATTTTAAGCACATACATAGGTTTACAGATTACTACAATGATAACTCCTAGCTCTCCTAATTAATCTAGCTCCCAGTTACACCCCTGTTAAGGCAACAATAAAATAAGATAAATTCCAACAGAGCACATAATAGCCTGGACAGTGATAATTAAAACAAATTCTCTTAGCTTTGGTTCCTGAGGCAGAATTTTCCACCCATTGGGGGGGGAAGTTCAGGAGCGGGTGCGTGCAGGCACGCCTCTGATCGGCGCCCCCGACCAGTAGGCGGGCCAATTAAGGCCTGCCCAGCGTGACGTCCGCCAGGAAGCGCGCTCCCTGTGTGGGCAGGGAGGGGGATTCCCTCAGCCAAGAGCGCACTCATCTCCCTGAGGCAAAGTGCTGACTCAGGGAGATCGGCGCCAAATTCAAAAATGTTAAAAATAAATAAATAAAATTCCCCTGACATGTCCCCCCATGTGACACTGTCACATGAGTTGGAACACGTCCATCACTTTTAATTTAACTTTTATTAAATTTTTAAAAACCTACATGAAACCTCATCCCGCCCGTGGATGAGGTTTCATGCTTTTTCTGAAGCCCGCCAGGGCTCCCGGCCTGCCCGCCAACCTTAAGGTCGGAAGGGCAGGTCCTTTAACTACTGCAATTACTTTTTAAATGGCCTCAATTGGCCGTCGACAGGTCGGCGGGCGCACAGCTGATTCGGCTGCACCCCCGCCAACCTGAAAATTGAAATGATGCGGGGTGACGTCGGGAGTTCCGCCCGACGTCATCCCGTGCTATTTTATGAGTTGGCCCTCGAATGCCAACCGGGAAATCCTGCCCCTGGAGGCAGCAGCTTGGTACATAGAGGCTGGAGGCTTTTCACACTTGTTAGATCTTAGAATTTCTTCTTTTCTTACACATAATCTCATCTCTTTTATACATGTTTCTCCATTTTTAATGTCAATTCCATTGTTCCAATATGTCTTTGCAACTTTACTTTTTCCGTAATATAAATCTTTCATAGTGCTCAAATTAACAGTAACCTTTGGGAAAAGTAAACACACTGTTTGGCTTAGCCTCTGTTGGCTAGGTGTAACACCTTACCATCTCTTTGAAATTCACTACTCGGATTTATCTAAAAATGCAAATGTTCTTCACACCTCACATTCTAAAACTTCAGCCATGTTTACATGTTTAGCACTTCAAACCTAGTTTCCCTTCTGATACATAAAGCACCCAGACCAGTTCTCTGAAATTCAATTAAAACCTCCCCACACACACCCACACACAGAAACTAATCCAAACCCCACTATTAACCGACCTTCACAATAAATTACAATAATATTATGAAAATTATTATATTTTCATGACAATTTTAAAATTGACAAAAAGCTTGCTGTTGGAGCTAGTTAAATTGGGACAATCACTCTGAGGGTAAGAAAACACAAACTCCTCACGTACAAAACACCACTGATCATGGACAGTAAGAAAACACATATAAATTCTGTCCATGACAGTCATCAAACTCATGACCTTCCCAATCTCAGATGGCCCCACACTACATTGAACTGTGCTTTTAATGCTGAGCCATTGGGACATTAATTCCTACACTAATACAGCATTGTTTCTTTAAAGATTCTTGTTTTTGAAAAAAAAAAATCCCTCATATATAGATGATTCGGCCATGATGCATTCTAGACATAAGAGCAGAAGATTGATTTGAGGTTAATCAAACTATCAATGACATTACACCACTCTGCACAAACTGAAACACCAGAGCTGCTATAAGGCTGGTGGATATTGTGACGTGAAGAGAATCTTTGGAACCTTTTTATTGCAGCTATGACTAGTGTTCCACAGGCTGAAGATTGCAATGTATGTCCCTATTTGCAGAGCTGTTTCTGAAATTGATTATTCTGTAACTGTCTACATAGAACAAATCTTTGGGAATATATCCTGCAAATATCCATCTTCAAACATGTTCTGTTTTGATAGATCAGCCAATGCATTGTGAAAAGAGGCCTGTAGCTTTAGTTATCATTTTAAAAAATTATTTCATGAGACGTGAGTGTCACTGGCAAAGCCAGCATTTATTGCTCATCCCTAGATGTCCTTGAGAAGGTGGTGTGGAGCTCCTTCTTGAACCGCTGCAGTCCATGTGCTTTAGGTACACCCAGTGCTGTTAGGAAGAGAGTTTCAGGATTTTGACCCGAAGGGACGGCGATGAATTTCCAAGTCAGGATGGTGTGTGGCTTGGAGGAGAACTTGGAAGTGATGGTGTTCCCGTGTGTCTGCTGCCCTTGTCCTTCCAGGTGGTAGCTGTCATGGGTTTGGAAGGTGCTGTCAAAGGAGACTTGGCGAGTTGCTGCAATGCATCTTTTATGTGGCACACATTGCTATTACTGCGTAAGCTGGAGGGAGTGAAAGTTTAAGTTGTTGGAAGGGTGCCAATCAAACAGGCTGCTTTGTCTTAGATGGTGTTGAGCTTCTGGAGTGTTGTTGGTGCTGCACTCATCCAGTCAAGTGATGAGCATTCCATCACACTCCTGACTTGTGCCTTGTAGCTGGTGGGCAGGCTTTGGGGGCGTGTTACTCATCACAGAATTTCCAGCCTTTAATTTGCTCTTGTAGCCACAGTCTAGTTCATTTTCTGGTCGATGGTAACCCCCAGGATGTTGATGGTGGGGGATTCAGTGATGGTAATACTGTTGCAACTCAAGGGGAGAAGGTTAGATTCTCCCTTGTTGGAGATGATCATTGCCTGGCACTTGTGTGGTGCAAATGTTATTTGCCACTTACCAACCCAAGCCTGAATGTTGTCCAGGTCTTTCTGCATGTGGGCGTGGACTGTTTCACTGGTCTGAAGAAGACTGATTGAAAAGGCTCCTGTTCCACTCTCTGTGCATGGGTTTCACATATCCAGATCTTCCAGCACACAAATGCTGCTGTTCACCAAATACTGAATATTTTGTGTGAAATATGACTGCTCCAGCCAGCATGCCTGACTGCTGCCTTCCCACTTAACATCTTCTCTTAACATGAATCGGCCTTTTCTTCTGATCACATTGGAATTGAGGAGGAAAAGTGGGAATTTAAAAAAAAACACTGCACATACCAACCCTCAATGTCGACACGTTACCTGTCACATGCAAAGTCCATTTGTTTTTTTTGATATTTCCTCACCACTCTTTTTCCCTCTAGATTTTATCTAATAAGAAAGTGTTAAAGTAAAAATGGTTGACTTTGAAGTTAATACAAGAGTAAAGTGAGAGGTCAGGAGATGGATGAGCTCACAAATGACAATTTTCAGCTGCTAACTGTATTATAGAAGGGGTTTCCATATATAAAGCACCTGGTTCCAGATTCTGGGCTATTGATGCTGCTGGAGGTGCACGAGAAAATAACCAGGACATTTAATTTTTGTCTTAAGTTGCCTCAGCATGAGTAAAACAATCCTGTGAGGGCTCTTTTTCAAAGCACATGCAACCCGTTGAAAATTTAAAAAAAGCAGTTTAATGCCTTTCTATGGAATAAATGGTTGATACAAAACGATAATGCTTTAATCTGTTTCTAGTGTGCTGTGGATCGATCGTTTGTGAATGCCAGCTTATATAGCATTAGTGATCTATACTTTAGTACATCCGTTATATCACTGTGGAAAAAGTGTGTATATTGCCAACAAGTATGATGAGAACACGATTTAGTTGTCAAATAGATCTTGTACTACAACGTAATTATTTTGTTGCTGTTGTTTTGTTTGTTTTCGATATCTATAACACAAGATCAAGATTTAAAAACGGATTGGTCTCAAAATTAGGGGCAGGGTTTTCGGGGCAGCCAATTAACGACCAACCAGCGTGAAAGGTGCGCTGAGAGCCCCAGCGCTGCCGGGGTGGTGGGGGTGGGAGGAGGGCGAGCGGTAAAGTCTGCGCTGGCGCTGGGGGAGGGGGAGCGTGCACTGAAACCTCCCTGAAGGCTGGGAGCTGAAAGATTTCAAAACCAAAAATAAAGGTTCTAAAAGTCTGAAAAAACTGTTCCCACACAGGGCTCACTCACATGAACATAAACGTAATAAAAATAATGTCAAATCATTTCCATTGCATTAAAATTATTGTTGGAAACCTCACCCCGCCCGTGGATGAGATTTCCTAAAAGATCCAAAAGTTGCCTGGCCGATTCGCCCGCCCGCCAACCGTAAGGTTGGACGGGCAGCGAAAAAGAGCTTTTAATTAATTGATTAATGGCCTTAATAGGCCTCTTAATTGTCGGCCGGCGCGCTGCTGACTCTCGCGCGTGCCCGCCGACCGAAATACCGCGCGGGTGTGCGATAACGTCGGGACGCTCGCCCGACTGCATCGCCCGCTATTTTACGTCTGATTGCGCCAGGCGCGCGCCCGCCCACGGGGCGTAAAATCCTGCTCCTGGGGTTACAAAATTTTGCTGTTGCCGTTTGGATCCATTGTACACGATGTGTGATCTCTGTCCTGTGTTTGGACCCAGACACATTGTACTGGAAAGGGCAGCATTATTCTTTCACATTGATCTCACTCAGAATTCTGGAATCGTTAGATGCGATGTTACCACGTTGGCTTGTCAATATGTTACACGTAAATCATGCAGAAAAATCATATAGCTTGAAAAATTGTATAGCCTCTTGCTACATTTTGTACTGTGTTATGGCACATTCCGTCCATCAGAATTCTTGGATCCAAGGACTCAGCTGCAAGGATGGAATGTATTTTGCCTGTGTGCAGCTTTGAAAAATATACTCATCGTAGGATTAACCTGTTGTACGTTGAACTTTTGTCAGATTTCAATGTCCACATGTTTTATGTCATTTTATACCAGTAAAATCATTTCCTGTGCCACTGTGTTACCCAGCTCCATTTTATCTTTAGTTTTCTAATGGTGGATATTATGATAATAGAAATCAAGACATGCACAGAATATTATTGTTTAATGTATGCACACACATATATATACACACAGATATGTACTATGCACATACATATGCATGCATACATTTAGACTCATATGCACACACATATGCACACATACACATATATGTTTACGGACACACATATAGTTATTAAAATGCTATTCCAGGATCACACCGATACGTTTATTGGAAAAAGTCCTATTTATGGCCTGGATGTGCCCAGGGATGTCTTCACACTTGTGTGTCGTTATTCATCTGCGTTAGAATTATTTTGACCCCTAAGAGTTAATCTTTGGCTTCCGTAAATCAAAATTCTTGTCTCCTATTCAGGACATGTGCGTTAATCTGCCCGAACTGTAAATGAGTTCCCTTGCACAGCTGCATCGGTTCTTATTTTGTCACTCCTTGAAAGAGCTTCAGTGTTCAAACGTTGTCAGGGTCACGGCTCCAGGGACAGCTGTTACTATTAAAAATGATTTTTTTTTGATGCAGACTTGTTCTCTCTCGTACTCTCCGTGTTTGAATACAGAAGTCATTGTTCTCTGGTGTGTTAGTGGCTGCCAGTGAGTGCTGGAGCATGCTCTTGGCAGGGCACTGCACACTTGTGTATCATACAGTTCCTCTTCACTCTTAAAGCTGTAGTGCTCTCCCATGGAAAAAAAAACTTAAAACAACAAACATGTTAATTATAGGTCATTATTCTCTTTTAGTCACTGCAGAATAACGGTCAACTCCTTGTATGACAATGTAACTAATTTGTAATGATTTGCCAGCAAGCCTGATGTGCGACTTTCTCAATGTCTGGTCTGTGGCAATAGAAGATAATCAACTTAAGTATCCAGCTTATTCTGTATTTGTGACCGTTTTTGATAGCTTTTGAATGATTTAGGGTTATTGAAGATTTGATGCATTTCCAGCCCCTCTCCACCACCCCCACCACCCCCCCAACCCCAGTTGGATCTGTTGTAATACGATGGTGTCTTATATGTGCACTGCTGAATGCAACAGTGCACATTTATTTGGCCTCAAGTATTTCAGTTTGGATGTGAAGGGACGCTGTCTCTTGCTCTCTCTCTCATTAATTACATCAACAGTGCTAGATTGAACAAACTGGGGCCAAAGTTGTAGCAAAAATGGGTTCAACACAGTGTAAACGAGCAGTGTTGAATGAAGAATTTTATCGCTGAGTGACTTGTGGTTGGTTTCCCCCTGAAAGAAAAAAAGATGTATTCCAATAATTAAAGAAAGTAAATGAAGCTGTGCAGTTTTGCCAAACTCCTGTATTGGGAGCATGAGATCCACCTTTAAATCAATCAGCTCACTATCCAAAATCACATTACCCTCTTAACAGCCATTCCTGCCACCTGACTTAGATCCTTTCACAAGGAGCAGCTCAGTGATGAAAGTTTAAAACAACAGGTAGGGAACTGGGCTGCATTTTCAAACATAAAAAGCTGGGGTTGAATAGTGGGGTTTGCAAATCATAATAAAATAGTTTAGTCCCATCCCTACTGTGTCCTATTATACATCCATTTACAAATTAACCCACTTATTCAAATGTGCCCATAGCATATCCACAAGTATTATCAACCCTGTGAAAATGGTTTAAAAAGAATCAGAAAGGGTAAGCCTTCCACAAAAAGTTTTGCAGTTATCCCACCCACAGGTATAATCTTCATCACATATACAACTTGTTCTTAATGTACCTGCAAATTAACTTTGGAAATTACAGTTAATGGTGCATCAACCGCAGTTCTAAAGTGAAGCGGTGTCTGGTTTGTCTGGTCGTACTTAGAGGTGGAATTGTTACATTGTGCATTGAATTTAGCAGCACAGATGTTTAATGTCCATCTGCCACAATGGGAGTGACTTTCCGTGGGGGAAAGGTGACTCCATGTGGGAGTCGGGCATCTGCAGTTGGAATTTACAGACTCTCATTTGCTTTAGTGGAACCAGTTAAACTTTTAACAACCCTAATTAAAGGAGACAGCTTTAATACAACAACTACACGTTAACCCTTTCAGCATGTGGATTTATCTGCTGCATGTGAATTTCCCGTTGGCTTGGAAGCAGGGAACCATTTCCATCATATTTTCGACCCCTTACATGACAACATTGTTGCTGCTTGATGCACTTGCCAGATGAGATGGGACAAGATTGGCTCAGTTGAGATTTTACAAGAATAACTAATTAGATGTAAATGCCATTTAATTTTTCTTTAGAAATGCACGTATTTTAAAAAATATGTATATTAAATTTAAAATGTATGTCATGTTTTACATGAATTGTTCAGCAGACAGTAAATTGAATCTGAAGCATGCACAATTTATAACAGGATATATCGTACTGTTGTTTCAATGAAGGGGTTGACATGAATAAGTCAGTATAACTTAGACAATACAACCTGATGTGTAGATGGAGGATTGTGAATTTTAGGGGCTTAGGTTTTCCCTCCATCAGTATCGAGTTCTGATCGTACCTGTGCTTTCCGAGCAGAACTAAATCCTGTTTGTTCTGAAGTCATTACAAATTTTGATTTGCTTGTTAATTACTGACATTGTATATGCTTTGTTGAAATTATTATTGAATAGCTTAAGGGAAATTATTATCAAATAGCTTAAATAGAATGATTAAAACAGTTATGCAAACACCTGGATAAATACTGCACCGTGACAAACATTAGGTGTGTATATCCATGGTGGATTATTTATTGAATTCTGTCTTGCTGATTACAGCTCTTACAGGATTAAAATGAAGTGCTGATCCATCAAGTTATGTGCAGTATGCATTATATTGGCATGCCAAAGATATTACTATGTACCTTTACCTTCTTTATGTAGAACTAGAAGTCATTTAACATGCTAATACTGGTTAAATACAGAATCCTTAGTATCATCTTGTTTAGTAGTGTCTCTGAAAGCTGTCTAGATAAGTATAAATGTCCTAAAATTATAGGTCTTGAGAGCAAGAGATAACCATGATCAGGAGATACCATTTGTACCTGCAACCCTGGGAATGGCTGATGTAACTATGGGAGATGCAGCTTTTACTGTCCCTTTGTTCCAAGATATTGTCAAAGAAATTTGACAGTTAGTCTGAGACCATTAGATGTTTGAGGTTAATTGGACGATGTGTGGTAACAGCTAGCCACATATGAAATATGCAACTGAGGCTGAAGGGTCATTTTTGTGTGAAGGTCAGTACAAGAAAGCATCTGTTGTTTTTCATATTTCAAGGAGAATATAAAGGTTGTGATTACTGTAAACATTCTGTTATATTGTGTGCTGTACCTGCTTACTGTTCAACAAACCTGTCTTGCGGTTTATAGCTTAAGCCACAGTCTTTATTCTTCTGCCTAACAAAGATCATGTGATAACATCCCGGACATGAGAGAAAAGTAACAAGGGTTTTGCAGGCCTCGCAACATGCACCTAGATAGCGGCCAGGTGAAGACACACTGGTTAATCGGGGTGTGAGCTGTGATAGCTGACAATGATGTAACCAAGGAAAATATCTGGAGTAAAAAAAAACTAACTGTAAATGCTCTACTTGTCAGGCAAAAAGTGTTTTGTCACTTGTCAACATGTGTTTGTTAATTTATATGAACACTTTCTTTGTGTTGTGCTTATTGTTTGTAACGTTCCTGCAGTTTCAAACTGGAAGTTTTCAAAAGTTTTGGTATGAATGAAGTTGGGATTAAATGCTTTGTATGCGCATTGGCGACTGAGGCAAAGCGACCTCTAGATAGCAATAGGACAGTACATGTCCCACCTTGAAAATAACACAGAGCTCCACATTCATCTCAATGAAAGGGTTAATAAGTTACTCATTAGTGCTGAATAAAAAACATTTTTATTATCTTGGGGAGTAACGCTATAGAACAACTGTGAAAACAAGGCAGATTATTGTGAACTTGGAAGCAGTCCAGATGAAAATGAATCCCTACAGAAGGTGGTCGAACACATTAACAAGAGCATGAGTTGAGGTGAACGCTGTGCAAATAACTCAATGACCCACAAAAATGATTGGACATCTTAATAAGCTATTGTAAACAGCATTTCTGCTGGGGCTTTTTAAAAGGGTAACGAAGTCTAAATTCGAACTTTGTGTGGGCGGCTCAGTCTTTTAGCATTATAATCATTTTTCTTTGTTCCTGTCCAGCTGAGTAATATTGCTGGTGTCTGAAACTGCAGACAACTGGCCCAGGATTTTGAGAAGTACAACATTTTCTTCTGAACCTTTGTCATAATGATGCAGCAGAGGGCAGGAAATTCCAAACACAAGTACTTACTATGAGAGACAGGAAATCTTGTTTCAATGATTTCCCCAAATTCCTTGTTAATGAAATTTTACTTGTGTAGTCATTTATGAAAATGAACTCAGAATTTAATCGTTTTGCATAACTATCCCTGGTAGAGGGAACGTCGGTAAAAGGAGCTTCCTGTCCACTCATGCATCACTTACCTCTACCCCACCCCAGGAAGGTGACATGTAAATTCTAATTTTCATAAGCTCAGTGGCCTGCAATTAATTTCAGTGATTTGAATTGAACTAGGTATGAGTTTAACCTCATAATTTCTGGGAGGGTAGAGTGAAAAGATTTACTGGAAGGACGTGGGTGGAGGACTCGAGTAAGTATTGCTAAGGACAAAGAAGCCTGAATGATTAAGTTCAAGGGTGGTGTATTGAGAGAAGCTAGGAAGGATGGTGAAGGAAAGATTAATAAAATAAAAAGAGAGGTAATACTGTAGAATATGAGTGGATCAGGATTGCAGTGTATAAAGGCACTAATTAGAGTGGAGGGATTTGATATTATAGCCTTTACTGAAACCTTACTTCAGCTGGGGTGAAACTAGTAACAAAATATTCCTGGCTATAAAATTTTCGGGAAAGATACCAAAGGAAGAAAAGGATTGGCCTTTGTTAATGACAGAACTGTTTCCACCCATTGAAAGAAAAGATTTGTAACAATGGCAATCCTTCGACAGACTCTGTCTGGGTTGAGTTAAGAAATAATAAAGGAGTATGTTACCATGTGCGGAATGCATTATAGACCACTGAATGGTGGGAAAGAAATCGAGGATGTGATTTGTAGCTAATTTAATGCTGTGCGCAGCAATAGCCAGTAGCTGAGAATAGACAAACGTTTGAGATCAAAATGAAAAGAACTTCTTAGCATCGCATTGAAAACTGTTTCCTTAATCAGTGCATTGGAGGACGAGCAAAAATGCTAGTTTGGGTTCTGGATATATAGGACAAGTAAGGGAGCTGAAGGTATGAGAGCCCTTAGATTACGGCCTGTTTCTGAATGAGGTTCGCAATGAAAATGAATGCAGATAAATGAGAGTTGAAGCTAAAGGTGTTGCACTGGAAATTACATAAATTCAGTAGGGCGAAAGGGGACCTCGCCTGGATTAATTGGTTGGAAAAAGATGGCAGATCGAGCAGTGGAGATTTTTAAATATGAGATGGACAAAAGTACAGGAGGACATTTCAGAACGTGGGGTCCAGATGAATGAAGGGACAATTGCCAATAGTGGATAAAGCATAGTGGCTGTCGGGGGGTGAGTTCAACAATAAATGGGGGTGGAGTTAGAGGAATAGATAGTTTGTAGGAAGGAGGACTGGATTTAGGACTGGAGGAGGTTTCATAGATGGTGAGAAGCACAATCATGAAAAGATTTAAGCACAAGGATGAGAACTTTAAATTTGAGGCATTAGAGGTCTGGGAGCTATGATAATCAGTGAGAGCAGGGATGATAGCTCAACAGGCCTTGGTATTATAAAGGATGTGGGTAGCAAAGGTTTGAATGAATTACAGTCTACATTGGAGGCCAGCCAGGAGAGCAGAGGAATAGTCAAGTCTAGAGTTGGCAAAGATCTGAATGGTTGTTGGATAAGTAGTCTCAACAACACAAGAGGTGATGCAGAGCTCAAGAGAGGGGCTGGAGAGGTAGAACTATCATCGGTGTACCAACACCCTTTATAAACACATTGAAATAAAAGAACGGATGAGATCAATTAAATATGAAGGAGGGCCAGCTTGTAATTGAGCATGGGGAAATGACAGTGACACTTGATAAGTACTTTGCCTCAATTTTTATAGAGGAAGATGAAATTAGGCCTGTAAGAATACTGGTGCCAGATGTAGAACACCAATTACTGGTTATAACTAGCAGCAATAAAACTGTGTTAAATATAGTTAAGCTAGATGAAAAGTAGAAAAGAAGCACCCAGAATACTAAGGGACTTTTGAGGCGGGGAGGGGGTGGCTGGGTGGGTGGGGTGGAATGTGGGAGGTGGTGTTGTTGTGGGATGGGAGGTAGATAACGGAAATCTTAACCATAATTTTCCAAAATGTTTCCAAATGGAAACTATGCCGCAGAACTGCAGGAGCATAGCATATTTCACATCTCTGCTCAGCAACCAAAGGCAAGTTAAGGGTCAGCATCCAAGGCTGATTTCCCTGCCTGGTGGTTTTGTTGCCAGAGGTGTAGAGGATTTTCAGCCCCTTTCCCAACCCCCCAGTGACTCTGATCCATTTGCTGGTTCAGGGTTCATCATACGTTCAGGTTGTGCTCCTTAGTAGTATCTACACTACATAGGAGGAGCTCATCACTAGTTGCAGGTAAAATCCAGTGAAGTGCAGCAGGGTACTCACTGCAGCACCAGAAGGGGAAGGAGCTGAAGTTAAAAAGGGGCCCAAGCTCCTTGAAAATGTGAAGATCTTTCACAAATGGTCCGTGCAAAGCCCACATGGCAGCTTAGACCCTTGTCCTCCTTCCCTGCCTTCAGCACT
Source organism: Cetorhinus maximus (assembly GCF_964194155.1). NCBI lineage: Eukaryota > Metazoa > Chordata > Chondrichthyes > Lamniformes > Cetorhinidae > Cetorhinus > Cetorhinus maximus. Next base: position 37,156,532 of record NC_135902.1, read on the forward strand.
TCTCCTGCTACTGGAGCAAGTATTGTGCACTCTCCATCTGTTCTCACTCGGGATCAGCATTACACTGGTTGGACAGGCTGGGAAATGGACTAATTCCTATAACCTCGTGTTCAACTCTCACGTAAATGCACTGGGCAGTCTAGGGACATACAGCCAAGACCCTCGAGGTGGTGGGAGGATTGGGAAGTAGTAGAGAGAAAATTTCAAACATTTTTTGGGTGCAGGCATCAGATTATAAGCCTCTATGCCCCATTTTCCATTGCATCCTTGCTGCACAATTTCAGGTGCTGTCATAGAGGCCATATAAACACTGTGGATACAATAGCAGGTCAGGGGCTAGGAATCCTGTGGCGAGTAACTCACTTCCTGACTCCCCAAAGCCTGTCCACCATCTACAAGGCCCAAGTCAAGAGTGTGATGGAATACCCTCTACCGGCCTGGATGAGTGCAGCTCCGACAACACTCAGGAAGCTTGACACCATCCAGGACTAGGTAGCCCGCTTAATTGGCACCCCACCACAAACATTCACTCCCTCCACCCTCGACGAATAGAGGCAGCAGTGTGCTCTGGAGAAACTCACCAGAGCTTGTTAGACAGCACCTTCCAAACCCATGACTGCTACCATCTAGAAGCACAAGGGCAGCAAATACACGGGAACACCAACACCTGGAAGTTTGCCTCCGAGCCACTCACCATCCTGACTTGGAAATATATCGCTGTTCCTTCACTGTCGCTGGGTAAAATCCTGGCACTCCCATCCTAACAGCACTGTGGGTGTACCTACACCACAGCGACTGCAGCAGTTAAAGAAGGCAGCTCACCCACTACCTACTCAAGGGCAATTAGGGATGGGCAATGAATGCTGGCCTAGCCAGTGACGCCCACATCCCATAAATGAATTTAAAGAAATATTCCAAGCCTAGAGCTCATAATCAGGGATAAAATTCACAAACATTTATACAATTAGGGCTAATTAGGGACAGTCATTGTGGACTTGCTAAGAGCAAGCTGTGCTTGACTAAGTTATTGAATTTAAAAAAAAATTATGGAATAAGGTAATGGGAATGGTAGATATTATATGGATGAATTTTCGACAGGAATTTGATAAGAGGGTACATATGAAACTAGTTACAGAGAGGGAGGATGATGTGAAAGGCATGTAGATGCATGGGTAGAAAACAAAAATCAATGTTTATCAGATTGATAGGATGTAGGTTGTGGTGTGCCCAAGGATTTCTTGTTTTCCATTTATATAACAATTTAAAAAGAAAATTGGTAATTATTTGAAAATGAATACGAGAAGGAAAAGCAAAGAACGGATTCGAGTAGATGATCCCAGCGAAAGAACTGGCACTAGTACAGGTGCAGTGGGCTGAGTGGCCTCCTTCTGTCTGTAGTTTCGATGAATTTTATTGGCATAGATAAAAACAGATAATGGAGCATGGATTTTTAACGTGCCCTTAATTATAATTTATTGTTAGTTGCCATTCAGTAGTATTTTGAGAGAATGAGAAGTGACCTTTTTGATAAATCATCTTCAGTTGAACTGAGTCTCAAAGTGGAGGGCAACATGCCAGACTACTCTGTGAAAGTACAGTAGTTGAATCCACTCTATCAGTCATAAATAAAGTACAAGGAATGTGGAGATTCTATCTTATGTTATTCTTTTTCATCATACACAGAAGCACTGAAACCTTAGTGGTTTCTTTTCCATGGTCTGTTTGCAATTAGAAGACATTTGTTTGAAAACCACTTTATTGCTTGGACTATGATAACTGAAGTATAGTCTAAAAAGAAATATGCTCACCCTCTCTTAAGCAACTGTGCTATGCAACTCTAACCTTGTATTTTCTTCAGTCCCAGGATATTCCAGGTTTTCAAGCAGTTTGGCCTCCACTTTCCTTCCCATGAGCCACCTGGATCACCACAGTAACAGCAACAGCGTACTTTATGGTCAGCACAGGTTCTATGATACACAAAAAGGCAAGTGAAATATCCAGCATAAGTAAATGTAAATTTAGATTGAGCTTACAAAATAGTAATGTCAATAACGTCACTATGTTTTAATTGTACTTTGTTTCAATTTAACAGAACTAACACTTAACTATTGGAATTATGACCATTTAGTTATCCAGCAGAGTGCTGTATGTATCATTTTCAACCAGTTAGGAGCCTAGTTTTGGTCTGCAATGCGGCATTCAGTCTTAACCAGAAATATTCCACCTAAATATAGTTGCTGCATGTGTTTACTAAACAGTACCTAATGGATTATTTCACTGGGCTGTAGTTGTCATCTTGCATTTTACTATTTATTTCAAATAAAATCCAGGATTCTGAAAAAAAAGCAATCAGAAGAAAATCTTATTGATTCATAACATGTAGTAAACACTGAAATTAGAGTTTAATCATGATATTTAGGTTAATGATGTACCACATATGGTTTGTAAGCTGAAATCAAACTGGTGAACATTTGTGCAAGGCCTTTAGCTAAATAACATCCTGCCTGTTGTTATTGCCTTGATTGGGTATTTTATCCTCCCTATTAAGGCAGCATCTCTATTGGTTTCAACTGTAGTAAATGCAGTAGGTATTTAAATTTTACAACTATGTACAGAGTGCCTCTGAAGCACTCTGGATTTTCCCCTCCTTTTACCCCTCATCTGAGGTGTCAGCTGTGGCTCAGTTCATAGCACCCTCGCCTTTGAATCAGAAGGTTGTGGGTTCATGTCCCACTCCCGGAAACCAAGAACTGTGAATGTACTCGAAAGAGTTACAATCTGTGACTGTTGATAACGCGAAAGAGTTACCCCTCATCTGAGAGAGGTGATTCATGCTGTGGTACAGTCCCTCAGTCATTGTTGGCTTACAGCATCATACCCAAATACCCATTTTTCATGTCTGTCTCTGGATGGTAAGCTGTTTGCTTTTAGGGGGATGGGTGGCATTACAGCTGAACACGGTCTGTTCTCACCTGCTGTCCTAACTCCTTCACATACAGACGCACATTGACTATCCACCATTGAGTTGGAATCCTTTCTTCTCCCTAGCTCAGGGACACCTAAGCACCTTCATTGTCACCCGTACTGAGAATAATGCAAGCCAAGATTGAACCTGGACCCTTCAGAGCTGTAGCGTTATCACCCACAGATCAGTGGTTCAGAGTTGATTGTTAATTCAAAGTTGTTATTTGCATTCCAAAAATTTAAATTTTCCAGTATTTCAATCTAAGCAATGTAAATAAAACAGCACTGAAGGCTCTTTGTGCAAAAAAAATTCAAATGAACAGATTATTCAAATGAAGTGACTTCATATTAACAATAGACTGTACCTACCAAACCATTAGGGGAGGCCAGATGAATGACTTTCCTGATCAGAATTGAACCCAAGTCATGGCAGAGAGATGCCAAACCTTATTCATGAGACCACTAAGAATGAAAAGCGTACACAAGGCTCTGCACTTCCAGCGAAACAAAATTATTCATGCTGATTGTTATCCACTCCATGGACAAGAAACGGCACAGAGCAAACACAAAGACAGAGAAATCAATAAAGTAAAAAAGGGTAAGAGAGAGGTGGAGCATGGAGGGAGAAAAACAGAAAGAAGGAGACTGACGTTGGAAGAAAGGGAAAATTCAAGTCAGGAAGTAAAAGGAAAGGTTGTTTTAAAAGGGAGGTGCCAGTGAGTGAAGAGCCCTAACATGCTTCACTGTGAGCACAAGTTTGTGTCTGTGAGGTTTCGCATCTAGCGATGCAATTAGAACAGATAGGGTCAAACAGCGCACAAGGAGGTGATTCAGCCCATCGTGCCTGAGCCTGCCCTTGGAGAGCGCTGTCCGATTAGCCTGACTCCTGCTCTTTCCTCACTGCCCTGAAATGTTTTTCCCTTTTCACATATTTACCCAATTCCTTTACGAAAGTTACAGTTGAATCTGCTTCCACCGCCCTTTCAGGCAACGCATTGCAGGTCTTAAAAACTCAATGAGTGAAAAGAAAAGCTCCTCATCTGCTCAGGTTCTTTTGCCAGTTATCTTAAATCTGTGTCTTTTGGTTATCAGCCCGCCTGCCAGTGAAAACAGTTCCTCCCTTCCATGAAATCGACCAAAACCTTTTAGAATCTCTAAAGAAAAAACTCCCCTTAACCCTCTCTGCTTCATTTTTTCCCCCAAATCTATAAATTCCATTATCAACAGAAATGCAAATTAAAGTCTTTTAAGTAGTTATCAATCCCTTGCTAGAATTTGAAATTGTTTTAACAGTGATCCAGCATTAGGCGTTTATTGACTATTTTTCTCACTGTTACAATCACAGATTCCCTTTCTTCCACGCTTCCGGCTCCTCTGAAGCTGATTGTCAAACATCAGGAATTCTTGTTGTCACCATTTTCATTGACTTGATTCAGGGTCCCTGCTTCCTGCCTCAGGACAGTCAGCAGTGTCTGGGAGCTTTCGAGGATCTTCATATGAGTAGCCTCAGTCTCTCGCAGCAGTTCTATCAAATTCGTTTCGGGTTGCCATTTTGCGCGCCAGACCCTGATTGACCTTGGCAAATTTCTCCGTTAAAAATGCGGATATCACTCTGTAGCCTGTCCTTCTCTCCCTCTCCTCTTGTAAGATTTGTTGGTTGGGTTTCTTCTCTTTTTGTGCACAAATCTTCGATACATTTAACCAGCTCGTTGTTGTAGCTCTGCAGCGTGACCTCCTGCTGGGACATGGCGGCTCCCCCTCTCTGGTCTCCGGCCACTGCTTTATGAGGGACAAGTCCAGCTTCCCTAGTGCTTCATATAACTGACATCCCTCAATGGTGGAGGAAAGGATCAAAACTCACTGTGAGGCCATATAGAGGAGGGGTCTCTTGCCTGGGGTATATATGTTCTGTCATTGGTTTACCTGTGAGAGATTTTAAATTTAACGTGGTTGTCCAGGGGTATTAGAACTCTCAAGTATTTCCTTGGTATTGGGCTAATGTGCAGTGGATCAAATTCACTCCTACATACTCAAATTTGCTTTAAACACTTCAAGAACAGAATACAGCAAAGTACTAGATGCATTTATCATCTGATAATTCCCGCTGTACCAAAGTCTTCAATGTCAATTTTATTTTCACAACTCTTCTTTAAGCAGCTTTTGGTTTAAGCAAGCCCAGTTTTACAATAGCAACATGTTGTATTTATAAAGCTCACTTAAAGCTGTAAAAGGTCTCAAGGTGCTTCACAGAGCATTATCGAGCAAAATTTGACACCGAATCACACGAGAAGACATGCGGACAGATGACGAGGTGCTCGGTTAAAGGGGTAGCTTTGAGGATTTTCTTAAAAGAGGAGGGAGAGGTAACGAGGCAGAGAGGTTTAGGGAGGGAATTCCAGTGCCTAAGGCCCGGGAACCTAAAGGCACGGCCACCAGTGGTGGAGTGACTAAAATCGAGAATGCACAAGAGGTCAGAATTGGTGAGCGCAGAGGTCTTGGAGGGTTGTAGAACTGGAGGATGTTAGGATGAGGTAAGGAGGGGCAAGGCCATGGAGGAAATTAAAAATTGATGCCAGGCCCCTCTCCATTCATGTTCCAATCCTGGACCGTGCTGAATTAACTGATTTGGGCTGGGCAGGAATCTGTAGTTATCCTTACTGTCCCGGGTTAGGAAAGGATAAATTGGCTAGGCTTCCCTGCTCTTGCTGTTGTGTACCTGTTTAGTCCTGCTCAAAACAGGGCTAGGTTTGTCTGTGATTCCCCCTATGGTCAAAAAACCGACTGAACTTAATAAAGGGTTGGTTTTCTAAAAGTACATCCTTGACACAGGAACTTGTTCATCAGGAAAGTGTTTTAGGAAATAGCGGGTAGGCTTCCTATGATATTTCTGTCCATGGTGAAGGTAAGTCTTTGAGGAGCACTCCCAGGATTGCTCAGTATGTGCCAGAAGCAGGCATTCAGAAATCCTTCAAAGCTCACACATGAGTAATGGCCACTTGGGCGAGATACTAGATGTTTTTGAATTATCCTCCAGCACCAGTGGTCTGTGCCTTCAGGGAAGAAAGGGGAAGAAGAAAAATGGCAGGTAAAATTTTCAGGCAAAATATGATATATAAACAAACAACTATTCATCATACAATGGTACAGAGTGACCTAAAAATGTGGGTTTTGAGTTGAGCAGCAGGTAAGCTGTGCAAGAAAGCAGAGGAAGTGTTGTTAGTGACGGTGATATATTATCATACACTAATCTTACGAGGTCTTTCTCAACTTGCAGATGGTTTCTATCTGAGGAATTTACCCGGGCAGCCAACCTTGCTCTCAGCCAATCACAGTTTTCCTTCCATTTCCCGAGCGGCACCCAGCCATCCCATTGGTTCCTGCAGCCGAGACAGAGAGATGAGCCATTCCCACAAAACGATCAAGGAAACTGACAGACTCCTAACTGCGAAGGAACCTAATAAGGAAAGAATGAGTAAGGGTGAAGCCAATTCAATGAACAGTCAAAGGACACACAAGGAGAGACATTCAGAAGACGATGGAAAAGACAGGCATAAAATTGTGCTGCCCCTGATGCCAGACGTTAGATGCAAAGACGACATAACAAATATGCATAATAGCATGTGTGAAAACAGAAATAAACACTTAAATAGCTGTTTAACAAACTCCAAAGTTATGAATGGAGATTCCAATAAGACTTTATTAGCAAGCTGCACTAATATTGGTGGGATTTTACCGAGGCAAATGGACATTCATACCCCAGGCAGGTGTACCAAAGAGAGCTTAAGGTTTGAGAGGGATTTCCGAGAAAATGGCCCCTCTGGTCCAATGCATGTTGAGTGCTCGGACAGTTGGCAAACTCCACACCATTCTGTTGCGTACTCTGTTCCTTCTTCTTTGTCCAACATTCCTTCATCATCTAGCACAGCCTCTGGAACATTCCCCTGTTTGCAGGTTCATTCCAACTTAGACCTTTTTTACCCTCCTCAAGATAAGGCCGGCAGGGAGCTCAAGGTCACTGGGCCTACGTACGTGCCTTCAGTGGGACACTTCAGTGACAAAAGTCGACTGTTTCAAGTCACTGCAGAAAACTGCAAGGTCAACAGAAACATAGGGAAGGAGAAGACACATGACAAAAGCACAGAGAGGTCTGATATTGGGACAGTTCCTAATTCGCACACATCTCTGAAGCTAGATGGGAAAGGAATGGATTGGCCCCACAATTCAGCCATAAAATCCAAACAACAGTGTGGTAGCAGCACTGGTGCACAGATGGTGATGCCCTTCACACCTCAGGCAGCCAAGGGCCCCTCAGGGAAAGGTAGCACTTATGTTATGCCACAGTCTCAGGATTGTTTCTGTTCGAAGGAGCTGGAGACATGCTGTGCCAAACTCACCCATTCCGGTTACATGCTGGATCGGGAACATGGCAGTGATGCACATGAGAAAGCTTCTAAAGACTCACAGGGGCAAAAAGTGGCCAGGATACGGCACCAGCACCATAAGCTTCCTGAGGTGGAGCACATAGGAAGTGGTTCAGAGATGAAGAGAAGGCCACCGGAGCTCAGTTGTATGAGCTACAATGGATCTCACATACCATCATGGCAGAGCCCTCAGATTCCATTGGGTGAAGAAAGGAAAAACTCCTATCTTGACCCCTTTAGTTCAAGTTTACAGCAGGCGGCAATGTTGTCACAAGGGTCTGTGCTAAACCAAGACATGTTAGGTCAAACCGACGAAGTCTCGGCCATGAAGAGTTTACTAAAATACAGCAGCTCTTTTCCCCCCGGCACGCAGGCTTTGATTGTTGGGCAGAAGACCCCTTTCGGAGGTCTGGGAAACATTCGGGCCAGCTGTGTCCATCAGGAGATTAAATTCCAAAGTGGGAAATCAAACCTAGATTTGGAGCGTCCAGACTGTGCCAAAGGAAGGGAAAGTGAGTCATCTCAGGGCGACGGAGAGGTACGGCAGCCGCCAGTTGGGATCGCAGTAGCAGTTGCAAGACAAAAAGACAACCAGAACAAGCATGAACTGCCTTGTAGTGCTGAGTCCAGCAGACAGCACAGGCATATTCCTGGTTTAAAAGGTGGGATTCTGTTAAATACCTAAATAAGTAGTCAAACAATGCTTTTGTTAATAACCTGGATTAATTTGTAAAATTTATTTTCATAAATCTGATTGTTGTTATTATTCCATGGGGATGTTGGTAAAAGCTATCCAGTCTGTCACCGATCTTTACTGGTGACAAATTACTTGGGAATATTTCAAATGCAGTGTTATCTTTATATGCCATGATAGCACAGTTTTTAATTTCCCCGAATAGTTACGTATTTGAGTTGCAGGTTAATTCTTGCTTTGGCTGCTTCAGCTTCATATGTTTGTTAGACTGAAGTGATTCATTTGAGGCTATGAAAACATGACATTGTTCAGCTCAACCTAGTTGAATCACAGCTCCCATTGCTGATCTTGTACTCTGACGTTAACTGACAGTCTGACTGGACTGACAGTCCTCACTTCCAATGTGAAGGTAATTTGCGCTGAATACTGTTAAAACTGACCACAAAGTGTCCAAAATTAGATCCCCAAAAGAGTTGTGATATGCCTGTTTTGAATGTCACCTACTGTGAGTTATCACTTATAGGAGCACATCAAACATCCGGTTGAAAATATAAATGATTGAAATTTTCAGAGCACCTCAAGTTGCAATGAAACAGGAACTCCACATATATTCGCAATTCTCTGCTATTATCAATTTGTTATTAGTTTTTAGTTTTTATTGCCTTTGAGTAGACGCTAGACCCAAAATGTACTCCTTATAAAGCCTGTAAAGGATCTCAGTGTGGGAAAGTTAATTCCTTCATTATAATTTTCCATCCACCATGTCATTTAAGTATTCGATCCAGCAAAAACTGAATGTAGAACTTGAAAATTTCTCTCTGAAATATTACAGATGAAGTAGCTCCATAAACATCTAAAGTAAATCATCAGAACTCTTCCATGCGGCATCACACATTCCATTTGACCTAAAATTATGCTAATGCAGTGGCCAATCACGCAGTGCAAATTAAATGTCGGAAAATAGAAGCAACTTTCATTGGATACCTTTATTTGACAATTAGAACAGTTCATTTGGACGTGCATTTGCTTTGGCTAGAACTCATATTAAGCTGTACCACTGTAATGAACTTGGCATGGGTTTTTCATTGGCACTGGTTAGCTGCAAACGATACTTCATCTTTTGCAGGATCATCGCGCTCCGCCTACGTCATAGACCTGGAAGCAGAGGAAGAAAACAATCATTTCCGTGAGGAAAGAATGGGGCTGTCACGTTTGGACAGGGAAAGGGACCACTTACTTCGGTAAGGCCGTGCACGGATTAATACAACATTAAGTGTCTTTGTTAACACTGTTTTTATTGTCGGGTCCCCAAAACCTGAGCCCAGATGATCAGAATTGGTTGCCACACGTATTGTGATTTATTGAATAGCTTGAGAGTTCAGGTTTCTTCTACAGCTCTCCACTTTGCTCCGATATCCTTTCAAATGCCGGACACGATGGGCCAAGTGGCCTCTTTCTGTGCCCAAAACTTTCGACAATTCGGTAATCTGACTGGAGTATCATTCTAACACAACTAAGCCGAATAATTTTAATCCTGAATTAAGAAATGCTGATAGGTTCCATAGGTTTATTTCTTTCAACATTATTATAGGAGCAGGGTACACGTTAAAAAAAAAAGGTTTCGCAGAGTTTCAGCACCAGGAAAACTGCAAAGGAGAGTTAAAACTCAAAGGGCTGGTTGGTTATGTGCTTGACTCATGGACTATGATGCTCATATCCCAGAGTGGCGCTGGTTGCTTCTACACTTGGTGGAAGACCATTAGCTGAACGAAAGATGTCTGTTTTCAGCATGACAGCTATAATTAATGTTCCATCTCATGGAGGATGAGACAATGAATGTTTGGTCGGCCTGACTCACATAAGTTACACCTTTAGCTTACAGATCGTGAAATGGAAATGCTTGTAGTTGTGGTGAGGCCCACAGACCAGATTATTTCAGCTTCTAAGTGGAGAAAGCTAATTGGTGACAAATTACTAATGGGCATAGAAATAAGACAACATGGGGAATCCATGGGCTGGAATTTCACCTGAGAGGTGGGTAGACGGGGTCGGGAAATCTCCTCTCAGTGTGCCCGCCTCAGGAGAAAGTGCCCGCAAAGGCAGGAATTTTGGTTTGTGGGGGATGGGTGCTAACTGGAGTTGGGCCCACTGTCCCTGGGAACAGTTAGGAGGCAGCCAAAGGGGCAGCTAAGTGTCAAGGCAAGATGGTTAAAAGCCCTGTCTCAGTGCTTTGGGACTTTGTCCCAGTTATAATAAAACCAGTAAATCCCTTTAGCCCTCACCTCTCACAACCCCTCACCACCCACACACTCCCCCTAGCCCATCCATGCCAATTCATGCAACCTCATGCCCCTCTACCCATGGCCTCTTGTACCCTCCATGCGAACCTATGACACTTCTATGCCCATTCACCCTGTCTGGGCTCTCAGCTAAACCTCATTATATATTCTTGGCTAAGAGTCTAGACATCCATTAGCCTGTTGAAACAGACTACATACAAGGGAAAGAATTGCTTGATTGACAGCTCTTTCTCTTAGATCTATTTTGTAAATTTCACAATGTTTATTTCCGCAAGATAAAGAGGTATCAAGTGCTTGTAGTTTCTGCTGCTGATACTTTAAAGGCCTAGACGATTGATGCTTTTATAGGGCTGTAGTAAAAGCAGTTTATTTTAAAGAAAGTTATGTATCAGTAACTGTTTTTTAAAAGTTTTTCCACAATGCCATTGTTACTATAGGGTTCATTGGTTCTGTACAAAGTGTATACTGGGTGAATGGGCATGAAAGTGCCATAGATTGGCATGGAGGGTATGAGGGGCCATTGGGAATGGGTGGAGTGGCATAGGCTGACATGGAAGGTATGAGGGACCATTGGTGATGGGTGGCGGGGCATGGGGTCATGAGTAAGACCTTTTGAACTTGCCTTTCCAACAGTTCCCTCATCCAGCCTATGGTTCATGACAACTCTGAAGGACCGTAAACCAGAACTTCTTGTACAGTTGGCCCGACTCCACAAAAATTGCAGTGGGTTAGGGGATGCCTGTCCCTGCAATGGAGCTGGACAGGTCAGGAGTGTATGGTGTGGGCTCGTGACCCGCACTAGCCTGCACCCTTATCCTATGCTGGCGAAAATTGGGGATGCCAGGAATAGGGCAGGGAATCCCGGAATTGGGTCCTGTCTGCCATTTTTAAAGATCCGCGGAGACTCCCTGACTGTGAAAATCCAGCCTAGTATCTGTCAAAAAAAATAAAACCCAGCCTATAGGAATAAAGTCTGCACTTTTCCACTTTTGGTCTGTTTGGTGCTTCATTACAGGAGCAGGATTTAGATCTAGAGATTAAAGGGCGTCATTGCAGTGAGGTCCCAAAAGGAGTGCATGGCTGGTTTCAAAATCTTTACATTTTCCAAGTATCAAAAATTATGAAAAGGACGCTTGATATTTTAAAAATTCATTCTTGGGATATGGGCATCGTTGGCAAGGCTCACGTTTATTGCCTGTCCTCAGTTGCCCTTGGAAAGCTGAAGGTGAGTCTTCTCCTTGAACTGCTGCCGTCAATGCATTGAAAATGCTCCTTGTATGACAAAGATGACGTGATTGTCACTAACTTAAAACATTTTCATTGAACTCAGAGAAAACAAGGAACTTGTGGAGTTTGCACGAATCCGTCCGTCTAGTGGTTGTCCTGGAGATCTAAATCCAAACCTGATGGTCACTGGAGGGTCATCTTTACAAGCCAACCAACTAGGAACTGATCCCAATGCACATCCTCACCTTACGCCTCCACATTGGCTTCCAAGGACAGGCAGCCCCTCCGTGTGGATGGGTGGGCATTCATACGGTCAGTCTTGCCATCTTACATTTATGAAAGAGCAATGTCCAAGTTCATGGGTTCAAGTTGACTCATGACTAGAGCACCTTTCACACTGGTATCCAATACACAGCTGACACAATGGACAATTTCTTTGTTATTCTTACCCCTAAAACAAGATAGTGAGGTTCACATTTACCAACTTTTGGCTTGTTTACATGAAATTGTATTTCAAATACTATGTGAAAGGAAAGAAAAATCAACAAAAACGAGTTGAAGAAATGCATGGCTAAAAAAGGTAGTCATGGTGCATTTATTGCTAAGTACTAAATGGGGGTTGCCCGTATGGGAAATATAAACCTTGTAAACATCTGTATTGCTGATATCCTTAAACATTTTTATCAATGTATCAACCCATCTTTCTAAGCTTGAATATACATTGGCTCATCTATCGATAATTCCATCTATGTAGTGATGGAAGAAGTTTAAGAATTGAAAGTACTTCGCTAAATGAGAAGGTGCTTTGGTCCAGGTAGACAGAAGCGTTACCACACAAATATGTTACTTACAGTAAAATATAAAAGCACAAATGAACCAGTCATGAGAAAGAGCCAATGGTGAAATCATGTGTGGTTACAACAGCCCAAGAAAACATTCTGACATCTGATGCAGCTGTTGAGGAGATGAGCAACTTTTATGGAGAATTATAGTTGGGATGGAGCAAAAGTAAAACCCCATATTTTGAAAGTGAATAACATATTATTCATGCTTCAGTCACAAAATGAAAGACACCCTTTGTCAAGTGAAAGTCTGGAGTTACATTTGAAATGCATATAAGTGTGAAGGAAACCAGGAAGTTCATTTGGTACTGTCAGCTGCTTAGAGTGTACGCAGGCCAATTTCCACATGAAAACAGTCATACAAATGCCGAAGTTGTCTCCAGCCACTGAAATTAGGTGTGAGGACATCTTGTGACTTCAAACTTGATATTTGCCTTAATTCTATCCAGGCAAATGAGATTGCCAACATATATGCATGTTCCAAACGAATTAGTCACAAGAGTTCCTAATCAAACTGAAAATGTGCATGGGTACAGTTTCTTTATGCCTCATGTAGTGGGCACGCCCTATTTACCAAAGTTCACAGAGCTTGGAAGACCCTAGGCTTAGGGAGCCCCAGGAGCTTGCAGGGGCACTGATGCAGAAGCTGAAACTGTGCAGTAAAGAAAGGGGGCAGCCTCGAAAGGAATGTTTCTTGGTGCCGCCTGAGTGCAGTGTTTTCCCTATAAGGTGCAGTTCCGATTTGTTTTCTTGGAAAACTAAAATGGTGCTGCTGTCAACCCCTTCTCAGTTCTTTGCAGATGGTTTGGAATGTAATGTCACCGTATGAACATCCTCAATTTCAGGCCATGGTCAACTCCTTGCACGCATTTTCACTTTTTTACTCAACAGTGTTGGAAACTCCACAAACAAAACATCAGGCAGATAGATTGCAGATAGAAGTATTATGAGTCAATATTATTATACACAAAGCCAAACTGACAGGAGAAAAGAAGGGTTTGTCAAAATCTATTATTGACCTAAGCCAACCCATCTGTACTAATGATGGTAGTATCTTCTTCCTAAAGCAAATGCATTCTCAAGGTTGTTATATTTGGTTGAGCAGTTCTACAAATTCTAGCTTTCCAAAATGGGCCCTCTCATATCTTACTACATCTGCCGCCAAAGTAATCCAGTCATTAGATGCGAGAGAGTATCTGATTACCACTTGTACAGGGGATAATCCTTTTTGCTGGAGTGTACAATACATAAGTAAAGCAGTTCTGCTCATTACTCAGTTTGGAAATGCAGCATCTGGAATGTCGAAAATGAATCAGGCACAAGAGTTTTGTTTTTAATAACTGAACAGTACCCTAAACAGATGATTAGAATATGTCTTGGATTTTAGCACCCTATAAAGAATTATAAAATGTTGCTGCTCAGAGACAGACCATTTGACACATCCAGTTTGCACTGTCGTTTTTCTCTGCATGAGCATTTAATTCTGACCCAACTCTCCTGCTCTCTCTGCATATACGCTAATATCCCTCTTTTCAAGCAACTATCTAATTTCCTTTCCAAATAATTTATGGACCCTGCTTCAACAATGGTTTGTGGTAGAGAATTACAAAAACTAATCCTCTCAATGTGATGACATTCTTAATTTGCTCCTTAATTCATTTTGTGATTATTTTAAATTTATGTATAATACTTTAGTTTCTTGTCCTCCATCTTCATCAGTTAATAGCCTTTCATAATTTAACACGTTAAAAATCAGAGGATGCGGGCATAAAATTGATTCTCGTTTTAAACTAATGTACTCCAAATACTTCTCCAATTCAAGGGAATATTTTAAGTTCTGTTACTCAGTAAAATAGATTTGTTTTCTGCTGCATTATGGACAGCCACTGCCTTTCATAGACATTTCTGATTCAATGAATTACTTGAGGAATCAGTAGTGTGATTACCTGATGCCAGTATTATCTCGAAATGTCAATGGAAATTGTGTTATGATTGGAGTGACAACTGTACCACCTAACATCCTTAAGATCTTTATTTAAGGCCTGTGGCAATCCAATAGCAAAGGCAGATTGTGGTACTTAAGGTACTATGGACAGTTGAGCAGTCAGCCCATCTCCCTGCTGGAACCCGAAGGGGTGGACCTGTCACTGGGAGCAGGGAGCTGCCCTGTGCCCATCTAGGCAGAGTGGCCCAGGTTGAACAAACAGCGGGGAAACCTTGAAATTCTCAATGCTGGTGCAATGCATAGTTTTAACTGGTAAAACTCTCAACAATATTCCTGCACACTCTGGGGGTTCCCTCTGGGGGTTCCCACAGCTGAGTGTCTTCAAGCTCTCTGGATTTGGGTAAGCAGGGTGTGTCCTCTAGGCTGAGCAAACAGAAACCATACCCATGTGGATTTTTCAGTAGTTTTGGAAAGACACCAACACATAATGGATTGCGACATGAGTCAGCAGATCACTGATCAAAATATCTTTTTTTAATGACGTCTCAATCTCTACCTTGTGTTGTAGTTTATCCAAATCTTCTACGGCAGAACAGGTGAAAGTATCATAAAATTATATGCATAAAAAATCATTCCAGAATATCAGTAGCAGTTGTATTTTCCTCTGTACCACCTAGTTGCATTAACACACCCACTGTGTTATTATAACTGATCCCAATAATTGCCAGAAGATTCCAACAGGGCAGTATTACCATATCTTTCCAATTATTATTGTTAGTAGTTAAACTAATGAGATCAAATTGCTGAAGTACATTTATTTATGGCGAGGGACTAATCTCTTTTCCGGGGTAATTATGTTCATTTGTTAAAAATATTTAACTGAAAGTAGTTACACTGAACTATCATTTCACCTGTATGAAAAGCAAAACTAGTCATCTATTTTTGACGACAACTGCAAGAAATGTTACATATGGCAGCATGTTTCTATTATTTTAATCTTCATTTTCTATGTTTTGGGAAACTGTCAATGTCCTCTCATTGTGTAAGAGATGATGCAGAACAGAATGATGTGTGATTTCGACAGAAAACTGGATTAATTCTATAATTGCCCTGTGACTCATTCTGTTTTTTTCCCCCTATTTTTATATGGATTCTTTTTTTTAAAATAATTGTACTTACCAATTTCTTCAGCCTTTCATTTAATTTCTTAAAAAACATTTTCTGAAGGTCTGATTTTTATAGGATTATTCAACAATTGATGTTTGTTTTTCTTTTGATTTTTAAATTTTTTTTTTGTTCTTTGTTTCATTTTCCCCTTATAATTTTTAAAAACTATTTGTGGGATGTCACGGGTAAGGCAGGTAATTATTGCCTAGCCCTAGATAACTTTAAAGGGCGGTTATAGGCTAACTGTATAAGATTGGCAGGTATCCTTTCATAAAGGGCAATTAGTGTATCAATTGGACTTTTGCAACAATCATGACAGCTTCATTTTCACTTATACCACATTCTATTTTCCAGATCTTTTAAACAGAATTCAAATTCTCAAACTGCCATTGTCAGTTTTGAACATACATACTCTGGATGACGTGTCCAGGCCCCTGAATTACTCGCCCAGTTCTGTAACCAATACACTATCATAACTCTTGTACAAAGACCATTTAAACTTTTGCAAAAGAAAATTATGGCACATACAAAGTGGCCAGTATGGCAGGTGGAAGTCACCAGAGGAATTGGCTGTCCGCATAGTATTTACGAGAAAATTCTCTTTGGAAAAACAAATAGTTTTGAAAGTGTTGAGGAAGAAATGTTATTGCACAGACTTTGGGTAGATTTTTACTTTGGCATTTCTAGTTTTAGCACCAGCAATAACAGCAAACATTTATATGGCGCTTTCAATGTAGAAAAATATCCCAAGGCAATAGAAACGTCAAAGGTTGTTGCTAAGCCAAAGGAGGAGATAGTTGGAGGGGTCTAAAAGCTTGGCCAAAGCGATGGGTTTTAAACACGGAGTAGGAGGTGGAGAGGTAGGAAGGTACTGCTGCTGTGGTAACTTCATCCCATAATTTTGCTTTGTCATTACTCCCTGTGGAAGGATATGTGTCTCTCCTTCCTCTTCCAAATTACTTTCTTTCTCGTTATACTCCCCTTCACAAATTCATCAAACGAGTTAATCAACCTAACTGCCCATAAATCATATGGAGGATGCACATTCTTGTAATATAAAATTTGCTGATGACACTTTTGCCATGTGGCCAGCAGTACACTGAAGTTTGATAACATTCAAAGTGAACTCGGCTAGGAAAGTGGCGAGGTTAACTCAGCCCTTCCAGTGTACACACTTGCTGTTTCCTGTTCCCGGGTGCATAAGCGTATCATTCAAGCTCATTTAAATTCCATTGAGCCTTCAGTTTATATTAGAATAATGCAATACCCTTTTCCCATTTTATTTAAAACTAACGCAAACATCATTGGATATCTGGAATACATTTTACATAACCTTCCCTCATGGTGCAATAAGTGGGGAAGCTGATAGAACAGTGTCCATGATCTGTAAAAGGAGAGAGTTTTGAATGGATCAAATATCCTCTTCTCTTCTTTGCTTCCTTTGGTGTTATTGCTGTGAGACATTTTATTAGCTTAGGAAGAATAAGCACAGTACTACAGAGTGATAGCTGAAGATGAGAAGACTGTACAAATGCTTGAATACATGGGAGAAGAATTTTTCTGGTTGCTTTGTATGATGACACTGCAGATGCATTTAAAAAGTAAGTGCTTGAGATTGCACGTATTGACCAGAGCAGTTCATTCCTTGTAATTGTGCATCACAATATGTACATTTTAACCTTTCTTTACTCAGCTTATTTTTTTTTACAAATGACCTGTTTTGTTTTTATTCACCAACACAGGAATTGGTCACCCAGCTCTGCATTCAAATCTACCACCTGGATTCCCAGCATCGATGCCAAGTGCCATGCAGACAGTATTCCCACTTTCCCAAGATCCCTCAGCCCAGCTTGTTATCCTTCCCACTGAGCCACCAGCACCACACCCAACTCCTCATCATCTCGGTAATGCAATGGTATTAAGGGTGTGCAGATTAGGGGCATAAAATTCATTTGTTAATTTTGACCCTTTTCTTGCTTGATGTATTCAATTTTGAATATTCTTTAAACAGGATAAACAGATAGATCTTGATAAAATTCGACTGGTATCAAGATCATTGTTCCTGAAAATGTGCAAGTCTTCCCCATCCCTTTTGCTATGGTTGCACATCGCTTGATTTTACTATAAATGTTCATGTTCATGAAACCCTTTGGGACGCCTGTAGGGTGTGTAAAGACATATTTAAATACATGTTTTCTTTTTCTTTTTCTCTCTTTCCCTAGCAGACACATGATGTAATTCTGTAAAAAATAAGATGAACATTATAATGCGGGAAACCACAATGTGAAAGAGATTCAATGATAAAACAATACAATTGATATTTCCTTTCCTATTTTTATAATTTATAACAATAAAATTACATGGACTTAAAAAGATCTACATAATAAAGACCAGATGGGAAAAGGAGGTCCTTCCTATGAACCCTTGCCTGTTAACTTTTTGACAAAAGTGTGTTTTATTCTCTGCTAGTTTTATTTTAACTCCAGGTAAATTGGGCTTGTTGTGGTCTCCCTATTGACCTTTGTGTTGAGGTGTCACAGTAAACACAGCAAAGAGCAATGGAAGAATAGACTACCATTAGTTCATCATGTCATGAAGAGGTGAAATGTATTCCCTTTCAAATGCCGGAATGGCCAAATAATTCTCCTTTTCTGGATTTAATTCCATATCATTTTCAGTTGACATGTATAATCAGAACATATTTTGAAATGTATTGAAAATCAGATCCATATGTTTTTGTGTTTAACATCATCACAGCCTTCTCAGGCATCCACTTTTAAAGGTATAAATTAAGTAAAGCAACCCCCTAACAGAAGTATATGATTTTACATATGATCTAAGATTATCGTATCTACTTTAAGTAGATTTTTCCAATCAACTTGTGTCATGTATTTCCTCATCAGTGATTTCTAATTGTTGGCATTGAGTGGAGGAATGATAACTTGAGGGTCCTGAACCTGAACCTGAACCCTGTTACGATCTTTGTGGGAAAATCGTAAAACCAAAATAAACAAATTCACTGAATGACCCCCATATGAAGAAATTATTAATAAGATTCCAAATTTTGTAGCTTTTACTTTAATATGAGTCAGAAATGTGGCATAATGTAGCTGCACAGTTCCATAATATGCTATTCTTTATTCATGCAGGGTAGGCCAGGAGTCTATCTGACGTCAGCTTTTACCCTTGAGTTTCACGAGTATGATTATCATCAGCAAGGCAGACTTCCCATAGACTCATAGACGTTTACAGCACAGAAGGAGGCCATTCGGCCCATTGTGTCCGCGCTGGTCAACAAAGATCTGACAACACTAATTCCATTTTCCAAAGCTTAGCCCATAGCCCTGGAGGCTATGACAGCCCCCTTTATGAACCCCCTCTCTTTCAGGTCCCGATGGTGTAGCTTCCCAGAGTTCATTTTCAACCAAACAACTAATAACACCCCAGTTCATGATTTAGTCACTGCTGGGAAAACACCCAGCTTTTTAACAGCTCCGAGCTATTCACAAAGCTCTCCAGGTTTTAGACATTTTTAGCCAGCTTCCACATTGTCTCCGAGAACTCTTGTCTCCTTTCTGCCAAACGGAAAAACTGATTTCTCCCTTAGAGTGATTTGCTTCTTCTCCTCACATGTATTCTGTTTTCCTCTTTCTGTCCCTGTCTGCTTTCTCTTTGTGTCTGCATCTGTATGCTGATTGCCTTCACCCTGCAGCTTTTTTTCTTGCAGCTCTCCTTTGTGTCTGCAGCTCTCCTTTGTGTCTGCCAACCACACAACCTCTTTCTTAATTTCCATGCTGTTGGTACTGTTTCCAGGTCAAGGGTCGCCAGGTCACCTGGACCAGTATTTCTTCTTATCCAAGAAAATTACAAATGATCCCTTTACAATTGATGCAAACTCTTAAAAGTCATTTTCAAACATTTTAAAACCAATTACAGATTCCACAGACCTTTAAAAGAAATTGCACATTTTCCTTACTTTACTGCTTCCCGGTTCAAGGTCAGTATAATCCAAACTTAATGACACAGGATGAAAGCCATGATTTTGTTGGAAGGGTGAAATCCAGTGCTTCCAATGTAGTTCCCATTAAACAGGAATCCCTATTAAAACTAACTGTGCTTTGACACTAATGAACATAAGTTCTAAAAAATCTCATTCGGAGAGCCTAGAATAAATAGGCTATGTAAAAATAGAAATTTACACAGGAAGAAACCTGACTTGAGAGTAAGCGTAAGTGTGTAAGTGTAAGTCCCCTCCAAGCCACTCACCACCCTGACTTGGAAATATATCACCGTTCCTTCACTGTCGCTGGATCAAAATCCTGGAACTCCCTTCTTAACATCACTGTGGGTGCACCTACACCACATGGACTGCAACAGTTCAAGAAGGCAGCTCACCACCACCTTCTCAAGAGCAATTAGGGATGGGCAATAAATGCTGGCCTAGCCAGCGACACCCACATCCCATCAAAGAACGTATATAAAAAAATAAAAGGATAAGGTATTTCATTCCTCGGGCTTTATCCTAATACACCAACAAATTCACCCAGCCATCTTTTCACAAAACAAGAGGATCAGCTGAGCAGTCCCACAGTCAGGGAGGGGCCTAGCCCAAAGGGAGTGTGTGCCTGAAAAGTCTGGGTTACAATGCTGTATCCCTGTCGCTGACCTGTGCTTCCCTTGAGCACAGCTCCCGATGGAAGCATTGAATTCTGTATCTATCTTAATATAATGCACCAAGAATGTATCGGAGCAGGTCATTTACATTGTTGTGGAAGTTATTAATGTTGGGGTTATCAAGAATGACCTGGAAATGATAATAATATACTAGCGGGTGTCCTGTTGCTCTTGCAATTTTATAGATCGGAATGTGCTTGTCAATTTCCGTAGTGGTTTAGAAATATTCAACTTCTTGAGATTGTTTTGCACCCATAAAAAATCATAATATCAGGAGATTAGGAGTTCCACAATTTCCGTATCCCCTGAGAGAATAGGTTAGAATAAGTGCACAGTGCGATTTCAACTCAATGAGAATGTAGAGAAGCAGAGCAGCACAGAAGGCAACATATCTGCAGCTTAGGAGAAACAAGGATGAAAGGGCCAGAAGAGCATTGACCATAGTAATATTGAGAACCTAGAGAGAGATGGTGCAACCAAGAGAGCAAAAACAGGAGACTGAGACTGAGGAAGAGATTGCCCAGGTAATAAGATTCCTTGTTTTGTCTTCTATTTTTGACAGGAAAGTCAAAAGAAAGCTTCTTGGAGGAAGCTATAGCTATATGGAGGAGATGTGGGAGCTCCATTTGAGGGCAGAGCAGATAGTGAGGCTGAAAATGTCGATAGGTCAGAAAGGTGAAGCATGAAGTTCTCAATTGTAAGAGGTTGCCGCTATTGGCTAGTCTTGAGGGATACCTGAAGAAACTGACTTTGGAGAATTGAAAAAAAAAACAGATTGGCATTTTCCCTTGAAGGATGACTGCAGATATATATTTAGTTGATTAGCTTTTGCACTGCAAGAGAATTGGTGAGCACAAGGGGTGTATGATCTGAAGGAGGTTAATGGATGTAAAGTGGAATCATCGGTAGAAACTTGGTGAAAGTAGGGACAGATTAAGGGAGTTGACCGAGCCCTGGGGACTCCTGAGTTAATGGAGAAAAAGTCAGAGGATGAGCCAAAAATGGCAGCAAAGGTAGAACAATTTGAGAGCTAACTAGATATGTACATATTTCCGCGGAGGCCAAATGATGGTAATCTATTCAGAAGCAAGCAGTGTCAGATTTTACAAAGGTTCGGTATAATGTGCATTCTCCGACCAGTGTTATATGAATGCTACACCTAACCGATGTGACAATTAATCTAGGCATGGGCATTGGCTGCAACAAGGTGCATAAGTAGAAAGATGTCCTATAATTCAGCAATGAAATTTTCCCAAGTATCTCACTATTTGAATCAAGGTAATTAAAAACTCTGCTGTAATATGAATGTCAGGAATTACTGACATGCTCCCCATGTAGCCTGAAGACATCTAATGGGTACTAGATTGAGATTGACTCTGAAGCTGAACCTTCTGCTTTTTTTTCATTTTTGCATTAAATCATTCAACTTTAATAGGAACTAAGTTGGTTTCTACATTAAGTTGCACAGCTAGCTAATTTCTTTATCGATTGTAATGTAAAATGATCTCAAAATGAATGCTTCAATATGTCAGAACAACAGGGTGTCTTTGATTGCAGAAGATAGCACTGTGATACTGTCTAAATGTGATTCTTTCTTTGCTGGGGTCCTCCAGCTGAAGTGATGGATCCTGCGCATTCTCTCTGGCCACCTATTTATCCAGCGCGAGCGCCCACTTCACATATGCAGCATCCAGGACAGCTTTCAGTATACCCTCGCTCCCAGCTTCTGCGGCAGCAGGAACTCTACATGTTGCAGCAACAGCATCAGCAGCATCAGCATCAGCAGCATCAGCAGCAGCAACAGCAACGGGCACAAGCACTTGAACTCCAACGGCACTCACAACTAGTGGTGAGAAAAAAATGCAATGAATGAATTCTGTCTGCATAGCTTTTTTTTTTGACGAATTACATTTTGACCTCCGTTCCCCTGTTCTCCATATCTTTCACAGCACCCCACAATCAGCCAGACTGTGTAAAGAGCACCTCTCCTTTTGGAGTTGTACATACAAACGTACGAATTAGGAGCAGGAGTAGGCCATTCAGCCCCTCGAGCCTCCTCTGCCATTCAATAAGGTCATGGCTAATCCGATTGTGGACTCAACTCCACATTCCACCTACCCCCAATAACCTTTGACTCCCTCGTTGATCAAGAATCTATCTACCCCGGCCTTAAAAACATTAATTGACCGTGCCTTCACCACTCTCTGGGGAAAGAGTTCCAGAAATCCATGAGCTTCTGAGGGAACAAATTTCTTCTCATCTCTCTTAAATGGGAGACCCCATGTTTTTAAACAGTCCCCTAGTTCTAATCTCTTCCACAAGGGGAAACATCCTTTCAGCATCCACCCTGTCAACTCCCCTCAGCATCTTATATGTTTCGATAAGATCACCTCTCAATCTTCTAAACTCCAAATGATACAGGCCCAGCCTGTCCAACCTTTCCTCATGAGATAACCCCCCCATCCCAGGTCTCAGTTGATTGAACCTTCTCTGAACTGCTTCTGATGCATTTATATCCTTTCTTAGATAAGGAGACCAAAACTGTACACAGTACTCTAGATGTGGTCTCATCAACCCCCTGTTCAACTGTAGCAAAACATCCCTACTTTTATATTCCATTCTCCTTACAAAAAACAACAACATTCCATTTGCCTTCCTAATCACTTGCCATACTGCATATTAACTTTTCCTGATTCATGTACCAGGACATCCAGATCCCTCTGTACCTCAGAGCTCTGCAATCTCTCTCCATTTAAATAATATGCACCTTTTCTATTCTTCCTGCCAAAATGGACAAGGTCACATTTTCCCACATTATACTCCATCTACCAAATTTTCGCCCACTCACTTAACCCCTCTATGTCCCTTTGCAGACTCCTTATACCATCTTCACAACTTACTTTCCTACCTATCTTTGTGTTATCAATAAATTTAGCAACCATACATTTGGTCCCTTCA
Source organism: Cetorhinus maximus (assembly GCF_964194155.1). Taxonomy (NCBI): domain Eukaryota; kingdom Metazoa; phylum Chordata; class Chondrichthyes; order Lamniformes; family Cetorhinidae; genus Cetorhinus; species Cetorhinus maximus. The sequence goes on from NC_135902.1 coordinate 37,179,724, forward strand.
TCCAAGTCTTTGTAAATTGTCAGTGTAATTGAAATTGTAAGCAGTTGAGGCTCCGGTATTGATCTCTGTGACACTCCACTCATCACATGTTGCCAACCTGAAAAAGACCCACTTATCCCTACTCTCTGCTTCCTATTAGCTAACCAATCCTCTATCCATACTAATATGTTACCCCCCTACACCATGAGCTCTTATTTTGTGAAGTAACCTTTGATGTGACACCTTGTCAAATGCCTTCTGGGATTCTAAGTACACCACATCCACAGGTTCCCCTTTATCCACATTGCTTGTTACCTTCTCAAAGAACTCCAAATATCAGTAAAATGTGATTTCCCTTTCACAAAACCATGTTGACTCTGCTTGATTGCATTGAGATTTTCTAAGTGCCCAGCTATAACCCCTTTAATAATAATTCCAGAAATTTCCCTGTGACAGATGTTAAGCTAACTGGACTGTAGTTTCCTGCTTTCTGTCCTCTTCCTTTCTTGAATAGAGGAGTCACATTTGCTATTTTCCAGTCTGATGGGACCTTTCCAGAACCTGAGGAATTTTGGAAAATTAAAACCAATGCATTTGTTCTGAGTAAATAGTTTGTTGTCCAAAAAAGATCATGTAATATCGAATACCTGAATTGGAAAGCAATGTTAGGGACCAAGGCTGAAATCTCAGCTGGAGTTTTGATGGTGGCTGCCTTCTCTCAGCTCCTTCCCTTGCTATGAAGCTACAGCAATTGAGTGGTGCCATGGGAGTTCTAGAGTATAAGAGGAAGTTGTGAGAAGCTGCTATCAAATTAGATGTGAGAATCCCCAGTGGAGCTTGTAAATTCGAAACATAAATGCTCACTTCATTGACACAATGCAGCTTTATTTGATTTGGATAGCTGAATCTCTGTTACCAATGCAAGAGTTAACATATTTTTGTGAGGCAAGGGTATTAAGGGGTACAGAATCAAGGTGGGTGGATGGAGTGAGAAGACAGCGGCCATGATGTAATTGAACGGCAGAATAGGCTTGGGGAACTGAATGCTCTACTCCTGTTCTGATGTTCCTAAGTAACCTGATGTTTAGATTTGATGTCCCCTTAATTATAGGAAAACAGAAAGAAACAAGAATCTTTGACATCAACAGAGTCAGTTCACCACTTGATTTCTGTCTTTTCTTCAGGATCATCGGAAAGCAGAGGAACGCCGGATAGAAGCAGAAGAACATACTCTAGAGAGGAATAGGAGATCAAATAAAACAGTTGCCTTAAACTCTCCCAAGAGTCTTTCTTCACCCGTCATACTGCCATCTGGCATGTGTTCTGCCAAACTTTCACCTTGCAACCATTCTCCTTCTCTTGGACCCAAATCAGGCTGTCCCACCCCCCAGCCCACTGCTGTATGTCCTTTACCTTCTTGCCCTTCTTCGGATCCTGCCATTGCCCCACAATCCTCAGCAGTCAGCCGCCCTCCTTCCCAGAATTCCACAGAAAGTCAAGCAGCTGAAAAGAGAGTGGAAAGACAGCCACCTCAACATTATCCAGAAACCTTTGAGCCAGGTATGTCATCAACACTAAATAAGGTACAAATGTTTTTGCATAAAATTGAAAGGCTCCGGTTATTGGGAGTCCAGTTGGTACTTCAAAATCTGACAGGATAACTAGACACAGATATTTTAGTAGAGCAGTGGACTTGTCAGTATATCCTATAAAAATGATAGACCTCTTGATTCTTACTCGAATGACAGAGAGCGACTGGTGTAAATGTGGATGAACCTGTGTTTCAACAAATGCCCCATTCTAAGTTCTCCTTTCCCTCAGCAGAACTTGCAGCAGCTGGAAAATGAGTGGTGAGAGACCGATGTAAAGATTGATCAATGAATGAATGGCAGATGAATGTGGACTCTTGCAGCTTCTATAGCTCAGAGTCTTTCTGTCAGAGGCAACACCCCAGTTGTGTGTTCTGGGAATGATGGTAGAAGCTAACACAAAAAGGGAGCACAGGAGGGCATGACAGAGCCAGTACCAGGCAAACCTAAAAATGAGGTGCCAACCTGGTGAAGCTACAGCACAGGAAGCCATGCATGCTAAACACTGGAAGCAGCTTTCGATAGAAAGAGTAAATAATTTCAAAACCAACAGATCTGTTCAAAGCTCTGCAGTCCAGCTACATCTAGCCATGGGTGTAGTTGACAATTAAACAGCTAACAGGCGGAGGAGGCTTCACAAATATTCCCATCCTCAATGAACACATATCAAGGCGAAGCATTTGAGATCATCTTCAGCCAGAAGTGTCAGGTGGATGATCCATCTGAGCCTGCTCCTGAGGCCTCCTTTATCAGAGATGCCAGTCTCCAGCCAATTCGATTCACTCCACGTGACACTAGATTCACTCCACGTGATATTAAGAAACAGCTGTAGGTACTGGCTACAGCAAAAGCTATGGGCCCTAACAACATCCCAGTTGTAGTGTTGAAGACTTGGCTCCAGAACTAGCCACATCCCTAGCCAAGCTGTTCCACTACAGCTACAGCACTGACATCTGCCTGACAATTTGGAAAATTCCCCAGGTATGCCCTGTCCACAAAAAGCAGGACAAATCCAATCCAGCCAATTACCCATTACTTTTAGTCAGCATTAAGGAGATAGAAAGTGTCATTGACAGTACTATCAAGTGGCACTTAACTCACCATTAACCTGCTCACCAATGCCCAGTTTGGGTCCTGCCAGAACCATGTCTAAACATGGACCAAAGAGTTGAATTCCAGAGGTGAGGTGGGAGTGACTGTCCTTGACATCAAGGCAACATTTGACCACATGTGGTATCAAGGAGGCCTAATAAAATTGAAGTCAGTGAGAATAGGGGTAAAAACTCTCCACTGGTTAGAGTCATACCTAGCACAAAGCAAGGTTGCTGTGTCCTTGGAGGTTAGTCGTCTCAGTTCCAGGACATCATTCCAGGAGTTCCTCAGGGGAGTGTCCTAGGCCCAACCATCTTCAGCTGCTTCATCAATGACCTTTCCTTCATCATAAGGTCAGAAATGGGGATGTTTGCTGAAGATTGCACAGTGTTCAGTGCCATTCACAACTCCTCAGATACTGAAGCAGTCTGTGCCTGCAGCTGATGAGTGGAATTAACATTAATGCCACACAAGTGCCAAGCATTGACCATCTCCTAAAAAACAGTACCTGATCATTCTCTCGTTGACGTATCACAGCATCACCATCGCTGACTCCTCCATCATCAGCATCCTTGGGGGGGTTGCCATTGACCAGAAACTTAACTGGACCAGCTCTAGGAATACTGTGGCTACAAGAGCAGGTCAGAGGCTGAGAATTCTGTGGCAATTAACTCACCACGATTCCCCAGATGACTCTGCCCAATATCTGCAAAGCATAGGTAAGGAGTGTGATGGAATACTCCCCACTTGCCTGGATGAGTGCAGCTTCAGTAACACCAAGAAACTTGACACCATTCAGGACAAAGCAGCCGCTTAATTGGCACCCCATCCACCGCCTTAAACATTCACTCTCTCCGCCACTGATGAACAGTGGCAGCAGTGAGTACCATCGACAAGATGCACTGCAACAATTCACCAAGCCTCCTCCAACAGCACCTTCCAAACCTGTGACCTCTACCATCTAGAAGGACAAGGGCAACAGATGCATGGGAACACTACCACTTGCAAGTTCTCCTGCAAGCCACTCACCATCCTGACTTGGAAATATATCGCCGTTCCTTCACTGTCGTTGGGTCAAAATCCTGGAACTCCATCCCTAACAGCACTGTGGGTGTACCTACACCACAGGGACTGGAGCAGTTCAAGAAGGCAGCTCACCACCACCTTCTCAAGGGCAACTAGGGAAGGACAATAAATGCTGGCCCAGCCAGCGACGCCCACATCCTGTGAACGAATAAAATAATACGTTGGGGGAGGGCAGGAAAAGCTATGATCTGACATCACTGCTCGTAGGGACATACAATCAACAAGTGGAGTCTTATTATTTGGGTATTTATACGTTTACATTTTCTGGACACTACCAGGAGTATTGTGATAAACGGACAACTTTTGAGTTTTCAGCTGAAAGAAAATTCCCCACTGGCTACTGGGTGGATGATCTGATAACCAAATCCTGTTGGACACTCTGAATAGAGTGTTAAGCTCACCAGCTTTCAGTTAGTGAGATCTGCCAGTTTTCATTTGGGCAAATAGTTGAAGCAGCTTGCGACAATAGAGTACTCATCCCCATTAATATGGAAAAGTCCATGGGCTGAATTTTTGGACCCCACCGAGATGGGACGGAGGCGGACGAGTCCTGAAAGCACAGGCACCGGGCGGCATGCCAGTTCCCCAAGCCTGCTCCCGGTGCCGGTCATTTTTGCCGAGTTGTATTCGGGGTTGGCAGGGTTACCCGCCCGTACTTGTTAACCACACTTAAAGGAAGCCGGCTGGGATTTTCCCGACACAGTTGGAGGCAGATTAAAAGCAAAATACTGTGGACGCTGGAAATCTGAAACAAAAACAGAAAATGCTGGAAAAGCTCAGCAGGCCTGACAGCATCAATGGAGAGAAACACTTTTGTTTCTCTCTCTCCACAGATGCTGTCAGACCTGCTGAGTTTTTCCAGCATTTTCTGTTTTTGTTATGGAGGCAGATTAACTTCCTGGAGGTGGGCACCCATTGGCAGGCTGGGCTCCAACGCCCCAGACAGGCGCAGAGGCCCTCCCCTACCTGGGTGCTGGTGTAGTCAAAGGTCGGACTGTGGAGGGATTTCCCCCCACCCCTCCCGGAAGTGATGGCCTGGTTGCTTTACCTGTTTTATGCTTTAAGTGTTGAAAAGGTTGGTGAGAGGTTGCCTCCATGTTGAAGCAGTTACTCGCCCCTCTCAAGCTGGAAGGCCTCTGATTGGCCCTCCAGCTTCTGGAGCCCACCTGCCACATTTAATTGGGCCTGGAACCTGTCTGCATGCTAATTAAGGGGATACCTCGGTGAAAATTCCACAATGCCCCCCTCCCCCCACCCCCCACCCCGCCCACAGTGTCAGGCTCAGAACCCAGAGACAATCCCAACTCCCATTCCCTGTCCTGTGGGGAAAATCCAGCTCCACGACTCAGATTGTCTGCCTTCTCTGGAAGGAAAAAAGAGAAATAATCGCCAAAGGACAATGTTGTATAGAAAACTCCTGTTCTATCTTTTTTTTAATCTCAATGTACTTTACATGATCCTTAAACCTTAACAACTTACCATATAAATATCAGCTGCAAGTACCTTACCAGCACCCTAAAGCTATTATGTCTAGCAAACAGACAAGAGACTAAAGTCCAACATTTTTCCTTCTAATTTTCAAGGCTAGATGATATGCAGCTGCTAATTCTTTTGTTTTACTTTGGAGAGAAAGGGAGGAGCAACCTTTGAGATAGGAACCTTTTTATCCTTCAGCAGTCCTTGGGAAGGAAGCAGTTTGGTGGAAGGATACATATTCATCTGGTGGTAATGTCAAAAGAGGCGGATGGATATCATTAATTACACTCAGTTGATGACAAGGTAGTCAGGATGCTGCCAGCCAGGATAAAGTCAGGGGCACCTTCAGAGTTCTTGGGGAAGACAGAGTAATAACATTTGTTTTGTTGCCTGCGCTGGGTGTCAGCTGTACGATCGGTTGGGAGATTATCAGTTCAGGGTGAAGAGCATTGCAGTGACGAGGCTTAACCCTTTCACCCCCAGAAACCAATTGATAACCTTGCTCAAAGTTTCAAGCATCACACAACCTCTGCTCCCACTTCCCCCTGCACTTTTTGGTTTGTTTTTTGTTCCGTTAATAATTTTTAATGTTACTGTAACAGCGTGTGAACGTAAGACACCTGAACAAAAAAGAGATTTTCTAGTGCGGTATCAAAAGGTTGACGTAGAGTGAGTATCATGGCATTATGATTACAGTCGCTATAAATGATGATTTGTCCACTCAGGCATGTTCAATTTATCAGAGTGAAAAGGAGAATAAATTAAAATGGACTTAACACAGCAACTGCATTGCCCGATAGACCCTACAGATCACAGTTTCTGTTTTATAGAACAGGATCACACACCCCAAAAAAAAATCACCACAGAGAATTATTTATCAGAAAGGTTTGAACAATTTAAATGGAGTTTCCCCCATCATGGTAGAAAGGATTTCAGAAAACTGTCTCTGCTGGTAAAACCACATTGAATATGCTCAGATTCTGCTGGACAATAGGGGTTAATGTGTTGGATAAAACAAGATCCTTCTCTCTCTCTGTTTCAGATTTCCCACCTGGTTATACATACACAGCTGTCGCCATGGGCTACAACTCCCCTACTCCACTTGTGCACTCTGCCGATCCTGCGGACCCCGAAACTATGCAACCCGTCACCACGGCGGCTGAACCAGAGCAGTCCAGAACCTTTACGCCTGGTGCGAAAATTCACTGTGATACTCAATCCAACATGGTGGAGGAGGCAAACCTCACTGACAAACGGATCGCAACCAACGACCTGGATGTTGTAGAGCAAAACACACACAAGGTTCTCTGCACCTCAGAAGGAAAGGAGACAGTAAATGCAATGCTAGCAGAGAATTCAACTGTGGAGCAACTTGAGTCATCTATGAAAGAAAACATGGAATGCTCAAGGCATTTGATTGCTTCTCAGGGAATTGTCACTGATGGAGGACTTGCAGGAGAAGAGGGAGGACAAGAGATTTCAGTGACTAAGTCACCTCGCACAACCAGTGAATCCACAACTTTAACCAATGAAACATTGGATGTAAGGAACTCTGATCACTTGGGTTCAGTAGCTGAAACTGACTTAAACCAGGAATGCAAAATTGTTGAAGAAGCCAAACAGGTGAATCGAGATGAGGATTCAGAAATTCGCCATGATGCCTCAGAGAGGGATGAAGTGTTCAAGTGGCGGTTGGACTGCATAGCAGGGATGAATGCCCTGGTGGCAGCTGGCCTCAGCATGGGAGAGCTCTTCGTTTTAGAGCCTGAGGTTCCCAGTGCCCCCATAGCACCTTCACACCCTACAACCTCAACCTGTTACCCCTGCTCGGGGATGCATGGAATAGCTCTGCTGAGTGAACTGGCTGAACTCGAACAGCAGCAACAAAACTGTGATGGCACCAGTCAAGGTAATTACCTTAACTTAACTCATCTTTACTCTGTTCAATATCAGTGTCTGCATGATGATTCTTCAGTTAGTCATTTTAAGCTCCTTTCTAACTACATTTAATCTTTTACTTTAATTGTTCCTATGATTGGATACACTACCCTCCGCCCCACCCCACCCTCTACAAAAAAAATGAAATGGAAGAATCTGGGCATTGGCAAAAGAATATAGTTGTTGAAAATCCAGATGTGAAGTGGAATTTCAAAATAAAAATTGATCTAATTATTCAGTCAGTTTATCCAGGGAGTAACTACACAATGCAGAACATCAAGAGAAAGAACAAAATGATGTCAATGCCGCATGACATCATGTCCTCAAGACGCTCCATAGTAGTTACAGCCAGTGAATTAGTTTTGATGTGTAGTCGCTGATGTGACAGCCAATTTGCACACAGCAAGGTTACACAAACATCAAATAGGTTAAGGGTTGAGGATGAATATTGTCTTTCTTAAGATGGGGAGCTTTTGCACCCACCTAAACTTGCAGACCGTGTTTTGGTCTCATTCAAAAATCTTTTCAGATATTCCAGTATTGATCTTTGGTGTGCGCTGGGTTAGATGCTCTGAGCCAGGGCAGTAGTAGGGGCACTACCGTTGGTCTCAATGCATCTAACTTAAAAAAGGAATGCCAGCCACATTTCCTGCTGCTACTTACTATCCATGTGACACTTCGGTGAAAGTGTGTGAGTGAGGTCAGAATTGTGCTTGGCTCTAATGTTGACTGTTGCCTGTCAACACTCACTATCATGACTCAGCCATAAATAACGGACACTTGGCTGAGCTCCCAGATGGAGCTCAGAGTCCATGGGACTCCACCAAGTAGTCAACACCCTCTGGGAGGGCAGAAGAGAACATTTGATGAGAAAATGTATTATCTTAAACTAGCATGAATTTCTAACGGAGCAAATGTCAAATTTCTGAATTCAGGATTTTATCCATCTGATTTAACACTAACAGGAATATTCTATTTGCATCATATAAGCAGTGGTGTAAGGGTATACTTAACTGTTAATTTTGGGGACAACAGGAGCTGATTAGTGAAATGTTATGGTTTACTCTGTACTATATTATTCAAGCTCTAGTTATTACAATACAATGCAGCTTCTAACTAAAAGTCCTAATTCAGCTGAAGGTAAGCTTTGTGATGATACTTTTAAACTAATTGTGCAATTAGTCCATGGCAAAGCTGTTAGGTGTCAGCCTTGGCTCAGTGACAGCATTCTTGTCTCTGAGTCAGAAGACTAGAGGTTTAAGCCCAATTCCAAGGACTTGAACACAGAACCTAGGTTGGCACCTCAGTGCATTACTGAGAGAGTGCTGTACTGCTGGAGGTGCCATTTTATAAATGGACAAGTAAAACTTCAGCCCTGTTGGCGCCTCAGGTGAACATAAAATATCCTAGGGCATTGCTCAAAGATAAACAAGGGAGTTCTCCATTGTCCTAGCCAACATTTATCCTCAACCAATACTTAAAACAGGTGATCAGCTCACTTATTTCATTGATATTTATGGAGTCTTACTGTGCACAAATTGGCTGCCACAATTCCTACATTATTACACTTCAAAATGCTTCATTAGTGGTAAAACACTAAATAAATGCAAGCTCTTTCTTTTATAAAGCAGCAATAAAATAAATGCATATATGTTAAAAAGCACTTCTTCAGTTGGAATATATGTGCAACAATAATATTGCCAAATAATAACAACTTGTACAGAAGCAAAATATTGTGGATGCTAGAAAAGTGAACTAAGAACCAAAAATGCTGAAAATGCTCAGCAGGTCAGGCAGCATCTGTGGAGAGACAAACAGTTAACATTTCAGGTCAATAACCTTTCATCAGAACTGGGAAAAGTTAGAGGAGATGTGAATGGCAGGGTGATGCATAGACGAAAGCAACAACAAGAGAAAAGCAGGAGTAAGATCAAAAAATGCAAAGAAAAGGAAACAAACAGGGGCAGAGATTACAGCCTTAAATTGTTGAATTTCGTGTTGAACCCAGAGAGCTGTAAAGCGTCAATAACTTGTGCCTGTGTGTACTGTAACAAAATTACCCCATGGAACTTCAGAAGGATGGGTGGAAAGTGGACACTGACCAGGAGTTAAAGGAGGAGTTAAAGGAAACGGTTGAAAATGTAAGATTTCAGGACATTTATGAAAGCGGGGAAAAGGTCACATTGTGGCGGGTTGAGGAAGCAAAGGCCAAAGGATAAGCCCAAACTGAAAGCTGTGACACTGAAAGGAAGGGACAATGGTCCAGATTCAATGGAGAGATAGTTGCAGGCTGCATGTAGGCCAGTGGGAGGTTTTAGAGACAGGGTGGGACAAGGGCCTTTGAAGTCAATTTTGTAAATGCAGATGAGAATTTTGAGATCATTTCAGTTCGTTCCCCATTTTGTGAGGGGTTTTCGATTAGTTTTAGTATCTGTCTAAGCTTTTCGCTACTTCACATCCTTCTTCAAAACTATTTTACTACCATTACTACCCACCGATGATACTACAATGCTAGATATATTTTAACTGAAATGATATAATCTATTCATTTAAAATGAAGCTACTTTGTAACTGAGGCTTTTGGGAATATGTTCATATAAAAACAGACCTTTTTAAAATTCAATTTTTATTGCAGAACAGGTCACAGAAGGATGTGGCGCAAGGGATTAAATTAGTGTGTCGTTTCTTTTTTGGTATTTATAGAACAAACACGGGCACAATGCAACAATGACTTATTTCCTGATTATCAAAACCTTCAAACAGTTGCCAAAAAAAAAACCCTGTGCCTGAAGCCCCTCTCTCTTTGTGTTACGAAAAGATAAAGAATTCGTCTTGTAAAACGAATCTCCCCAAAGGCCTGTATTTCACTCTGGTCTCAAAACATTGAGAGAACACAATGCCAAACAGCTGTGATGTTCACCCAGCACAATCAAACACTTCCTCCTGCCCACACCAACATGGCAGGAACACTCTCTGATCACTTCCTGCAGCTTTCAGGCAGCAGTTTCACACAGGGGAGCAACTTCCCCGAGAAATCACCCACTCGGGAGCAAAACAAGATTTTAAAAAGCCTCATTTGGACAAACGGAAAGCTGAGAAAGGAGAAGGGCAGTGGATTGTTTAGATTTAACTGCCCTGCAGAATGAGCGGTGACTGCTCAGCGGAGGTAAATAAGTGCAGTCAGAGTCAACAGGGGGCTGGACAGTGTTTTGTCAATAGAGGTGACTGAGGGGTTGTGAGGGTAGAGTGTGTGTTATGTTCTAAACCTCTCCCCCCTCCCCTGACAGGTGTTCACCAGTCTTGTACATTTAACTTTATCTGGTTGCACAAATCTATCTGCACGATTGAGCTCTTGCTAGAAAGTGAAAGAAAGTATTTGAGATGGCCTTTTGTTGTCAAAGATTTACTTTTTCTTAAAACTACCACTCCTTCATTTAAGGACATTTTTTTTATGACAGGCAATGTATCGGCTGCTAAAGGCCCACATTCTTATTCATTAGCAACAGGGACTAATTGGTGAAAAGCAATTTAAAACAAACCCTGCAAATTACCTGTAAGCTTATGCTCTGTAAATCTCACCTTTAGGTTTGATACGTTTTAGGAGGTTTAGAACATTGCTATCCTGTTCCTTACCGTCCCTCCAACCACGCATCCCTCCCCCATCCCCCTCACTCTGTCCCTTATGTCATTTTCATAAAAGTCAGGGTTTCCCTGGGCTGCAATATTTCAAAATAAACTAGGTGTTTTAACCTTCAGATTTCCCAAAGTGTTCCATAGCCTTTGAAATATAGCACCTGTTGTACAGCAGGGAAACACGTTGCATATAACAACAACGCGATACATAATCTGTTTTAATGGGTTATTTTTGTGGGTGGTGTGAAATGTTTGGTTAATGTTCAACTAATTGGCCCCCATAAGGGCCTCAGTAGGTGCAAGGCTGCCCGATGCCCCCTCCGACTGTAAAATTTCAGACAGGTCGGGGGGGCAGGTGGATAGGCAGCGGGAAGGCCACCCCTGGATTTTCCCTGCCCACCCACCTTCAAACCCATCGGCAGGAGGGGAGGGGGTGGTAAAATCCAGCCCAGCGTCTCATCTGAAAGCAGCAGCCCCCTCAGTACTGCACTGAAGGGTCAACCTAAATTATTCACTTCAATCTCAGGAGTAGGGCTTGAGTGAAGCCTTCTGAGTCCGAGGCAATACTGCCAACACTGAGCCGAGACTGACACCTTCCGGAGGTAGAATTCAGAGGTTCCTCGGGAGGCCACGAAATTGCTGACATCAAACAGATGTTGCAAGCTTCTCCTGGCTGCCGATGGGCTGAATGCTGAGCACACACCACACAAGCCGTCAGTACGATTTGTCATTACAGGCACTTGCTGAAATTTCAAGCATGCAGCAGTTGTTTCTCAGTTGCCACCAGTGTCCCGGATTCCAGCTCACAATGTAAACGGGCTGGTCGTCAGGGACCAGCTAACACGTTGTGCTGCGCAGGAGTTGAACACAAAGTTCGACCCCTTGTTTCTTATAAAGCATGTCCCCAATTTTGGCAAGGACATTATGTGATGCTCCAAGTGGAGATTGCCTGCACTGTCACCAAAAGGGAACGTCACCCTAAGACCAATATCACATAACTCTTAAGAACCAGTGAATGAAAACTCACTCACACCCATTCACTTAATCCAGGAATGGTGCACACAGTAAAAAAAAGTGCAAGAGGGAAAATGATAAATCTAGTTTTCAGTGCTATTTAATATTGATGTTTGGATTGTTTAACAATTTGTATATAAAAAAAACTTTAAAATAAATTCAAACCAAAACTGCTGAAGAGATTAATTTTGGTCTGAGACCAAAATTAATCTCTTAGCAGTTTTGGTTTGAATTTATTTTAAAGTTTTTTTTATATACAAATTGACACTTTTGGAAATTCTGACACCAGTATCGTCCACAGTGCCCAGCTGAAAACTGGAGTACTCCTGTGTCTTTTACAACACAACGTTTTTAAATCTATCCATCAGGTGGGTTTAAAAACTTATGCTGTTGTGCTGTCTGATAGCCTTTTATTTTTAATCTGATAATGACGGGTCAAGTCACGTATGATACAAGATTGGTGTTTAAAAGAAAAATCGAAAAAATGTGATACGATTCTCACCATTGATTGGAAATGTAAGCTATATGCACATTCGCATATAGATTATCATAAACACGTGCTCATTGACGAAAGCAGATTAATCACTCATGCTGTCAGATGCGTATTTGCGCACAGACTATCAAAGAATGTGTACCGAAACACACACATGTAACATATGATGCACACGGGCCGGGATTTTCCGGTCCTACCCACTGCAGGAATTGTCAGAGCCGGGACGGAAAATTTGATGGACCACCAAAAGGTCCTTTGACTTCAAGCGGCTGCGGAACTGGGAAACCCTGCCCCTTGTATCATATGACGTACACGTATTTATACGCTGGATATAATGTCATGCCCTTGGTTTTCCTGGAGATTAGCAGCAAAGCTATGGCCTGTCTATGACATAGAAACCCTTGAAGTGACAGAGTAAGTGGCTGGCGCCATTACTTACGCCGTGCCATATTTTCTTGGTACTTTCGGGCCGTTCATCCATTATTCTCAGCATGAACAGTGAGAGGTTAATTATCATTTCTCCACTATATTAAAATAAATGCCAATCGCCACTGTCCTGGATTAGCGCCAGGTTTCATGCTGCTGCTGCTGCTTAGACAGAAAAGTAATTGCGCTGGGAACCTGGCAGCAGCAAAATTGACAATAGTCACAAAACTGGAAAAGGGACACCACAGCTTAAACTGAATAATAACTGGCAACCATCATTGTCACTTGGCAGTAAAATGTATAAAGTGCCGACTAAAGTTAAATGCGCCTACTACCTGAATGTTCCTTGGAGGCAGAGGTAAAAACCCACAGAGCCCGGTTTCCACATCTTCACCTGAAGTGTTGAAGAAACGTGGATTGTCAGCCGTCTCATCGTCCGTGAAAAAAAATTTCCTGTTCTTGTTTTTCACGTTCTTCCCTCAAGAGTTGAAGCAAGCTTAGTCACTGGCATAGACTGGCTCGGCTGAATGTAACCCTACGTCAGGAATAGAGACTGACAGAAAGGTCAAGGAAGACCGATGCCTTATGCTTACAATCCCGGGCAGGGCAGAATAAAACATTACAAAGGGATGGGCTGCATTATTTAACACTTGGAAACCCAGGTTGTAGGCCAGGCGTTGGATAGTGGCTGAAAATGGTCTCCTTTCCGCAAAAATTTGGCTGGTTATTTCCACTGAAATTGGTGCGAAATAGATTCATTTCAAAGGGAGGTGGTCGTAACTGACTAGGATTAACAATCTAAAGATGGAGTCGAACCACCACCCTCTCAAAGAGGGCTTTAATCTGCAGGTGAGCCTTTCTGTAGGGGCAGTTGGGTTGATGAAATAGACAGACATCACCAAGCCTACGCTCCCGAAATGGGCACACTTTTACAGCTGCTGTGCTGAAGAGTGTGCACAACCCAACGAGCTTTTAGGTTTCTTATGTACTTGGCAACAAGAGGCTGTGACCTGTCTGGAAGGGGCTTGTTCAGATAAGGGGTATGAAATTGAGATGCTGTCGTCTATTAATTAAAGTGGCTTACAGTTATTGGAGTCATACATTGTGCAGTACATTAAAAACAAATTAAGGCAAAAAGTTATATTTTTTAGCTGCCAGGAGATTCTGTTTATTTATTGTAGTTTTCTAGTTATAGCTACATTATCACTCCCTCTTTAATTACTCCAGGATCACCTTTGATATGGACGGGGAAGTGACTGAAGCAGCATGAACAGCCTGTGAACACTGTCACCCATTGTAAGGCTATTGCCTAGTTTGTTTCTGGTTTATCACAAAGCTTACTGCAGCATATTCTAATTAGAAATGCAGGAAAATATAGAGTAAATTATAAAAGGAGAGATTGGCACGTTAGCGAAATTTGCAGGGTATGTCCCCAATCTGACTATTGCAGGTAGATCAGGGCCAAAGGCCGGAATCATCCCAGGTTTGAACAAAGTGCGGTAGTGGGTGGAAAAAAGTTGTTTTTTGGTGGGTTTTCATGCCGTATCATCTCATTCCCGCCTCATTAATTGTGTAGCCACAGGAAACATGCCGTGGCACAGGCGGGCTGCCTCTGATTTGCCCTCCACGCCGTAATTTCGCTGCTTCCTCACGCCATATTTAAACTGCAGCCGCGTGCACACTTCTCAATACTTGCAGCCCAGGACTGCTCTGTTGAAGACGTGGCCCTAAAAGCTATGAAGAGTGCAGCCCCCCGCCCCGCCCCGGATGCCGTGGAGGCCTACCACGATATCCTCTACCCCTTCTCTGGCTGCAGGAGGCAATCATTCTGGGTTGGGAGCTGGTGACAGAGGTGGTCAGTGCCAACGCTGCTCACAAGAGGCTGGCCATCCAGTGCAGAAAACAGATGAATGATCTCATGCCGCCAGGGTAAGACAACCATCTCATCACTCTAAACTCACACACTCACAAGCCCATCACACATTCACTGGTATCTCACTCACTGCTGGCTCAAGGGACATCATCACTTCTCTCTCACACACACACCCTCACATCTCCATCTGGCCTCATCTCCTCTGGAGACTGCCTCCTCAGCCCTCACCATCTTGAGGTCACTTGCACAGATCAACATGTGCCCCTGTATACATACTGAGATACCCTCCTTCCCCAGTACAGCCCTCGTCCTGCAGCCTTTTGCCTTGCCTGAGGCCACTTCTCCCCCTTCGCCAGGCAAGCCCTAGCCCTGCAGCCATTGAAAAGCCAGCCCTGCCTTACGGCTGGTCTGATAGGTAGGCACTTGCCCGTGAGCTCCCGCTAAAAATGATGCGGTGCTGCCTGTGAAGCCTGGCACTGATAACTGTGAGTGATGCCCGAAGCAAGGTAGGCAAACAAACCGCCAAGTCCCGAGTGAAGTGCAGCCCGCCGGGTGCACGTCGCTTATGTATAGTTGTGAAACAATCACACCGGTGTACCTGGATGATCCAGCATGGGGGACTGATTCCAGCGAGCAGAGCTTATAATAAGATGCCAAAGTATTGAAATTAGGTTCTCAATGTGCGGCGATGGAGAACGCGGCCTGCCATTTACGGGGGAGCGGAGAGTCACAAACTGGTTTCACGATGGCGGGAAACCGATTTTTGGTTGTCTCACCATATTGTTTCCCCCCTGCCAGCCTGCCATGATGCCCGCTGCTGCCAATGTGGCTGGAAAATTATGGCCGATATCTACACACGCGCACACACACACACACACAATGTACCCAGCAACACACAGGCTTGATCATACAATATGCACCCATTAAAACATTGTTTATCACCTTATTTACATGGACATACCCAATGCCAGGGCAAACACACTTGAGTTTTCTGTACCTCACACTTGCAGATTGCGGAATATAAATCTCATCACACACATATACACAGGAAATTAAATTATTGAATCCATGTAGTCTTGTTACATTTTTCAATCAATAAAAACTTTTATCATCTCAATTGATCATTTCTGGCCAAAATGATTGACTGTTCCTGAAGTATCTTAGGACATATTGAATCCATTAGTGACTCTTCTTTGGGAAAAAGGTGAGGTCACTCCTATAGGATAACTAGGGAATTGGAGAACAGGCATTGTGTTGCAATGTTTTATGACATCATGCGTTTGTCTTTTTTTAAGATGAGTTGACATAATTTGCTTATTTTTAGTCCATGACCCTTTTGAAGATCTACACCAGCATTTTCCTGAAATTTGATTTTAACTCTTTGAGGACAACTGCAGTTTCCGCAAGTAAACTAGGCTAAGATTACTTTTTATGAGTTTATTCAGAGAGCTCCACAAATCAAAAATTCTTCTGTGGTTCTGTACATTTTTTAACATCGGTTGTCTAGTATCATGTGTCAGCCTTGGCTCAGTGACAGCACCCTTGCCTCTCATGATTCAGATGATTGCGAGCTCAAACCCCACTCCAGCTCACCACCACCTTCTCGAGGGCAAATAAGGATGGGCAATAAACGCTGGCCTAGCCAATGATGCCCACACCCCATGAATGAATAAAAAAAAATATCAACACATAACCCAGGCTGACACTCCGGTGCAGTACTGGGGAAGTGCCGCACTGTTGTAAGTGCTGTCTTTTGGATGAGACATTAAACCAAGGCCTTGATTGTCCTCTCAGCTATTAAAGAAACTCTGTTACACTATTATTTTGGAATGTGACATCCTTGAGTAAAGATGTCTGGGGTCGAATGTCCATATCAGACAGTTCGGGGGTTTTTCAGTCTGTATGTGTAATGGGCTTTGAATTGTTTTTCTACATTTATCCACAAAAACATGAGTAGACAGAAAATAATAGGGTAGATTTTCCTGACCAATGCCCTCCACTTGACCTCTGCCACTTAAACCTCACATTAGGGTTTTGCAGAGCTTCCATGAGGCCTGAATTCCCAGCTCATTTTACCAGCAGACCACTTGCTGAGGCCCAATGAAACACGGTGCTGTGGTCTGGCTAGTGGGGTTCTCAAAATACACAAAAATGGAGAGCTATTCATCCGGCAGAATGTGTTACACAATTGGACTATTCTGGCTGCTAACTGCCATCCATGTGTAGTAGTGAATTTGGGAGGCCTGCTGTAGCAATTAAATTTCCTGCCCCTTCTACCAGCGCTAGGCCCTGCCAGGCCATTTTTAAAATTGATTCACAGGATGTGGGCATCACTGGATGGGCCAGCATTTGTTGCCCATCCCTAATAGCCCTTGAGAAGGTGGTGGCGAGTTGCCTTCTTGAACCACTGCAGTCCATCTGGTGTAGGTACACCCACAGCGCTGTTAAGGAGGGAGTTCCGGGATTTTGACCCAGTGACAGTGAAGAAACGGTGATATATTTCCATCATCCGGATGGTGAGTGGCTTGGAGGGGAACTACCAGGTGTTGGTCCCATGCGTCTGCTGCCCTTGTCCTTCTAGATGGTAGTGAACGTGGGTATGGAAGATGCTGCCTAAGGAGCCGTGGTGAATTCCTGCAGTGCATCTTGTAGATGGTACACACTGCTGCCACCATGTGTCAGTGATGGAGGGAGTGAATGTTTGTAGAAGGGGTGCTAATCCAGAGGGCTGCTTTGTCCTGGATGGTGTCAAGCTTCTTGAGTGTTGTGGGAGCTGCACTCATCCAGGCAAGTGGCGCGTATTCCATCACACACCTGACTTGTGCCTTGTAGACAGTGTACAGGCTTTGGGGAGTCAGGAGGTGAGTTACTCGCTGCAGGATTCCTAGCTTCTGACCTCTCCTGTAGCCACAGTATTTAAATGGCTAGTGCAGTTTAGTTTCTGGTCAAAACTGGTAAACCCCAGGATGTTGGGGGCCTACACTTCAAGTTTGATATGAATACTGAAGAGTCACTTATTTCAGACGCTAACATTGATCTAAGTCACACTGGTCCTTTCGTTGCTTGGTTCTGCCGATTGGGCTAGTCTGGTTGAAGGGATGTTTGACAGCCTCTTTCTGGCCAGACAGACCGTGCAGACCTCAGATGCAACATCAATAACCTCAGCCCGAATAACCCATTCGTCAACAGCCTCACATCTGCTTTCATTCCTGCTGTCGCTGACCATCACAATGTTCACCTGGCCACAATGCAAAAATAAAAGCCACCACAAAATAAACATTCCAAACCAAACTTATAAATGAAATCACGCATGCTGTTTACACAAATGTCAACTAATCATCCTTAGTGTCTGTCTTCCATGTACCTGTGTCTGTCCCAGTGCTCCTCCACAGTGCTATCCTAGTGACTGAGGCATGGCTGGTGAAAGGTTGTTGACTATTACTGGGGGAGACTGCAGATGGTCTTGGAGGGCGACATCTTGCAGCTCCTGGCATGGGCGGCAACTGTCTAACCAGCTGACATGGAACAGCAAGGGCAGTGACAGAGTGGCAGCGATTGAGAGGATGAATTTTGACATCCTGAGAGAGGGCAGCAGTTTTGTACTCCATGGAGCCACCCCAGAGCAGTGCCTCAGCGATCCTGATGGTCTGCTGGAGGACAGGTTGCTGAACTGTTGTGACATCAAGCATGCTCCTTTGGACACTGTCATCCAAAGCCATGATGGCAGTAGCCTGAGGTGCCACTGGAGCCCTCAGATGTTGGGTAGCTGATGCTTGGCACTGCAGTAGAAGCTGCAACCTCAGTCACCGACCACTGCATCATAGTTGGGTCCACAGATGTGAGAATGGAGTTCGCCACCAGTTCCATTCTGGAAAGGGTGGGCTCCAAGCTCTGCACAAAGCCCTGTGTCAAGTTAGCCTCCACCTTTCCGGTCATTGACCACAACCTTTCTGGCAGGTTTCCTAATGGACCAACATTTCCTGTCCATCTTCTACAGGCTACCCCATTGTAGCCTTCATGTGAATCAGCTACAGCGGAGCCCATGTGTAACCTTATCCTCCGGCTATCCTTGTCCCTAACCTTGGCTGCAGTCCATTCATGCCCAGCGTCTCAAGTAGAGAGGGTTTTCAACTAAGTAGTGGGTGCAAGGGGACAAATTTGGGAAGATGTGGTAAATCAAAGAGTAGAGACACCGCAAAAGAGAAAGGTATTATTATGGGAAATGAAAAACAGACTGTGATAGGAAGAGAGAGAGAGAGTATAAATCTTAACAGTAAATCAACAGATGAGACTAGAGGTTATGGAACGAGTAAAAGGATAAAACTAAAGGCTCTGTACCTGAATGAACAAAGCATTCAAAGCAAAACAGATGAACCGAGAGTACACATAGAAATAAATAAGTACAATTTGATAGCCATTACAGAGACATGGAGCAGGATTTTATGTCCTGCGGGCGGGCGCACACCTGACCCGATCGGGCCTAAAATAGTGCACGATAACGCTGGGCGAGCATCCCGACATCATCGTGCACTCGCGCAATATTGCGGCCAGCAGAGGCGCACATGAGAGTCGACAATTAAGAGACCGGTTAAGGCCCTTAATCAATTAATTTAACCCTGTTTCTCGCTGCCCGTCCAACCTTACGGTTGGCAGGCGGGCGAATCGGCCAGGCGGCCTTTTGATTGCTTTAGTGAACCTTATCCATGGGCAGAATGAGGTTTCCACAATTAAGTAAAAAATAAATATAAATTTTTGGGCAGAATTTTCATTCCGTTCATTTTATATTGAGTCAGCCCCATGTCAGGTCATTTTTTTCGGATTTTAAAAGTCTTTAATTTAGGTTTTAAAAATCTTCAGCTCCCTGAGGTAGCTCTGTGCCTTCAGGGAGCTTTCAGTGCGCCCTCCCCCACACACGCACAGACCTTTGCACTAACTGGCCAGCCAGCGTGAAATTGAGGTCAAGAGCCGACCACAGGCGGTGAGTCGATCCCGGGCCCGCCTGCCGTACCCACCTGATGACCCAAAAATCCTACCCATGGCTGCAGGAGGACATGGACTGGAAGCTGAATATTAAAGGGTATAGGACAGGAAGTGAAGAAAAGGTGGAGGGGTGGTTCTGTTAGTTAATGATGGTATTAGCACAACAGAGAAGGAAGACCTAAATTGAGGAAACTAGGATGTGGAAACGGTTTGGGTAGAGATGAGAAATAGTAAAGGCAAGAAGCCATTTGTGGGAGTCGTGTACAGGCCCCCTAACAGTCACCACGTAGTAGGATGGAGCATAAAGGAAGAAATAATGGGAGCTTGTCAGAAAGGCACGGTGATAATGGGAGATTTTAATCTACATATAGACTGGAAAAGTCAGGTGGGCAAAGGTAGCCTAGATGTGGAGTTCATAGAATGTTTCTGGGATAGTTTTTTAGAACAGCATGTCCTGGAGCCAACCAGAGAGCAGGATATACTAGACCTGCTATTGGTCAACGAGAGGGGATTGGTTAATGATCTCACAGTGAAGGCACCCCTAGGTAGCAGCAACCATAATATGATTGAATTTGTTTGAGCAGTTTGAGGGAGAGAGCAGTGGGTCCGAGACTATGGGTGGAATTTTTTATGCCCGCTGGCGTTGGTCGTGTTCAGTGACATGAGTGGACAATATGGCGAGAAGGCCAAAAATCGGTTTCACAATGTCAAGAAACCAGTTTGCGATCGTCCGTTCAGCCCGTCAATGGCGGGTCACGTTTCCCGCCATCAGACGTCAGGAAACTCATTGTAGTGCACCGGCATATCATTATAAGACTAGCCCTCTGGACTGATTTCCACCCCCCCAAGCTGGATCGTCCGCCCACATCAGCGTGATAGCATGCCGACGTGTTTCACAACAGCACATAAGTGATGTGCACCTGGTGAGCTGCTCTTCACTCGGGACTTTGAGGTTTGTTTGCCTACCTTGCTTCAAGCAGCACTCGCAGTCATCAGCGCCAGGCAGCACCACATCACGTTTAGGGAGGCTCACGGGCAGGTTTCTACCTACCAGACCAGCCGTAAGGTGGGGGTGTCTTTGTGCAGCTGCAAGGCTATGGCTTGCTTGGGGAAGTGGGAGAAGTGGCCTCAAACAAGGGAAGACACTGTAGGGTGAGGGCTGTACTGGGGAAGGGGGGTATCCCTTCGTCCTCTCCCTGCATTGGCACTGATCACCACTACGATCGCCTACCAAGCCAGAGTGGTAATGTTGCTGCCCCTCCTGCAGCCAGAGCAGAGGTCGAGGACATCACGGTGGGCCTCCACAGCCTCCAAAAGGCGCTTGAGGGACGTGTCACTAAACCTGGGAGCTGCAGTGCTTCTTGCTTTTTGGGGCCACGTCTTATTTGCAGCAGTCCTGGGCTGGAAGCACTGAGAGGTGTGCGTGCGGCTGCACTTTAAACGTGGCACCCGGTGTAAGGAAGTGGCGAGGTGACGGCGTGGCGGACGAATGAGAGCCCGCCCACCATTGAAACGGCGTGTTTCCCGGGAATGCATAATTAATGCGGCGGGATCGGGACAATACGGCGTGAGAAGCTTCCACTGCAGCAGATAAAAGGTCATTTTTCCTGCCCACTACCGCACTTAGTGCAAATCTGGGGCAATTCTGCCCTATGTTTTTAAACTTAAATAAGGGCAATTATGAGGGCATGAAACCGGAGCTCACCAAAGAGAATTGGCAAAGTAGGTTAAGGGATAGGTCAATAGAGATGCAGTTGGCAAACGGTTAAGGGGGTGTTTCAGAATACACAGAATAGATACATTTCAACAAGTGAGAAGAACTCCAAGGGACGGACACACCATCCATGGTTAACTAGAAAGGTTAAAGATAGTATCAAGCTTAAAGAAAAGGTATATAATTGTGCAAAGATAGGCGGAAAGCCAGAAGATTGGACAGAATATAAAGAACAGCAAAGGATGACTAAAAGATTAATAAGCAGTAGGAGAAAAAGCTAGCCAGAAATATAAAAACAGATAGTAAGAGTTTCTATAAATATTTAAAAAAGAAACGAGCTAACAAAGTGAGTGTTGGCCCTGTAGAAAGTGGGACTGGAGAATTGATAAATAAGGAAATGGCAGATGAATTGAACAGGTAATTTGCACCAGTCTTCACTATAAAAGATACAAGTAACATCCCAGAAGCAGCTATAAATCAGGAAATGGAAGGGAGGGAGGAACTCAGGAAAATTACAATCACCAGAGAAGTGGTTCTGAGTAAATTGTTGGAGCTGCGGGCTGACAAATGCCCGGGTCCTGAGGGATTTCATCCTAGGGTCTTAAAAGAAGTGGCTAGTGAGATAGTTGATGCATTGGTTTTAATTTTCTGAACTCCCTGGATTCGGAGCAGGTCTCATTACATTGGAAGTGTAACTCCATTATTCAAAAAGGAGGGAGACAGAAAGCGGGAAACTACAGGCCAGTTAGCTTAACATCTGTCATAGGGAGAATGTTGGAAGCTATTATTAAAGAAGCTATAGCAGGGCACTTGTATAAGTTCAAGCAGGGAGAGTCAACATGGTTTTGTGAAAGGGAAATCATGTTAACCAACTTATTGGAGTGCTTTGAGGAAGTAACATGTGCTGTGGATAAAGGAGATCCGGTGGATGTACTGTACTTAGATTTCCAGAAGGCATTTGATAGCATGCCACATGATAGGTTATTGTGGAAAATAGAAGCACATGGTATGGGGGTAAAATTTTGGCATGGATAGAAGTTTGGCTGGCTAATAGAGTACATAAGGAGGCTACAAAAATATATAGATAGATTAAGTGAGTGGGCAAAGATCTGGCAAATAGAGTATAATGTGGGAAAATGTGAAATTGTCCATTTTGGCAGGAAGAATAAAAGGGAAGCATATTATCTAAATGGTGAGAGGTTGCAGAGCACTGAGATGCAGAGGGGTCTGGGTGTCTTAGTGCATGAATTGCAAAAGGCTAGTATGCAGGTACAGCAAGTAATTAGGAAAGCTAATATAATGTTATCATCTATTGTGAGGGGAATTGAATACAAAAGTAGGGAGGTTATGCTTCAGTTATACAGGGCACGAGTAATACCACACCTGGAGTACTGTGTACAGTATTAGTCATCTTATTTAAGGAAGGATGTAAATGCGTTGGAAGCAGTTCAGAGAAGGTTTACCAGACTAATACCTGGAATGGGTGGGTTGTCTTATGAGGAAATGTTGGACAGGTTAGGCTTGTATCCGCTGGAGTTTAGAAGAGTAAGAGGCAACTTGATTGAAACCTTTAAGATCCTGAGGGGTCTTGACATGGTGGATGTGGAGAGGATGTTTCCTCTTATGGGAGAATCTAGAACTATGGGTCACTGTTTAAAAATAAGGGGTCACCCATTTAAAATTTAAAATTTCCCCTCTCAGAGGGTTGTGAGTCTTTGGAACTCCCTTCCTGAAAAGGTGGTGGAAGCAGAGTTTTTGAATATTTTTAAAGCAGAGGTGGATAGATTCTTTGTAAGCAAGGGGGTGATAGGTTACTGGGGGCAAGCAGGATGCAGATTTGAGGTTACTATCAGTTCGGCTCGAGGGGCCGAATGGCCTACTCTTTTTTTGTATATTTGTACGTTCATATGTTCGCAACACACCCAGATCCCATTTATAATCTATCCTGTAAGATACACAGGGTATCAGGATCTGAGCTGGTGGCTGTGAGTTTGAAATCAAGTGATAGTGCTGTGTCTTTATGATCACTGTGTTGGTGTTCCTTCACTGCCAGATCAGGCTCCACCTCTTGGGTATCAGAAAGTAAAAAAGACACAAGAGTAAGGCTGTGGTGAGAAGAGAGGGCAGGAAATAGGAGGGTGCATGCTTTCACCATCTATCGTTTGTAAATAAGAAGAGAGTGTGGGATGAGGGGGAGGAGGGATGTCAGAAGGAGGGTTAGGTATGTGGATCTCATCTTCTTCAACGGTTTCTGCCCTGCCACTGGCCACAATCTCAGCAATGAGCGTCCCAGTAATGACCAGCAGCATCTCTTCCATCAGGGTTAAGACATGGAGGTGCACCTGTCCCCTGAGAGTGTGCCACCTTGTCCTGCAACAGAGGGGGAAGTGTGTCAGCGAGTGTGGTGCAATGGGTTTAGGTGAAGTGGCTGTCATAGTTGAACAGCTGGCAGTGTATACAGCTGTGAGCTTGCAACAATGCTAAGCGTATGAGCTTGAGGCGAAATATATGAATGTTAGGTATGAGTCTTGATTGATAGAGTTTGTTGATAGGTGAGTGATGAAGATGTGGTCATTTGAGCAATGACTGAGGCGAATGGTGCAGTTGGTAGGGGATGGCAGCCACTGACCTTGACCACTTGAGTGAGATCATTGTACTTTTGGTGGCACTGCAACCAGCTCCTCAGGGCTTGAGTCCTGCCTTTCTGAGCATATGTCTGGAGATTGCGGATACAGGACCCACCACGTGCTTTCCAGCTGCTCCACGAAAGCCTCCAATGCCGTGCCATGGAACCCATTCTATCCCATGTTGGCCCATTCTTCACCATCTCCCAGGTCAGATACACTTCCTGCATGACAGCCAGCACCTGCCCTACACAAGGCATCTCTCCTTTAAGAGGTACAGGCTAATTTTATGTGGTGCTAAGAAGTTATAATTTTGGGCCCCAGTTCTTGTGTGTAGCCAATGAACAGCACAGTTAGCCCTGGCTGCACACGGCAATCACTTCGTTGAGCAGGAAGCACAAAGTTGGTGTGCTGCCTGCAGCCAGTTGAATGGGCGAAGGTTAGTTGTGCACCGCAATCCGTATGCCCCCTTTTAGGAGGCTATCCAATTTAGCTCCTTTAGTGTTTTACATGTTGCCAGTGGCTTGTGGAGATGGCCAGGCTACCTGGAACAGGTGAAGGAGTGAGGTGGAAGCGATGGACTCAGTTAAATGGAGAATGCTGATGATGCCAGGGTTTGCAGAGAATTTGATATGTAAGCTAGAAGTAAAGATGTTTTGACTTGATTTTTAGATTGATAGGGAAGTTAGTGTAAAATATTGATACTGCAGAGTGTCATTAATTTATGTTTCCTTGTCCATAAAAGTAGCTTCTATTTCCAAAGGTGAAAGACTTTATTTGCTCTTTGAATCTTCTAATCTTGCCCATTAATTTTCCAAAGCAGTTGCTCTGAATATTTATTCAGCTTCCTGCAGTTCCCCAATCGATAGCAATGCATAAAGAATAAACTGCAAAAATAAATCGATGGAATAATAGGTATCAGTTCAAAGGAATAAAAACAAAAAAATGCTAGAAAAGCTCAGCAGGTCTGGCAGTACCTGTGGGGAGAGAAACAGAGTTAATGTTTCGAGTCAGTATGACCCAAAGAGCTAAAAGATTTTTTTTTTAAACTGCCTAGTTACTTAAAGCAGTTTCCACCTAATTCCTTTTAGCTCTGAAGGAGAGTCATATGGACTCGAAATGTTAACTCTGTTCCTCTCTGCACAGATGCTGCCAGACCTGCTGTGCTTTTCCAGCACTTTGCTTTTATTTCAGATTTCCAGCATCCGCAGTATTTTGCTTTTATATAAGTTGAAAGGAATTAGGTAGGAACTGCTTTTAGCAATCGGGCAGTAAAGAAAACTAAAGGTGAACATCTGAGCACTTGAAAATTTGTGACTGGCACTACTTTTAGGCAATTGGAGACAGAGAGAGAGAGAGAGAGCACCAAAGCTAGCATTTGACAGATTGAGGTTGTATTGCAAAAGATAGTGTACAAGACAATGCATCAGTGCTAATGAACTATGGAAATGTTTCTTGTACACAGGGGAGGACGAGGCTATGCTTACTCACGATCTTCAAAGCCTTGCGACTATTGCTGCTGCCCGCTCATTGGTGGAAGCAGTGTCCCTCGAATTGGGTGACCCCCATATTGACACAAGGTCAAGCAGATCCTACATAGTGCGAATCCCACGGGTGCTGAATTTACGGAGGAAGTACTCATGGAGTCCAAAGGCAGAGACGGTGAGTTTATTGGTAGATTTTGTGACATCGAGCTAGACACCATTAATTCTCAGCTTCACTGGGTTACTCTCTGCATCCCCCTAGAAAATAGCCAGTGAAGAAAGTAACTCCTTGCTGTTTTAGGCTCCACAGCACTTGGTGGGCCTCTTGAATCCCACTCGCCTGATTCTTCGTGCATGAGCCTGGACCATTGGTTATCCAGCTGCAGAAAGCATCCAGTCCAATAAATCCTGGGCTAAATGCAGCAGAGACCTTCACACGTGATGGTTTGCATTGGGAAATGGGGCCGTCGGACACAAGCGCAACACCTTTTGTGTGGAGTCCATTCAAATAGGGAAAGAAGTTAAAATCGCAAAATGCACCAAGAAGGTACAGCATGGCAGCCCTGATTTGCCAGGACTGAAAAGTTGATGTTCTTTTTCTCGCCCATCCATCCATATGAAGCGGCTGTGAATCACAATAATGTGATCCAGGGACAAATGTAAAACAATTGTAAATGATTTGATTCGGGGTGTACGCTGTCAGCTAATGTGTAGCATTTGTAGGACAAGTTGTCGAAGTACCAATCCATGCCCAGCTTCAGGGACAAGGCACACAATTGGGTACAAGAGAACTTAGGCTAGACCAATAATACTGTGTTTTAGTTATCGTTTATATGTTAACTTCATGAGGAAAGGAAGACTTTTATGGAGGATGGTTTTAAATTTGGATTTAAAATTGAATTAGAAGGACAGCTAGTGTAGTGTCAGATGCCATATATATATATATATATATATATATATATAATGTGAAGTAGGTGCTTTTATACCAGTGAAAGAAGCAAACACTGGAGGCGGTCAAAGTGGGAATAATGTATCAATAATTAGCATAAATGATTTTAATTTGGTAGGATGACCTGTTTACAGAATGGTTGATTCTTTTATATTGATTCTTTGTGGTCAAGGTTTGTCCTCTAAAGGCTGCAATGGATGGAATGGACACACAGGAGCTGGAGATGAGAATGAGGCTTGCTGAACTACAGCGTCGCTACAAGGAAAAGCAAAGAGAACTGGCCAAACTTCAAAGAAGACATGATCACGAGTGGGTGCCATCTCATATCACCTATTTAAACACGTGATAGAGCTGCAATCAGAAATACTGTTCAGATAGCGCAGAGCGCAGCTCCCAGCAAACTGCTTTCCACACATCTGAGTTTGTTGATACAATTCTGTCTTGCCTGTAGTATTGAAGAATAGGTGGCTCGACAGATCAGACTCATTCCACTAAAGACGACTCTCCCGTAGCTAACTCAGCCTTTATCTTTCCATCTACACTTTTTCAATTTAGTTGACTTCCTCCCTCCTCCCCTAATTTCCTTCCCCGTCATCCCCAGCTCCATTCTGGGTGTTTGGGAGGGCTGTACTGCTGGCTCCAACATAACCTCACTCAGCGATCAGACAATTCCAGGTGTATTTATGTCTCTGCACACAGCTCAGTCTGTACAGCAACAGTGTGGCTAAGGCTCTGATCTAACGAGCACAATTTATTCTCGTCACATAAAGGGACAAGGATATGATGAAAGCATGGGATGCAGGGCTATTTTAGAATAGCTGAAAGGTGTTGGAAGGAATTATCAAAGCAGCCACATCGAATGAGCTGATATCGCCACGTGAGATATTTGCGATACCTGCTAATTTTATACAGCACAAATACTTAAGACGAACAATGTCACGGCACAGCTTCCTAAAAGCTGCTGTCATTCATGGAACTTTCTCAAATTGTTTCTCGGCCTGAATTTTACATTCCCAGGTCAGGCGTGTGCCCCACCCGAACACGCGTAAAACTGCGCAAAATGACTTGGGGCGTGCGTCCCGACACCATCGCACACACCGTGCAATATTGAGGTCGGCAGGCGCGCGCGGGCGTCAGAGCTGTACCTGCTGACAATTAAAGGCCCAATTAAGGCCATTATAAAGCCTATTGACCGAGATTTAACATTGCCCGTGCAATTCTTAGCTCATTGCACGGGCAAAACGGGCGGGCATAAAATCGCGTTTAATCATTTCCTGATCCACAGATGGGATAAACGGCACCTGGAGCAGCAGCGCTTTCTCTGTCATTGCTAGCTCGATGCTGTGTGAGTACAGTGTTGTCCCAGAGTTTCTTTGAATCTCATTTGATTGTCAAACCTGCCTTTCAGCATCTCAGCTCCTCATCTTCCTGGAAGGTTCCCCTGAGTATTGCAGCACAGTGCTCCTTCTTTTTCATGGCACTGGTCCTCTGCATCCCATCTAACGGGGATAGTGTATTCCGCTGGTTGAATCTCCTCTGAAGATGAAGGGAGGGGTAGGAGGGAGAGGAGGCCATGTGGACGTGGGCAGCATCCCAGGGACAGACCTTTAAGAGGAGAGGCACGGGCTCAGTTGGTGCAGGGCCAGCAGGGAGGGCACGCCAAAGACGCCACTACCCAGCGGCCAGAGTGTTCAGGCAGTGCTCCAACTACCTCCCAATGTCCGAGGTCCAGTGCCGCAGGAGACTCCACTTCTCCAGGGATATGGTGACAGCAATATGTCACATGATAGGTCTGGAAATCGCCTCCAACTGCGTGGGTGGACACCCCATGCCGGTGGCTTTGAAGCTCACAGTGGCTCTCAACCTCTATGCCTCCGGTTCTTTTCGGGGGTCAGTAGGGGACCTGTGCAGCGAGGCAGAGGACAGGAACCTTCATGGAGGTTGGGACACCAGGGATGCTTTGATCCAGCGAACCTTCAGCCAGGCACCCAAGGCACTGATGCCTCATCAAACCAATGCACAGTCTCCTTTGCAAATAATTAATAATTGAGAACCCAACCCAGTACACTAGCACCAAATAACACCACACTTTTACAAGCCTGTGCTGCATCTGGCACCTATTCATACCATCCAGCCAACTCGGCCCATTTAAGTCAAATAAATGTTTATGTTTCTTCACATGAACAAAGTGTCCATCCCTCACTCAAGCTTCAAAATAGTTAATGCAAATAATGTCACCTGTGACATGCCCCTGTTGGGCTCAAGGTGCCTTTAACTTACGTCTGTGGGTGCTGCGTCTTGGTGCTCCCCACCTCGCTGACCCTGGCATTGGAGGCAGTCTGCTGACTCTGCTGCCCTGGTGGTCCTGATGAGCTTGGCAGTCATCCACTGGTTGCTGGAGCCTGAGCAGGATCTGTCTGGGAAGGTGCATCCAGCCCCATGGCTGGGCACCCCTCAGTGGTCGCGACATCATCAGGAGCTGGTGCCCTTGTCCAGAGCATCCTGGGAGGAGCCCACACAGATGACAGGCAGCTCGTGTGCCAGCGCGAGGTGCGTTTGCACCTCCCTGCTCACCGTTGATGGACGGGGACCCGGCAGAGAGATTAGGTGCCTCATCCGTCTCTCACACTGGTAGTGACCTCCTGAGGTCATTGCCTGTGTGAGGGTTTGTAGGTCTGAGTACAACCTCAGGAACCCCTGAGTCTGTTCCTGAAGCTGCCTCTCCATGAGAGTCACCACTATCTCCGTGGAGGAGGCTGGGCGCATGGTGTTAAGGGTGAAATAAAAACTCATGCTCTGCATGGACTACTCCATGACAGAGACCATGGCACGCAGACCCTCATGGATCCCCGCCAGTTCTCCTTATGTACCCCGTTGGACATCCAACGTCTGCCACCTGATGGATGACTCCAGAGGCTCATCATCTGCCTCAGACGCAGCATGGTCCTGGTCTCCAGCTGTGTTCTCATTGTTGGCTCCCTGGGCCCTCTCTGCCTCTGCCAGCTCCTCCTGCGAGTGTGATGTGCCCTCACTACTCCATTACCTGTGGGGCTGAAGAACTAATGCCCACCAACGTGTGAGTACCTGCACTGGTGCCTGGTATACAGAGACAATGTGATGCTGCTACAGGTGTGATGTCCTCCTCGGAGCTCAATGGGGTGGGTCCTCAGGGTCGTCAGTGCCTCCTGCAATGGCGCATCTGTAGGAGGAAGGCATAAGATCAGTACATTCAATCATCAAAGTCACTATGCATACTAGGCAGGCTGAGGAGACAGTGGAGAGCTGCTGCATGCAGGTCTCCCTTGATGTCTGTCGTGGAGAAATTAGAATTGATCATTAAGGAGGCTGTACCTGGGCACTTAGAGGAGCTCAAGGCAATCAGGAAGAGTCAGCATGGTTTTGTGAAAGAGTTTTTGAAAGTGTTTTTGAAAAAGTAACATGCGCAGTGGATAAAGGGGAGCTGGTGGATGTACTATACTTGGATTTCCAGAAGGCATTTGATAAGGCGCCACATCAAAGATTATTACAGAAAATAAAAGCGCATGGTGTACGAGGTAACATATTAGCATGGATAGAAGATTGGCTGGCAGGCAGAAAGCAGAGAGTATGCATAAATGGGTCTTTCTCTGATTGGCAGGATGTGATGAGTGGAGTCCCACAGGGGTCTGTGCTGGGGCCCCAACTTTTTACAATTTACATCAATGACTTAGATGAAGGGAGTGAAGACATGGTAGCTAAATTTGCAGATGACACAAAGATAGGTAGGAAAGTATGTTGTGAAGGGGACATGAGGTTGCAGGTGGATATAGATAGGTTGAGCGAGTGGACAAAGATCTGGCAAATGGAGTTTAATGTGGGAAAATGTGAAATTGTTCTCTTTGGCAGGAAGAACAACAAAGCAGAGTATTACTTGAATGGAGAACGGCTGCATAATTCTGAGGTGCAGAAGGATCTAGGTGTTCTAGTGCGTGAGTCACAAAAAGTAGTATGCAGGTACAGCAAGTAATTAAGAAGGCTAATGGAATGCTATCCTTCATTACAATAGGAATTGAACATTAAAGTAAGGATGTTATGCTTCAGTTATACAGGGTTTTGATGAGACCGCACCTCGAATAGTGTGTGCAGTTTTGGTCTCCTTATTTAAGGAAGGATGTAAATGCATTGGAGGCGGTTCAGAGGAGGTTTACTAGATTGATACCTGGAATGAGTGGGTTGTTTTATGAGGAAAGGTTGGACAGATTGGGCTTGTTTCCACTGGAGTTTAGAAGAGTGAGGGGTGATTTGATCGAAGTATACAAGATCCTGAACGGCCTTGACAAAGTGACGTCGAAAGGATGTTTTCTCTTGTGGGTGAGTCCAGAACTAGAGGGCACAGTTTTAAAATTAGGAGTCGCCCTTTTAGGGCAGAGATGAGGAGAAATCTTTTCTCTGAGGGTTGTGCTCCGCAGCATTATGACTGCTCTTCTCCTGACAGGATAAAATAGAAAGTCTAATTATTGCTCCGTCTCCCTGAAGGTCCTTTCCTGGTTTCTCCTCATCACCCACCGCCCCCCTGCCCACCCGGGCATTAGGCGGGCCATGTCACTGTGGTACATCTCACCCTGCAAAGCACTGAGACCAGTCGTGCTGACATCCCAGCCTTGGCAGGGCAGGCTTCATGCCAGTTGCCATACACATTCACAGACCTCTGAACGTTCTGAGCAACGGGCACCCGACTAAAATTCTCCATAGAGGTCCATGACATCCCTCCACTTTTTCTTGCTGACTGCAGAAGATCATTGAACCTTTTGCGGCACTGAAGCCATGTGCGGCGCACCACGTCATGCCCACTGGCCTGGGCAGCGACCTTTGTCCAGGCCTTCTTGGTCAGTTGGGATGACCTTTTCTTGCCATCCTTGGGCATTACGATATGTCGCCTGGCACTGACCTCCTCGAACAGCACTCCCAGGCACTCATCTGAGAAATGGGGGGGTGGGGAGGGGCAGAGTACCCACCCAACTTGACCCCCCACAACCCCCTCCCCCCTAACCTTCCATGACCACCAGGTGCTGAGGTGATGACTGCGCACAAGGACATTTCTTGAACAGCGTCCAGACAGCTCCCTCAGCCTCCCCACAACTCCTGGAAGCCTTCAGGGAGCTGCCTCTTCTGTTTTTGAACACCCCGCCTGGTCCCCATTGGACCCACCCCCACGCACGGAAGAAACAACTGGCAGTCGTGTTTCACACTGGGCGGGCCTTAATTGGCCACCCAGCGTATAATCGCATTCACAGCGCAATCTCAGCCAGGAGCGAGTTTTACATCCGTTTCCAGCCACATCGACTTTCCTGTTAACCGAGCACCAATTGAGCGAGTGAATGCATTACCTTGTATGATGCAGATCCAAAGGCAGGGTTGAATTAGCTGCGTTCAGGTAAGTGAGAGTGGGCTATTACAATTGGCCTCAGTGTGGCAGAGGCTAGGGAGGGGCAGCTCAGCAAAGAGCCCCACTTTTGATCACTGCTGTAAATATGAGAGCATCAGATGCTGACAAGATCAGGTTCTCGACTGGATCCCTGAGCCCCGAGCCTAATGCCACTGACTGTTGCAGCTTGTGCAGAAAATGCACGACATCCAGAGACTTTCATTGCCCATGGAGAATATTGAACCGCACATCCTTTCAGGAGAGGAGGGGAAAACATAGGAAACATTTGCACCATATGGACATACAACAATGCCACACAGGAAGAGGCCCACTGGCTAGTCCCACACCACTGCAATGCCTTGTGCATCACAACACATACACTCAGCGTCATTTCCCAATTTCCTCTTTCTCTCCTAAAGCCCAACGACTCCTGCTGGGCCACAGTTCCATAGTCACCAATCCTCCTCTGGTACATTTCCCAGGTGGCTATTCTTAAGTGTGAACGTAAACCAGTGCAGTAGTAAATGTTTGACAAGCTCTTTTGTAGAGTGAGGTTCAGCCATGTTGTATTCTTTGCTCCATTTCATAACCTGTATAATAATCAACATTACAGAAAATACACTTTTCATTATATTTCATGATAAGTATCTTGGGCTTGTTACTAAAGTTACCAATGACCTTCCTACTCATGGAGTTAGATGCATCTTACCTTGTAGTAATTTGAGTATTTATGGTGTGTTCTGGTATAATGTTAGTAGAAAATTGCTGGCTCATTGCATGACGTCAAAGTCTCTGGCTTTGTCTCCATCTGCCGGTTCAATTTCATGAGGCGATTGTCCTTGAAGCAGAAAACGCACTCGAAATGTTAACATTATCTAGAGTAAATTGGAGTTTTGAGTTGCAGTCAGGGAAAAAAAGGATCATATTAAAAATATTGTGCTTATGCCAGTCGAAGTGTATCTTATGGAAGGCGTCGTGAGGACTTGATGCCATGCGTTTGATCCCAGGGACTGTGTTTCATTCTTACCTTGCCTGCTTTGGGTTGGGAAAATTGCATCAGCTTTCTCCTCAACGACGAACTAAAGCATGGCACAATAACGAGGTACTCCATCTTACAGTGAAAAAAAAAAATGGACATAATTCATCCCAACTGATCAAATAGCTCCTTTACCTAGTCAATCACAGCAAAGCATCATTTACACTGACGGAAAAGGTCATGGCCCAGACAGTCTCGCCTACTGGTTGGAGGGTGCTTGGGGGTCGGCAAATGACCTGAAAAGAGGGCAAGATGTGGAGACATGTACATGAAAACGTAAGATGAGAACCTGGTGGTGACAAGTTGATAGCTTTATTTGTATTCTGGTTGGTAGGAGAGATGAAAACTCAAGAAGCCCAGCAAGGCGAGGACCTGGACGACCAAGGAAACGCAAACATCTTTCCACTGTCCTGTCATCGCTCGGACAGCTTAGTGAACTGGAGAAATGTGACAGCAAAAAAGCAAAGTAAGTGGCCGTTTACTGATTTAAAATTCCTGTTCCATGGTGTATTCAGAACAACATCAAGCACTCATGCTGCTCCGGCTGTGGCTCAGTGGTAGCACTCTCACCTCTGTGTCAGGAAAATTATTAGTTCAGGCCCCGTGGGAGCAGAAATTTTGAGGTTGACATTCCAGTGCAGTACAAAGGGAATGCTGCACTATCAAAGGTGTATCATTCAAATGAGGCCCCTTCTACCTGTCAGGTGGACTAAAAAGATCCCATGGCACCATTTCAAAGAAGACTAGGGGAGTTATCCCCAGTGTCCTGGCCAATACTTATTCCTCAGCCAACATCATAAAAACAGATTGTCTGGGCATCATCACATTACTATTTGTGGGAGCTTGCTGTGAGCAAATTGGCTGCCACATTTTCTACATTACAACAATGACAATACTTCAAAAGTACTTAATTGGCTTTGGGCTGACCTGTGGTCATGAAAGGCGCTATATAAATGCAAGTCATTATTTTCCTATTTTTTTTCCGTTCAGCCTAGAATTGTGGAATATTCTAATAGGAACTTACCTGGCAATTAAGAAAAAGTAAGAACTCTCTCCCACCATCATATCTCTATGTTAAATGAGCAGCACTTGCAGTTCTAGAATATAGCAACCGGAAGCTAGACTTAAATGAAACCAAAATGGAGAGTTCGGAAAACCTGAACTGAATCCATCCAAACACTGTTTCCTGATTAGGGCAGTAGACAGTTCCAACTTCTTACAATCCAACAGAATCGGCAAAATAAACGTATCTGAAGCATTTCAGCAAAATACTCAAGCTGCCTGGGTCACCAACAGTTAATACACATGGTAGCAACCAATGGCAAGCTGCTTTGGATTTGTGATGCCATTAGAATCGGCGTTGATGTTGGAGAGGGGCACCAGGAGCAGATTTTTTTTGGGTAGGCTATGACTCCTTAATCTCAGTTGTGTTGCCAGTTTGCCATCAGCAGCTGAAATGCTGATGCAACAATCGTGTAATTGACGAAAGAGGAAATTGCTTTGGGACAAGTCAGGTGGAATGGAAGCAGAGTGAAGCTGCTTTGGACTGATGTGCTCGTGTTTCCTAAACTGTTACAAGCTGAAACAGTCTGTAGCTAAAGATCTAATTAACATAAGGATTTAGATATTTTATATCACTTGTGTTTTCTTTACATTTTGCAATGTCAGTATGGCTTTCACGACATTCGATTTTTTTTCCACTGGATCCGCTTTTCAAATCACAAAAGGTTGAGGCTATTTATTTCCAAATTGCATCTTAGCTTGCCACTCCTGCAAATCCTACAGTTCCCCTACCCTAACATCTACTTGTATCTCAACCCATTCCAGGGTTTTGTCTTCAC
The DNA here is from genome assembly GCF_964194155.1 of Cetorhinus maximus. Lineage (NCBI taxonomy): Eukaryota > Metazoa > Chordata > Chondrichthyes > Lamniformes > Cetorhinidae > Cetorhinus > Cetorhinus maximus. Next base: position 37,214,355 of record NC_135902.1, read on the forward strand.
TTTCCTATCCTGAAGTCTGTTTCCTGTGATGATCACAATTTGTTTGATAAAGATCTTCCCAATAACATTCTCAAATTTGTCTTTTACTCGTTTGTACCTGTGACCCTTAGCCCTACGCTCCTGGTTTGAAGTAACTTTCTGCTTCAAACTTTTCCAGACCATTGACTGTCTCATATACTCCCAGTAAGATCACCTCTCTATCCATTCCTTTGCAGTTGGAAAAGTGCACATTCTTCCATTATTTCTTGTGCTACTGTTTCCTGATGCTAGGGATCAGCCGTGTGGCCTGATTCTGAACTGCATCCTTGGCTTCACTGTTTCTCTTGTGTTTTAATGGCCCCAGTGCTGGCACAGTGCAGTGTGGTCTGCCTAGCACACCATACAGTTCGAGCACAACTTCCTTTGGCTTGTCCTTACCCCTTTATTGGCTATATAAATGGATCGTATTGTAGAGCTTTCCGCAATCCACTTGAGAAATCATGCTACCTCAAAAGGGCGTTGGTCAAATAGAATCTCCCCCTTCTGAATTCATGGCAGTAATTTTCTTCGGAGGTGGCAATGGCCCTCACAAACCGTCCGCCCCTGCACCCGGCTGGACCGTCAGGAGCAAGTTTGCCTCCGCAGAGCGGGCAAGCCCCAACCTGATGGCCCGATGGCTGCTCATTGGCTCAGTTCGTGGCTTCTGCACCCCATTTCTCACACCCCCCCCCTCACCCCCACCCCCACCCTTCCCATATGGGAGGAAGTGCAGCTTCCCTGAGAGCTGCCAGCAAGTCAAATGCCAGCAGATCTCTAGTGCCACCAGCGCCACCTGAAGCAGTGGCCGCTACTGGGAGAGCAGCCAACCCGCCACAAAATTGTCACAGGAAGTCAGGCGCTGAGATAAGTGGGGCGGTTTCACCGGGGCCAGTCAGGCAGGCTCCGGCAAAAGGGATGGGAGGGGCCGCAATTGGGAGGCGGAGGTGGGGGTCCCTCCTTGGGCACAGAGCTCCCAAACAGGAGGCACTCAAACCCCAGGCCACAGTCAGGCAGCCAGGGTGTACCTGGTGGCCTTGCCACATGGTGTGGGCGCCTCCTGCAGCGGTGGCGGGAGGAGGTAACTGGCCCTTTAAGGGCCTCATTGGCTTAAGAGCAGGTGGGCTGCTTGACATCTACTCTGCCGCTGGTATAATTCAAATTGATGAGCGTTTACATTGCCAGATTAGCTCCAGAGTAAAATTGGTTAGGCTGAAGTCTGCAGTGGAATTCTACAAACCCTTCTTAATGATACAGAAATCCCTTCTGATGTCAGAGAATGCACACAAATACCAGGAGTGACAATAAAGTTTACTTATGATCTATGCTGCCAGGCAACAAGGATGTCAGTGCACTGATCTTTCCTGCACATCTACATGAACAAACTGCAGAAGGTCAGAGATCAGTGGTTGTGTAAATGTTACAGACCTTGGTTCTTATCTCAGCCACACCTGGGATGAGTGCTTCAGTTGCTTCTTATACACTCCTGTTAATGGCTGTTAATTCCAGCATTTTTTTCTGAAGTTTCTCAGTATCAGCATTCCCTCCCTCAACCTCTCTGCCTCTCTCTACCTATCTCTCCCCCTTTAAGGCATTCCTTAAAATCTACGTATTTGGTTCAGCTGTTGAATAACCTGTCTTACTATCTCCTTATGTGACTCAGTGTTAGATTCTGCTTGGGAACCCCTCCTGTGACATGACATATGATGTTTTACTATGTGAAAAGTGCTAGATAAATGCAAGTTGTTGTTGTCGCGTTGAGTTTTACTGACTGTCAACTCAAATCAAGAGCTGAAACTTCATTTATCTCATTCCGAGCGAGGAGACCTGCTGCCAAGAGAAATAACGTTAATGTTTCTGCACATATTCCAGTAACTAATTTGAGAGAGAGCAGCAAAAAAGACTTAACACACTGAAGGGGAACGAGTTTAAGCTTTCTCTGGAGGCTGGTTTTCGTACTTGCAGTGCTTGAAACTGGAAGTCCTTTGACCATGTTATCTTCAAAATACATGATTATTTAATAGCTATGACTTTCAATCCAGCTCACTGAGAATTACTTGTAAGTGTGTTTATATTACTTGCAATAGTTTTGTCACAAGGCATTGCCATTAAACTGATTTGTAATATTAACATTATTTTTATACGTTTCATTATGATCAAAGCTTTGAAGATGAATATGTCAGACTCAAATATGAAGCTTTTTTTGAGAACAAGTATTTAGGAGAAAAGTTATGACAAGCATTTTAAGAAAAAGGTCTTTCACTCTTTCAAGCCATGTCCAGTGCGCTATCAACACTCATCACACAGCAACTTGGAAACAAGTTCCAAACTTGTGCAAAGCCCCCAACACTGCAGAAGATAAAGCCATTGGTTACGCTGTGGTAGTGCTCATTATCACAGGGACTAATTATCATTCATTATCTGCGCAGGGATGGTATTCCCACACTGGAAGACCCACTCTAATTCAACCTCTTTGTGGTACAAATTGCCTCTTTTCCCACCCCTTCCCCCCCACCCCCTCCAACACAGCAGGCGTATTTAGCTAGTCAGTAATGTGATTGGTGTTTGCAATGTATCAAACTCACTGATTCAATGGAGGTAGCACAATTTGTGCAAAACGGCCAATCACATTAAAGCTGAACAAATGGTTTAGTTTCCCAGTAGGAGACTTTGTCATAAGTAATAGTTTAGGGAAAAAACAAACCTCAGTAAGCATTAGACCACAGAATCGAATGACTAATGACTTCTTTTATTGTCAATAAATGCAATCTTGCTTGAGATTCTGAAACAGCCTCCAACAAATAGTGGTTTACAATCCTTGAGATCATTTTGAAATTGTTTTGAATCATGAAGTTCTGAAACAGCTGCTTAACAACCACAAAGGTAATTTTTTGAGTGTTTCATTGGTATTCATTACACGTGGCCATAGCTACCTTATTAAAAGATTTACAACCAAAAAGTTGAAATTGGTTTGCTGATAATTTTGGTGTACTACTTGCATCTCTTAGCTAGGTAGCCTAATATCTTGGGACCCTGACCTCTTCCTTTGTACAGCCTTGCTAAGATTGAATGCAGTGGTAGAAATAGGGCTACTACATTGTAATGCTGTGTTTCCAACCTATGACCACCATTAGGGAGGCTCCACTTCTGGGCTAGAGCAGTGGAAATTTATTCCCCCTTCCCCCAGTTTCAGTTGGCATGAGTTTCTACTTAGGGTGCATTTTTGCAGCCACTGTAAGGAAGAGTGGCTGATTGGGAGGAATTCATTTTGACAATGCACTACTGGCAATTCAAACATTGATTGGCTGTGGAAATATCCGACTCTTGCATGTCCTGGTCTTCCAGGCAACAGAACTAACATGAAATAGTTATTATTAATTATTCGGGCCGAATGCAGGAAAAAACATGGCTACAAAACAAACAAAAAAATCAATATCAGATTTATTTTCAGACTGCATTTGAAAAACCGTGGTTATTAATGACTGAAAGTGTGATTTGCTCTGGCTGTGAACTGGGTCAACTGCACTTCCAAAAATTGCATAAGAATGAGTTGGAACTGTAAGAAAAGTTTTAAATGATGCAGAATGGCATAGGGATTTTAAATAAAGTTTAAGTTCATCCCCTTCCCTCCAAGTAATCCAGAGCTAACAAGATACAACAAGCTGGACTGAGTAAAACAAAACCAGAAAATAACCCCCAACGCGTCAGAAACTGCACTTTCACCTCTTGCAACCTTCATTTCAGTCCAGATCAGACAAGGGAGATGAAACTGTTACCATTCTCCAGTAGCGCTTAAGGATGATAGTGAGTTGGATCTTCAATCCACACAAGCTTAAAGCTCAAACCCACACACATATTTGTCTAAAACTTCCTTTCACGTGAAAGCATGAAAACTGGGCAACCAATTTCAGGTGGGATCTAGTCATGTTGGGCGTACACACCGTTTTTTTTGTCTGTTCAGGGTTTCATTGCCCTGGGGCCAAGCAATTTGTGTGCCTGCCCCCTTTCGTGTGGTTATCACAGAAAGAGGTCAATGGCAAGATGACCCAGTCTGCCTGTCTTGCTCCCGTGTGTGCTAGGATTTGATCCCGGCAGACTCGGAACACATTTTACTTCTCAGTGGATAGTTTTCCTACAGCAGTGGATTAGAAGAGTGATCAATTAATTAGATCTTATGGCTAATGGAAATAACCAGTTACGCATAGTATTAAAAATCATGCCGGAGCCAGCCCAACTTATGCTAATGCTCCTGATCCCAGTATGTGGGGCAGGGTCAAGACCCATGGAATGGATGAAAGTTCCACCCTCGCCCAAATCTAGCTGTCGCTTGAAGGCAGTCACAGAACTTCCTAGGCCCTTATAGTTTGAAAAAGTTCTGCTGTACATGATATTTTGACTCCAGCTTTCAGGGGTGAATTTGGCTTGTTACAACCCAAGAATTAAAATCATCGTTCTTAAAGCCATAGCATTGACGTGTGTGTGTTCTGTGGGTAAAACTCTTCAGAAAGCCTTATTCAGGTCTTTTTCTAATGTGAGGGATGTGGAAACTCATACCTGTGCTTTAGGACTTCAGGTTTAACACGTGAGATAGACTAGCAATGTAGAGCTTTTTGGCACCTGCTCATAGTCATTAGTACCGTCGTCTATGGCCTCTAATTTGAATTGTGAAACAATATATAAAAGGGAGTGCCTGTGAACTTTTATCAGCCCTGCTACCTGAAGTGAGTTCTGGTGTAGTCATGCTGAGAATGAATGTAGAAGTGCTTTATATGACTAATTGAAAACCTTATCGGAATGGCATAGCCATCCTTAACCAACTGTGTGAGTAGCGTGTTTCTGCGTAGCACTTTACTGTCTTCCCAAAGGAAGGCCTGTCAGGATGAGCAAGCAGCTAGCTACAATAGTCTCTTTTTTGTTGTATTTCAGTAGTAATTTGTATTGGAGATACAAAGAAGCCTGACCTGGAATATTCTCCTCAACCCTGCTAATGGAGTGAACTCCTCAGAGACCTGCTCCAGAAAGTTGTATGATAGGGTAGCCTCTGAACTTTGACCCCAGCTCGGGAAGATAAGAATGGGAAGTCTGCCTTTGTGAATTCTAGTGGTATAGACTTGGTGAAAACCTAATAATTAAAATTTAATTGATTGCATTCAGTCTGATGTTTCTGAGCCCCAGATTATGTGGGGAGCTTGAACCCATTTGCCCTGAGCAGAAATAAAACTGCCTTCAAAGCAAAAGGCTTTCTTTCAACAACAAAATCTCCCAGTGAAGACAAAGGGTTCACTCTTGCAGCATTTGAATTCAAACAGACGAGATGTTATTTTCAGGTCAGTTTTCAAATGAGCATAACCGGTGATATATAACCAGTGATATAATTTACCACCTACTGAGAGATTCACAGTGCTTAGTTGCCTGTTTTAACTTTTTTTTCCAAGTAAATGCTTTAGAACATCATTGCCTTATTACCTGTCAGCCTTTGACTTAACTTGAACTGGCCAGATTTTGAGCCATGTGTTGCTACTCTCCAAAGGAACCAACCAATTTAATAAATGCTAGTTGAAGCACAAGGTACTTTTATATTGCTCTTTGACCACCAACTCATGTGTCAGACATGAGCAGCCATCACACCCACATAGATCCACTGTATTTATTTAGACCAGCAGCAAGGAAAACCCAGACCTCACTGGATAGTTCTTGGCTGTCACCTGTCTTGCTAGAGGTACTGTTGTGGTGACAGGTATGCATTCCAGTTGCCATGACATTATCATGCACAGGCATGTGTGTCTATTAACTCCATATTGACACAATAACAAAAATATTACTTGAGTATTGCTGAAAAAAGAGACATGCTGTCAAAGCTTTTCGTCTTGCTCTCGTCAGGACAGATTCACAAGAATACCAAATTTCAAAGTGGAGCAACAATTTATACTGCATGAGAAAGGAGGCCCTGATTGGTCAAGAAGTTGCCATGGCAAACTCACTAGGGAACTATTCTTCCCTCATGCTTTTGTTAATTCAAAAAAGTTGCAATGTCTGGGCATATTCCTTTTGCCTGCAGAGGATGGGTCCCTGCATATGAATATATGAAGCTTTTCGAAAGTGTAAGGAGCTACATTGCAAGTCTGACTGATAATCTTTAATTGGTTATTAGTGTAATTCTTAGTACACTCGAGAATGGGCAACACTTGCACAATCGTGGAATCACATCTAACGCTAGACATTATGGGCAGAATCTTCCGTTTGGCGAGCGGGGAGGCGGGCCCTGCTCGCCGACGGGTAAAATGGCGCCGGGTGAAGTTGGGCGTGCATCCTGACGTCACCCCGCGTCAAATTTAGATTTTTAGTTCGGTGGACGTGCAGCTGAATTGGATACGCGCCCGCCGAACTGTCAAAGGCCTATTAAGGCCAATAATAAAGTAATTAACACGATTAATGGACCTGCCTGCCCAACTTTAAGGCTGGCGGGCAGGCCGGGAGCCCAGGCGGGCTTCTGAAAAAACATGAAACCTCATTCACGGGGGGATGAAGTTTCATGAGGGTATTAAAATTTTTATAAAATATTTGAATAAAAGAAATTGACACGTCCCAGCTCATGTGGCAGTGACACATGAGTGGACATGTCAGTAACTTTTTTCCCCTTCTTCATTGAAATTTTCAAACCAGAACCGATCTCCCTGAGGCAGCACTTAGCCTCAGGGAGATCTGTGCGCTCTTTTGCGTGTGTGCGTGAACGAGCGCACTCCCGGCTCAGGGAATCCCCACCCGCACTCCCTCCCCCCACCCTGCACAGGGAGCGCATAGTGCTTCCTGGCGGACATCACGCTGGGCGGGCCTTAATTGGCCCGCCCCCGTAAAATGGCGGCAAGCCTCCAACTGGTGGCACCAATCGGGAACAAGCCCGCCCGCTCCCGCACATCCCCCCCTCGATGGCGGGAAAATGTTGCCCTATGTTCTGAGATTTTCAAGCACAGGTTGGTTGAATATGGTCAGTACTCTGCCTATTGCGAACAGTTCTAATGTTAGAGATGATTCCATGATTGGACAGCATTTGCTGAACAATGCCAAGTGCGTGAAGAATTACACAGACAACCAATTTAAGATTATCAATTGGGCTCACAATGTAGCTCACTTATGCTTGCTGGAAGCTACATATATTCATATGCAGGGACTTGTCCTTGTGGGCAAAAAGAATATGTCCAGGCATTGCACCTTTTTTGAATAAACATAAACATGGGGGACAATAGTTTCCTAGTGCATTCGCTATGGTAATGTCTCAACCAACCAAAGTTGACTTGCCAACCACTCAGCACCCCTTTTCACATGAGGTATAATTTGTTGTTCTCTTTGAAATTAGGCATTCTTTCATCTGCCCGATGAGTGCAAGAGGAAAAGCTTTGACAGCATGTCTCTTATTTTCAGCAATACTCAGGTTCTGTACTACCAAGTGACTAAAAGACATTCCTCTAGAAACTGGATTCTTCGGGCAGACAATGGCCACTGCAAAGTCCAGTATGGCATGTGGTGTGTGCCCACAAATTCTGCAATAACTGTATGGCATTCGGACAAGGTGCCCACCTGTAACAACCAATGTGACTATTGACAATGCAGATTGAGTGTTTAATGCTTATTTCGGGTTCATTTCCAATATTCAATAGCAACTGAACACAGCAAATGTCTGACTCTCCATTCCCAACCACTTGGCCACAAGAGAGTGAATATATCATTCACAGCATCGTGACAATTCCAAATCTTCCATTGGAATGATTCAAATGATTCCTACTTTCCAATTTTTCAATACAAGATCACACTCAAGAATGTAATCCCTTTTGATTAGGATATTATGTAATAAGAAATATTTTACTATTGAGATATAAAGCCTGCCAAAAGAATCGGAAGGGTGATAAGGAGAATTTTGTTCAACTCATCAAGTTATTTTGGTCTGGAGTGCACTACTTGAAAGGGTGTCAGAAGCAGATTCAATAATGACTTTCAAAAGGAACTGGAAAAGTACTTAAAGGTAAAAACTTGCAGATGCGTGGAAAGAAGAGTTATGGGGAGTGGGTCTAATGGGACAGCAGTTATAAAGAGCTGGCACAGGTACATTGGGTAGAATGGCCCCCTTCTGCACAGTCTGATTCTAAGAAATCCTTTTCACCTTCTTCAGAATCACTGCAGAGTAAATATAGGAAGTACAACAGGAAAGAGCGATAGAAATAAAATTAACAGACAGAAGCTGTATCAGTGAACTTACTCCAAATAAAGATGTCAAATATTTAGTTAGCACCAGAATTGGAAATAATAGTCTGAGTAAAAGACTGAAATGATGAAATAATCTATATGCATGGATGTGCTGTGGCACCTGTCTGTAGCTCACAGTTGAATGTTGCAGGTACAGGAATGGATGATTATTCTGGAGTTCTGCTTGGTTACCTTTGGGGATCTGGGAGCAGTTTCCTTTAGAAAATTAAATCGGTAGGGTAGAGTCATTCACCATCAAATACATCGCATGTGACCTGTGGGAGGACAATGTTTGATAAGCCAATGGACTTTTCTCAATCTGTTTTTTTTTCCCTGTTCTTTTCCTTATTGGAAATTTAGTTTATGTAAGAGCACAATATCAAGTAATGCCAATGAATGGTAACCGCGTTTAAGGATAGGTAACAATCTGTAGCTGCAGTGTGGGACACTGGGCTTATGACCAAAGGGTCAGAAGTTCAAATTTCAGGCTTGTCTGACAGTCTAACCTAATGGTTGCTTTTGCTAATTATTACCTGGCTTGCTAACTTGAATGATGCCTACTTGTAAAGTGCTGCAACTCACCTGACCACTGATACCCTGCAAAACTATGCCTCCTGCAAAATAATCATTAAGAGTGTTACGCTGGCTATCGAGAAAAGGTGCTTTCTCAGCCAAGGGAGTTAGAATGGGGCGAAGGCAGATCGGGGACCGGGAACTGGTGGGGGAGCAAATGTTGATACTGGCAAAGGAAGGGAAGGGAGATGATTTTCAGATCAAGCTGATATCACTTTGCTTCATTTACTCCTTGTCATCAACGCTTCAATTTAGATCAGTGTTCCTGCATCTCGGAAGCAGCGGGGTTTGCATTTTGTAGGTAGGACCAGTGGGAGGTGTTATCTAAAAGATAATTACTCTGCTGGGTTAGATGAAGTCAACACTTCCCTGATTTCTTACATCTGCTGGCGTCAAAGTAATTGGAAAGCAAAGTGATAAACCAAGAGAGGGTATGCGAAGGGAGGTTTCACATAGCTCATTTAGGATTGAGTGGGATAAAGGTGAAACATGCATCACAGCCTCCTTACTCCTTTGCTGCTGAACATGTGTAAAACCCCTCAGGTCATAAAAAATGTCACATCTCCCCATGGAACTCTGTTTTGTAATTGAAGAGACAGGACAGTCAAATCCTATTTGGCAAATTTTCTGTTTGACACCAAATATGCATTCAGTTATCATGACCTAACCCTTCCACTGGTACTATAGGAGTCAGGGAGTAGTGGTTTGTTTGGATGTGACTTGACCCTTTTCTCAGTAAGTGTTTTAATGTACTGGCTCTATTTCATGATCTTTTGCATGTAGGGCTTTTCAACCTCAAACACTGCTGCTGTTTTTTTGCAAAAATAGCTCACATTACAGTGCTACCCTCAGACTGTATCTTGTGAGGAATTGAAAAATCTACAGGAAATACCACTTGAGTCGGTGCCATTGTGGTTTAAAAACTGGGTGTCAAAAAAATTAATAAGAACGTGTCTGTAAAGAATCACAGGAAGTATTTTTATGGTGTTGTAAAACTTTAGCCTCACTTTGCTCCTTTTTTGTGCAGTCAACCCTTTTGTCTCTGCGGCTTTTTGTACACATAAGGCAGGAGTACTTCAGTGTAGATCTCATTTAGAATATGATTAACAACATGTACTAAAAATTAGATGGACAAGAATCCTTAAACTTAACTTCAACACAGCCAAAAGGTAGCGGCGAATGGGTGTGAAGCTACAACATCCCTGTTAGATTTTCTCTCTTTATCAAAAGCCCTCATAATTCTGAATTGCTTTGGAAAATCTCCTTACAACTTTCTCTGTTCAAAGAACGATCCCAGATTCTCACGTACTTCATCCCTTGCTAACTTGAACGTTGTACAGCTGAAAAATTAAGGTGCCAGAATTACTTTCATTCCCAATGGAATTTCTGAAGGGAGAATAAAATAGCAGGTTCTATATGAACCTTAAAATTATGCCGGAAGTGAAATTCTAAGATGTCCCTAATACTGACCTCTGTCAATCTTAGGCCACAAGTTTTATAAATTCAAATGATCTCTAATAACTACAGGTTGATCAGAAGTGGCTCTAATGTGGCACAATCTATTATTGAAAGATACTAAATACATAAACCACTGAAGGGTAAGGTTACATGAAAGTTACTTGTAAGTTTTTTTTTTCCATATTGGTTGCCTATAAGCAATTTGTGATGATTTGACTAATGTTTGGGTAAGTCAACTATAGATTCCATTAAAATGAAGTATCATCAATAAAGTGATCGAAGGGGTCATCAACGGTGCTATCAAGCGGGACTTGCTTAGCAATAACCTGCTCACTGATGCTCAGTTTGGGTTCCGCCAGGGTCACTCAGCTTCTGACCTCATTACAGCCTTGGTTCAAACGTGGACAAAAGAGCCGAACTCCAGAGGTGAGGTGAGAGTGACTACCCTTGACTTCAAGGCAGTATTTGACCGAGTGTGCCATCAAGGAGCCCTAGCAAAACAGGTGTCAATAGGAATCGGGGCAAAATATTCGACTGTTTGGGGTCATACCTAGCACAAAGGAAGATGGCTGTGGCTGTTGGAGGTCAATCATCTCAGCTCCAGGACATCACTGCAGGAGTTCCTCAGGGTAGTGTCCTAGGGCCCAACCATCTTCACCTGCTTCATCAATGACCTTCCTTCCATCATAAATGGGGATGTTTGCTGATGATTGCACAATGTGCAGCACCATTCATGACCCCTCAGATACAGAAGCAGTCTATGTCCATATGCAGCAAGACCTGGACAATATCCAGGCTTGGGCTGACAAGTGACAAGTAACATTTGCACCACACAAGTGCCAGGCAATGAGCATCTCCAACAAGGGAGAATTTAACCGTCGCCCCTTAACATTCAATAGCATTACCAGCACTGAATCCCCCACTATCAACATCCTAGGAGTCCTATTGACCAGAAACTGAATTGGACTAACCATATAAATACTGTGGCTAGAAGAGCGGTTCAGAAGCTGGGAATTCTGTGGCGAGTAACTCACCTCCTGACTCCCCAAAGCCTGTACACCATCTACAAGGCACAAGTCAGGAGTGTGATGGAATACTCTGCACTTGCCTGGATGAGTGCAGCTCCAACAACATTCAAGAAGCTTAACACCGTCCAGGACAAAGCAGCCTTGATTGTCACTCCTTCCACAAACATTCACTTCCTCCACCACCAATGCACAGTAGCAGCAGTGTGTACCATCTACAAGATGCACTGTAGGAACTAACCAAGGCTCCTTCGACACCACCTTCCAAACCCATGACCACTACCATCTAGAAGGACAAGGGCAGTAGACACATGGGAACACCACCACCTGGAAGTTTCCCTCTAAGCCACACACTATCCTGATCTGGAACTATATTGCAGTTCCTCAATGTTACGGGGTCAAAATCCTGGAACCCCTTCCCTAACAGCACTGTGGATGTACCTAAACCACATGGATTGCCGTGGTTCACAAAGGCAGCTCACCGCCACCTTCTCAAGGGCAGCTAGGGATGGGCAATAAATGCTGGCCCAGCCAGCGAAGCCCACATCCCATGAATGAATTTAAAAAGGTTGAGTTATCTTCACCAATTCTAAAGTCAGTGTTATATACATAAAAGAGAAAAATTGTTTGATTATTTCTTGTATATGTAAAATATGTTTAGATTGAATTTGGTCTGAGACATTTTGCTCTGAAAATATGCAGAGTTTATGTAGGTTTCAGAAGAATACTTCACAGTTACTAAAGATTCACTCCCAGAGTGTATAATGAGTTCAGTGCCATTCATTTTAATATTTGAAGTACTAATCACATGTTACCTTGCTAAATGAACTTAAAAATCACATAATAATGAGTAAGAAAGCTACATCGACAATGATGTGAAACTTCAGGAAGTAAGTAGTTAGTCAAACTGGGAAATTATAAAACTGAATTTAACAATGACTATAGAAACTGAATTGAACAACAAAATTTGGGATGATGGTAGTTTATCATAAAAATAATGTGGGGTGAAAATGAATCAACTCCCACATTGGGAGTGTAAAAAAAAGATAATGATGGCTTTAGAAGGCAGCCAGCGTACCCATATTCCTTTTAGGAGGTTTAGAGTGAACGTTGGTTGTTTATCCTCTGCACCAGCTTGTTGACATTTTAAATTTCGCTCTCCGGGAGCGAGTGCTGAGAAATGCAAGAGTATGAGCTGAAAGAAGTTCCTGAACTGCACTTTATGGAGAAGTCTTAAATATTACCAGTGGGTGATTGATTCGTCTAGAGTGGCACACTCGTGATCCTAGCTTTCCATTCATGTATTCATTCAGCTTCTCATCTCAGTCAGTAGCATACCCATCTGTGGGTCAGAGGATCTGGATTCACACAATAAATTTGAACAGATTACCTGGGGGGGGATCCTTCACTGCAGGACTGAGGAAGTGTTGCATTGATGAAGGTGATGTTATTTGAAAGAAATGTGAACCCAAGGTGCTGTCATCTTGCTCAGGTAGACTTAAGGTGCCATACACTATTTGAAGAAAGGAGGGGGAATTTTAGCTGGTGCCGTGACCAGATTATTTGGTCATTCCCTCCTTTGTTTTTTGTGGCCTTGCTATGCAAATTGGCTGTGCTTTAAGCCTACATGATAAGATTAACTAAACTCAAAAGTGATCGATTGGTTTTAAAGTGTTTTTAGCATATTTCACACATGACAAGGCACTTTATAAATGCAAACATTTTCTTCAGATTAGTTTATCCAGTAACACCAATTCAGCACTCGTTGAGGGTAATTCTCAACTTCACTGGGCAGTAAACATGGCAGAGCAGGTCATTCGGTCATTATAGGAGTCGGCTGATTTTCATCCTATTGCAAGCAGTGGACGGAGTTGTCCAAGGGGCAGGTGGTCCACCTTGCCAGATTACCACCCAGGGTGCAAAGCTGGAAGTCAGCCTTTTGTTTAAGCAACATTATGCAAAAAAGACAATCAGCAGTGAACGTGAAGGAGTTAGATGGTTCTTGCCTTTCAATTTTTTAAAAGCAAACCTAGTAGTGGGATTTTTTGTAAACCAGCAGATTATGTATGTGTGCAGACAAGAAATGCACAGGCTATTAGGCAGAGCTTTGGCAGTTGTTATGAACAGCTATGGTCAAAACATAGATTGAACATTGACCCGGTAACAATGTACCTTTTTTATTTCAATTTAACATATTGCCACATTTTCGAACATAGCGTTTAAAATGCTGCTTTCATGCTACAAACAAGACTGTGACTAGATCCCATTATCACTTTTTACACAGCAAGGTTGCACAATATCACATTTAGCTTAATTACAATCCACACAAGCAAAATTGACTCTCCTCCACAACTATTGGCATTATTAAAGGTGGAACTGGAAAAGATAATAAATCATAACGTTTGTATGGAGCACACGGAGGTACACAATCTGGAATACGTTCCAAAGTAGTAAAATATTTTGAGGTTGAAGGTGGGTTTCATAAACCAGCTGAGCTGCCCTGTCAATTTTTGTGGCATCTTTTCAATCCCTCAATGTGTGGCTGCCTCGTAATCCACTCCAGATCCTTAAAATGCCGCTGCTTCTCTCTCTCTCTCTCCCATAGGCATTCTTCGAGCAGCAGCAAGTGGGTGGAGAGGATAAGTCAACTGAGCTGGTCTCAGTTCAGCTGATGGGAGCTCACTTTCACTTGACTATTTTGACTATTATTGTTGACTAACATGTAGGCAGGAAATGCAAGAGAATATTTTACACATGACCCACCATATTAAAGGGCAATGTCTGTCAACAGTACCCACTCCTTTGCACAAAATGATTAAGAGTTCCCAGTGTGTGTATGAATATCAGACTTAATTCAGTCAGAGCCCCGGGGGAATCACATGAATCAACTCCTTGGTAACAGCACACATTCTGTTCCCTTTAAAAATCCCCCATCTCTGCTCCCCATTGTTTTATTAGCTTGCCTCCAGGTGGGATCTGGGTTTGGAAGGGAACATGACACATGTTGTTGTGCAGAAAATTTGTCAAAGCACTTCTCCTTGTGCACTACAGTCTGGAACTGTCTTCAGTTTTAGAATTTCTGTAAATTTTAATTAATGCCTGTACTTATCAATTGTTCTGCATATTAAATGCAATCATTAAATGGCCTTAGTTACCTGATAATAATCTGACTTCTACTCAACATGTAGCATGCACCTACTTACAAACCATTTACAGAAAGTTTCACGCTCACAGCAGCTCTAAATCGCTCATTAAGGGAGAGATTTTGGGTGCAGATACAGGCTGAGCACATTCAAACGCAGTAACTCATGACTTACAGTTGTGCAGTGAAGTAATGAAGTATCCTTAACGATTTCAAGTCCAGCCAACAGCGTATTCTTTCATCATGTAAACATTTTATGTACATTTTTCTCAGCAGTGAGATTTTACTGGCCAGGTTGACATGGAGTGAAAGATCTATATATCTGTGTGCAGCAGATGTAAGCAAGTTTATCCATGACAGATGGAGCACTGAGAGAGCAGTAAAAGCAAAAACCTCGGTCCGAGTTTAATGCCCTCTCCCGTAGCAAGTTTGGTGGTGGGGGTTGCATTTAATCAGGCAAGAGGATGGCGGGTGGGGACCTTGCCACCTTCTCACCTCTGCCCCGATTAGGGCCGTGGTGGGAGGGATTGTGAGCTGCCTTCCCACCCAATTAATACCCACTTAAAGCCCTCATCCCACCAACTCTGCTCTTCACAAATGACGGGTGGGGCACTCGCCATGCAGGAAACCCGAAAAGCGAACCCTGTCGGGCTTGCTTATGGGCTTCCAGGGAGTTCCCGCGATCTGGCACTGAGTGCCTTTGAAGAGGAACCTAACATTGGGAAGGGGGGTTGGGGGAGGGCCCACTTAAAGCAACTCTGCTGCCCTTCCTGCGGACCTTCCCTACCCCCATGACCCCCCACCCCACAATCACCCTCTTGCCATCTCTCGCCGGTGGCCTGGGTCCCTCGGCAATCCTGGGCCTGGGGTGGGTCCATTATGGGTGGCAACCACAGCCTCCCCGGTGGCCCTGCCAAGCAATGATGGTGGGCGGGACTTCCATCCCTGGGGTCCTTGTTCACAGGGAATGGCCACCACTGTCCAGTTAAGTGCCTGATTAGCATTTAATGTGGCCGGGGGTGGGGGGGCTTCCAAAAAGAGGCGATGTGGGCCCTCGCCAGCTAGAGAGCTGGCAGGCAAAACCCCCATCACCTACATTAAACACCAAGTCTATTAATAAAATGTTATAATTAATTGCAGGTAAAATAGGTTGTTGTAGGTAAACTAAAGCAATGTATGCAATCTTGGGGAGGGGCAAGAAGGTATTTTACTCTCTCCCCCTTTTCTATTGTCTACACTCCAGCCAAAGGTTATGAGTCCCACAAGGGAGGTATACAAATATAGCCCAGGGTAGCTCTCCTCTCCCTGGGCGGATGCACTTGGCCTCCATTTAGCACTGTAATTGAGATTAGGAATTCATCCTTTGAGGAATGCAAGACAGGAGCCAACACATTAGTTAATGTCACAGGTCAGAGTGCTTCTTCTCCTTCTTAGGCAGTCCCTTGGGACCAAGGATGACTTGTTGGGTTCTGAGATGGCTGATGAGTCCAGTGTACGATCTGCAGGCTCTGCTGTGTGTGGAACAGGCGGTGCTTGATTGGTCAGACAGATGAGGTGTGTGGAGATTTGTGTGCTCTTTCCAGGGCCTTGACTTCATTTTCCCAACAAAGTCACTCGATGTGTTTGGTGCCTTCCAGAATGAACCTCCTCCATTTTGGTTGGTCACAAGCCAGGTACTCCCGTGAGTATGTTTGACCTCTTCAGGGATACTTTGAGGGCCACCCTAAAGTGGTTCCGCTGTCCTCTTGGGAGTCTCCTGCCATGACTGAGTACCAGGTAGAGCAGTTGCTTCAGGAGACTGGGGTCAGACATGCAAACTACATGTCCTGCCCCGGTGGAGCTGGTTTTGAGTGATTAGTGCCTCAATGCTGAGCATGTTGGCTTGTGAGCAGACACTGTTTTTGAATCACCTTCCTTCCCACCAGATTTAGATTCTAGTGCACTGTAACACCAACCATACAGGACCATCACACCATCCAGCCATATTCCCACAGGTGGCCTTTCAACATTTGCAGGTAATCTGGAAACTAGAGTAACTAAAAGGCAAGAATCTCAGCTGGTTTATTATGAATTTAACTTTCCTAAACACTGTTAGGCGTGGGTCTGTTCTCCAAGAGTATACTGAAAAGTTGAATGAGTGTGTTTTGGCTCCCATTTTTAGGAATACATTTATCTCACCTCCCCCTCCCTGATCCAATTATGATCTCTAATCATATGTTTTAATACTCCGCACATTAATATCATCAGTCTGTTGCCTGATGCTGGCATTAGCTGAAGTGAACCTAGGGCCCACAATCTTAAACATTTAAATATCTGATTTCACTTGCTAGTGACACAGTGATAACATCTCTATTTGACTGTTGGCACAGTTTGCATTATGTAATCCAAAGCACGAAGTGTGATGCCAAATACTGAAAGTTAAGATCATTTGCAGTATACACTGTAGCAGCCATAAGCAATGTGAATACATGAACTGCATGACGCTGTACTGGCACAGTAATCTGAAAGGTTTCCTGAACATGCTGTAGACATGTCAGCAATCTGAAATAAGGAGCATTTTTATGCTTGACGGAGCTGTCATTTTTTTTTAAGTTTCCAAACAGGATCTGAAGAGGCAGAATTAGTGAAATAATGCTGCCATTTTAACTTCTGGACTGCAAAAAATTGAAGTTTCTAAAATACCAATTGCATGGACACAGTCTCTTGGCAGACGTTATAGCGGAAGCCAGAGCTTTCCTGTCAGCTACTGATGGCATTCATGGAAATAGAACTTTTGGAGCAGTGTCTGCTTGTCCCAGAATTGAGCACCTTCAAAAGGGCGATGATACCACCTGAATGTAAAACAAAATTCAGGGTTCTTCCATCCTATTGCCATTGTTGGAATTTGATGAAAACTGTAAAATGCTGAATCGCATTCAATTTAATCTACACCATGTATTTGCACACCTGGCTAGATAAATCCACGTTCAAGTCCACAGAATTTTCACCCAAACCAAATCTGGAAAGTCTGCTCCATTTAGACACAGAAGGCCGCTTTTCACTTATGAGTAATGTTTTCTTGAGTCTATAAAATACTTAGTCAACTGATAACTGGTCCCCATTCTCACTGAACTATCCATTTAATTAGGTCAACTCAACATCTCATTACTCATGGCAGAGACCAAACATCCAATATAAATGATGTACATCTTAAGTTTCTAATTGCATATTGTAAATACAATACAGATATTCAAAATAAATGAGGGTTTATTCCACGGGTATAATTTATGTATGGTTTAGAGAAGAGTCAAAAGTTGTACAGTCAGCAGTATGCCCAGGAGTTTAGAACTATTTATTTCAAAGCGTGAGACTGGAAAGAATAGACTATTCTTAAACAAAAGAATTTATTCAGATTAAATGGAACTTGACAAGATGCAAAGGTTGCACTGCAGTTTCTTACCCATTAAACTTTCCACTTTTGTTATGCTAACCATATGAAGTTAATTCTGTTGAGTTCTATTGGTGCTCGTGTAGTTGAACAGGGGTCTCCTTCCCTCTCATGCATGAGCAATTTAGGACATTGGTGACACTTGGCTCTAAGGTCAGGAAAGGGCAACAGGCCTTAAGGTCAGTGTAAGAGCAGTCATGTGAGATTTGCTAACAGAACCAATGCTGACTGTGCAATTTGAACCCAGGATCATGACCCATTTCATTCAGAATCAGATTACAGGCTACTCAGGCACTAAATTAAATAAATAAAAGTTAAAATTATGGAGACAATTTCTCTTTTGTTGTTCCGAGCAGGGATTTAGTTAAGCAATAATTTGCCCTAAAGAGCAGTAGGTGATGTTTGATTGAAAGAAGGGCTCAGAAAATTGAACCTCGAATCAAGGAGTTTGCCAGTTCCTTTGACAACTCAAGCGAGGGTTTAAAATAATGAAGCATATTGTTATCTAACCATTCTATGCAACGTATTCAATCCTTTCCGTGTCATGTAATTATGAACATCAATGTTCTTGAAATGTTTTCTGCACTGAAAACCTGCCACTTACAAACTGCCTCAGTTGAGTAAATGGGGTGAGCTGATTCTGATTGGCTCAATATATATTTGGTCTATTTCTCAAACGTCTCTATTACCACAAATATGACATTGTGGTGGTTCGATCTTATGGGGCTGGCAGCCCATCTTACAATGACAGCTCTAAACCATCCCCTACTTGCGGAAAATGCAATACAGAGCCCTGCTACCCGGCATCCAAATGCCAATTCAGCTATGCCACTAAACGCCAGCAAGTTAATTTACTGTTTGTTGGCGGTGGGAAGATTAACAATTTAAAGAAAATGCTGGTAGTGTTTTGAAATGCACTTGGCATCTGATTTGTAACAGACTATATACTTACAGTGATCTGACATACTCCGCTTAACTTAGATTGAAGCTACACTGTACTAGTCTACCTGGGGATCTTGAAGTACAAATACACCAGCCCCTAAAGGTCGCGCCACAGGTTAGGAAGGCCAAGCACCAGGATTTATTTCTAGTGGGATGGAACTGAAAAGTAGGGAAGTTTTGCTAAACCGTTTACGGAACCGTGGTTAGACCACACATAGAGTACTGCGTGCAGTTCTGGTCGCCATATAAAAAGGATGTAGAGACACAGGAGAGAGTGCAGAGAAGATTTACAAGGATGATACTGGATATGTGTGGGTAGACATATCAGAAAGGATGAACAGGCTGGAAAAAGAAGGCTGACAGGTCGCTTAAGCGAGGTGTTTAAAATTATGGCCAGAGTTTTACGGCCCCCCCGCAGCATGTCACCCCCTGGTGGATGCGGTGAGCCATTTAAATCTCCGTGCAGTTCAGCGGGACTGTAATATCCTGCCAGGCGGGAGAGGCCGTAAAATCCCTGGCCTATGACATATTTTGATTGAGTGGGTACAGAGAGAGTGTTTCCACTTATGGGGAAATGCATAGCCTGATACCATCCATATAAGATACTGTTGTCACCAAGAAACCCAATGGGGAATTCAGAAGAAACTTCTTTACCCAAATATTGGTGGGAATGTGGAACTCGCTATCACAGCGAGTGGTGGAAGTGAATATCACAGATGCGTTTAAGGAGGAGCTAGATAAGCATATGAGAAAGAGGGGAGGAGAAGGGCATGGACTGGTTGGGCTGAATGGCCTGTTTTTGTGCCGTATACCCTGTGTGTTATGTAAAAGCATTGCAACGCCACTAAAATAACACAGCTGTGCATCAGCACAAAATGTGTGGAATAAGTGTTTTTGCAAATGAACTGGCTATCCGGACCTGCTTCTGCGAGCATTCGATGAATTTTTAGAAAAGGCGAGCTAATTTTATACACCCTCACCTAAAATAGGAGCTCCTATCACTGCCACTGTTAACTGAATCAGTACAACAACAGTTGGAACTTAGATGACTTACTCCGAAGCAGAGCATTTTGTGCACATTTTTGTTTTTTGGAGTACAAGAGGATTTACATTTCTTCCGGCTGCAGATCGAACAAGAGCCTGTAGGCAAGGGATTTAAAAACGTGGGCATGCACATCGGCTTTTGTTCACAGTATCCCCAGCGTAGATAGTTTTTCCCACAACAGTAATAACTGGGCGTTGTGGGCCCCAAGAGAAATGCTCACTGATTACTAGCACCAGAAAAAGGCCTTCTCCCCCCCCACCCCCCCATTACCCAGTGATTGAGATTTGCTTCACTGTTTTCTTACTCCTGTGTGATCACTGACATTTCCAATCTGTGTATTAACCTTGCTACGAAAATGCTCAAAAAGCAGATGCGAATGAACAGGAGTTTTAACAAAATTATGAGCCAAATAGCAAACAGATGGAAAGTTGAAACGCAACATCAAAATAACAAGAGGTCACATTTCAGTTCCTTGACCTTACCTACCCAAATCTTGAAAAAGTAGATTTTTTTTTTTTCGGGCATGTTGGCTGCTATCCCTATATGAGATTGTTCTGATCGAATCCAGATGAGATCATGTAGCTATGGTTTCACTGCAAAAGCAGCAAATCTCAGGTTCCACCAGCAATGCTGAGGATCCTTCGGCAGTCTGTCAGTGTGAGGAAACAGTTACAGAGGATGAGCAAACAGGTCAGGTTTGACTTTCCTGATTATACTCTGACTGCTCCCACGTCCCCGACATCAGTTCAAAATTGTTTATGCTCCAAAACTACTGCGTACAAGGTTTTTACAATGGGCCTGCAGTAAAAAATGTTAGTAGCAAATCACCATAGTTATTTCCTCTGATCTATTGTCACTTTCTGCTTCAAAGAAAACTGCAACACATGCATCAGGATGGTAATTTAATACTGCCCGGTGCATGAACTGACTCGAGAGCAGAGGTGAGTGCAAATGCTGAGAGAGCATTTTTGTCATCACAATTAACCTGACCTTGAATTGAATCTGTTCTTTCAGTGTAAAGGGGATTGAAATGTATGGAAAGTGGAGTTGTTACCATCTGTTCTGCACATTTTTCTCATTGTCTTTTAATATCCATCAATGTACTTTTGTGAAATGGGGTGGGTTGCAGGGCAGGGGAGAAAGAAGTCAATGGAAAATGTACCTCATTCTCAAAATGGAAAATTCCTCAGCGTTAATGTCCCAGTGGTCAATTAGAAACTTGATGCTGAATGACTCGGAGTAGAAATCTATCTATGAACTATTCGAAAGCAGCAGTGAATAGTCTAATGGTGATCTAGTTTAATTGGTGATTCAGAGATTACCACATCAAGCTGGGTCTTGCTCAGCGAGGCCAAGTGGGCCTGTCAGGATGTGTTTGTTACAGTAATCGCTTCGATAATGCAGAGCACTGAAGGTGGCCTTTTCTTTGTGTATTTCTAGATCCATCAGGACAGGCCTGAGCCTCCTCTGTGAGGAACTGAGGAATGAAGGGGAGCCCAAGAAGAAGAAGTGCAAACTTCCCGGGAGGGAGAGCAA
The DNA here is from genome assembly GCF_964194155.1 of Cetorhinus maximus. Lineage (NCBI taxonomy): Eukaryota > Metazoa > Chordata > Chondrichthyes > Lamniformes > Cetorhinidae > Cetorhinus > Cetorhinus maximus. Next base: position 37,235,756 of record NC_135902.1, read on the forward strand.
GGAACAGGAATATGGCGGCAATAAGACTGGGTCAGAGGTCAGTAAACCAATCTTGATGGTGTAACAAACAAATGTGTCTCATGTTTGGACTATTTTCTTCTGATGGCTCAGTTAATAAAGAAAAAGTTCTGTATGGATGAAGCTGAACCTTGCTGACATGCCATATTCCTCCAACTTCATTCCCTACCCGCTGCTGAGTTGGCTGATCTCAGCTCGTGGCTGGTGATAGCAGTGCTACAATAAAGTTCAGCATCCTCAGATAGGGAGGGAGAAATCAGCCAGTGAATTCACACCTCATCACTACCCCATGACTCCTACTGGGATGAACGCGCATCTGAACATCAAGCAAAGACCGACCGGACTGAGCTGGGTATTGACGTCTCCCTGCTTCCCACTCTAACGGTCATGTCTACCAATGGTCTTTTTCATGGTGTATACATAGTCACTTGGATGGTGGACAGCACCCACGCTGCCTCCTACATTACAACAGAGATTCCACCTCAAAAGTAAAGCACTTCGGGAGCAGACAGAGGTTGTGAAAGGCATTACTTAATACAAGACTTTCTTTCTTTCACAAGTTGGCACTTTCAAAAGGAAGAGGGGAGGATATTAGAGGAAAAACTATTTTGCTGTGACAGCAAGTTCTTCTGTTGAGACTTTTAGGAAAATTTACATTCCAAGGTAGAAATTTATTTTAAAAGTTGAAACAAACCTGCAGCTTTAGAGACATCATTTACCATTCGTGAGCTCTGGAAGCCATACTGAGGAGAGTGCATCTGACAGTGTTCCCAGGCAGGATACGCTATCGCTGTATTAAATGGAAACTGACAAAAGTTGTTGTGGGAACAACACAGTTGCAGCCAGTGTGAATAAATCAGGTGGGGCAAACAGGATGAAGGATGGGGGCAGAACTGTTGTGTTGCCGGATTCCATTTCAGCCTATCCTCCTTCAGGTACCAAGCCCTAAGAGGGCATTGGTAGCCGTGGACTTCCATTGGATTGGTCCGTGATTATGCTTGGCAAAGTGGTTTGCCATTGCTCTCTGCTGTGTAGCTGACCAGGAAACTCTCCCCACTCTCACCGCCTGCCATCAGGCACGTTGGAAGGGTTTACAGGCAGACAATCATCCTGCTTGGCCACGTTATGAACTCACCTTCTGTGACCATCAGGTCCTGGAGTTTTTTCCTGCTTAGGCTATCTTTGCTTGTAGGGGGTGTGTAGCTCATGTCTTTCCCCCGTCAATTCTGCTTCCTGCATCATGTGCCTCTTTTCTCAATAGAGATGGGTGGAGGAATGTGGAAAGGCCTTTCTCATTCTATGTTCTACACATCAGAACACTTGTGTTTTCTTCAGGAAATATTTCAGACACCTCATGGACTTAGGGCCCATCAAGTAATGCTTTCATGGGCGAGAAGCCCAGCGGAGGAATTCATTTGATAACAGCATTCAGGCAGCATAAAATGGGAGGAATAATTTTAACAGGTAGATTCAACCTTTCAAACTGTTTTAACATTACAGTTTTGGGAAGGAACCAGTTAGCTTTCAGGGGTACTGTTGGCAAATTGGAACATTGGCCCGAGATAGACTTTGGTGTTGCAGTAACGAAACGGTTCTCGAAGTAGACGCTAGGAACATACATCAACGTAAATAAATGGTAGCATCTTTTAATCTCACACATAACATGGATTTCTTTCAGATTAAACCAAGGGCAAAAAAGGACACCCCTCAAACCAGCCTCACGTCTAAATTGGGAAAGTACAGCTCGAGGCCAAAGCAGAAAGTACTGGGCAAAGCTGCAAGTAAATCGCACACGGCGGCCATCCTGAAATCAGCCAACACCAGTCCTTTTAGGGGCAAAACATCAGCCCTGCCTGGCAAGATTCAGAAGCGACTGGGAAAAGCAAAGACTGCCTCAATACCACACAGCCAGGATAGAGCAAAACATATTGCAGCAACTTCTGAAAAGGGTAAGTGTGCTGCTAGAAGACGTGGAACTAGGTCTCGAGTTTCAGAAATGTAATGGCGTCCACGAGTCATAAAACAACGTGCACTCACCTCATGATTTTTTTTAAAATTGGAAATCTGAAACAGATACAGAAATGCTAGAAATTCACAGCAGGTTTGACAACACCTGAGAGCACAGGCAAGTTAATAATTACAAGGACTGGAGAAGTGAATGGCATTTATATAGAAACAAAACAAAGGGAAGCGATGAAAACACATACATTCTTCCTCCCTTCCACACACGTTTTAAAATTAAGCTTATTGGGATGAATCTCATCCTCCCCACCCCTGTGAATAGTTACTAACACTAGAGTGCCATGTTTAATACAAGTGCAAGAATTAACCAATCATTGGTCAATATTGTGCCCTGATTGGTACTTTTAAATTGTTCTGGTCACAAACTACTTATCTGGGTTTTGTCCCGTACTCACACATTGGAGTAATTCTATGACTTTGAAACACTCATTCTAGGACAAATTTACAGATGACAGGAGCTTAATTTTAAATCTAGGTCACCTATGCACACAATCCTTTTTATCAAGATGCTGAAGAACTTAGGCTACCTAGAATTGCTCTTTGAAAACATGGGAAAATGAGACTCTTTCACAAGACTTTTACCTGCCACAAATCTCTGGCGTAGGCTGATAGGTTAGATCATTTTCTTGAGGCGCATGTTTTTAAATTATTCAGTTTTATTAGGCAATCTCCTGTGGCATTACATAAATTGGGAGTCAAGTAGTCCTCAGGTGAAGCAGGATTAGAGGATGGGGTGATGGACATGCAGGTGGAATTTAGTTCCCATTTTAAAAATCATGTTGTTGTAGTGTTCAATTCTTCTGTGATTGATTGTGAGAGTCTGGTGACTGACCTATGTTCACTTTGCTTGATTGGTTAAGCCTGGGTGATGACTCAAAGCTAAAATAAACAGAGCCGCTAGAAAATACTAGAAGCTAGAGCAGGGATGAGCAAGAATACAGACATTTTGTGATTGCAGGGATACTTCAAAGCACTGTAAATGAACCTGTTGCCCACTTAGAAACTAGGGTCATCTCTGCATTTCTCTGAGGAAAAATCAAACATATAAAATTGACAACAGTTGTGCCCCTAATTTTATACATAAATACTTTGATTTTCTGTTATTATTGATAGTTGCATTGAAAGTTTTATAGGCATATCGAAAAGTAGAGTTGGTGGGAATAAGGGAGCATCTTTACAGTACAGGCAGGAGAGGGAAAGACTATACCTCAATTTAATGGCTAGTGAGAGGACTTAAGTACAGTGTGACAGGATTACATATGCAGTTTCCCATTGTGAATTTATAATGGGGAAAGTTGGCACAAAAGTCTGATGAAACATGGCAACAGGAATTAGAGTTTTGTAGACAGAAAGTGCATGTGGACACAAGCTTTCTAATATAATAATTGAAGACGCCAACTTTATTTTCAATTACAGCCTTGAAAATGGAATCGGGAGAAGAAGATGGTTTACCAAGTAGTAAAGCTACTTTTTCAAAAAACAAAGCGGTTCAGAAGGCTAACTCTGTCATTAAAAAGAAACCCGGTATTCAGCAAAAGAGAAGGGCTGTTGGAGTCAAAGTGCAGAAAGCCAGCAATAAGAAGCAGAAGCAGGAAGCTCAGCCAACGGTGAATGAGAAGGAATGGATGTCCACAGAGAGTGATGGTTTCTCTTCAGATGCTGGTATGCTGCGTACGGGTACTATGCCTCATAAAACCACTGAGGAATTATAACATGGAACCAGGCCATGTGGCCCAACCAATCTGTCTTAGTGCCTATCCCCAAGAAGTAATCCTGTGTGCCCAGCTTGTTTTACCTAATTCCTTATCCTCCTTTTGTTCATCCATCCAATTTGATATGGTTTCTGCTTCGCTCACTAATTCTGCTAGTGCGTTGCACAGATTCAAATCCCTCTGAATAAACAGTTGTTTCTGCTTTCTGTCCTAAGTTTCATATCTAACTTCAATATCCCTGTCCTCTCGTTCTCTGGTTTCCATCTACTCTACCCCACCCGTTCATAAATTTACACACTTCTATCCAACCACCCCGTAATCTTGCCTAGTCGAAAGGCCCAAATTTTCAAGTCAATGCTCCAATTCAAAATATCTGCTTTTGAAACAAAAAGGTGCCACTGAAGTCCATGGACTTTTGGCTGGCTCGCTGCATTTGCTGTGGCAGGGCCTGGAAAATCCCGGCCACCCTTTCCGGAACTAATGTGACATAGATGGATTAATGTTGGCCCCGTGCACAGTGTCTCAGTGCGCAACACTGATTTATCAATACTTGGCAGAATTACATCATTGGGTCTGCTTAAGTCTACAATTCTTCGTAAGGTGAACTGCAGGATAATAGCTTGACTGTAACAAGGGATTACTGAGAAAAGGTGAGATACCTCAGTACAGAGAGGGAAACTATTAGTGGGCGAGTTCACCTGTCCTCAATCACATGCCTCTTAGTTTCTGGGGTAATTAGCAACAGTGGCAGAGACTTGGAAGCTGAGTGACTGATTACAGTTTTTTGGCCAGGCTTCTCATCAACTGAAACCCATTATAACTGGACTGTTTCCCTTGCATCACAAGTGGAAAATGTAGAGTCTTTCTTTTTGAATAGCACCTCCAAGGCAAGAGACACTCATTCAGAGATTCAGAATCTCTGTTAAAGTGAGGTCTGTATTAGTCAGTAAGAGAACCATTTCAAAGTAAGATAATCCATTTTAGGAACAATTGACATCTTGAATTGTACATCCTATTGACAGTTTGAGATGTGACCAAACTGGCTGGAGTACCATGCAGGGTGGTGAACTTGTGCCCAGTAGTTTGTCTTCACATTGACCAATTGTCAAAACAAATTCTGCTACCTTCAACACTGTATTTTGTCCACATAATTAAAGTATTAAGGAATAATCGAATGGACACCTGCACAAACGTGTTTGCTAATTTTTTCCCCCCATCTTTCTCTGGCCCAGATATGAGTGAACATGACAACAACTATAATAGTGCTGATGGCAGTGATGCCATCACTGAACTGCCAATCAAAGACTCCAACCTGGGGTTGCGCACAGAATACTCGACAACACTCGCTGCAACCGACATTGGCCCATCGCCTTCCTCTGTCGTGAAGCTGGAAGCCAATCAGAAAGCAAAGAAGAAAAAGGAAAGGCAAGGCCTTCTGGGTAAGTAGCAGGTAATGCTTAGAAGAGCAGATCAGAGCTGGGAATCCTGCAGAGAGTATCTCACCTCCTGACTTCCTAAAGCCTGTCCACCAGCTATACGGCACAAGTCAGGAGTGCGATGGAATACTGTCCACTTGCCCAATGAATGTGGCTCCAACAACACTCAAGAGCTCAATGCCATCCAAGACAAAACAGCCCATTTGATGGCACCCAACCACCACCTTAAACATTCACTCCTTCCACCACTGGTACACAGTGGCAGCAGTGTGTACCATGTACAAGATGTACTGCAGCAACTCACTAAGCCTCCTTCAACAGAACCTGCTGAACCCACCACCAGCTAGAAGAATAAGGGCAGGAGACACGTGGGAACAGCAGTACCTGCAAGACCCCCTCCAAGTTACTCACCATCCTGACTTGGAAATATATCAGCATTGCTGGATCAAAATCCTGGAACTCTCTCTCTAACAGCACCTTGGGTGTACCTGGACCAGATGGACTGCAGCAGTTCATGAAGGCAGCTCACCATCGCCTTTTCAAGGGCAGTTAGGGATGGACAATAGATGCTGCCCTTGCCAGCAATGCTTACATCCCAAGAATTAATATGCATATATAAAAAAAATTGCCTCCAACACAGCACAATCACAAACTGAATGGAGTGCACATAGGGAAGCTTGGCTGATGGCGAGTTTCCCTCTTTAAATTTAATTTTTGTAGCCCATTCAAATAAGTATGACGTCTGCCCAAGAATGAGAGCCAACTGTCAAAAAACAGCCATAAAAGTTCCAAACAAAAGCCTCACAAATGTACTTTGCAATAAAATCTGTTAATAGGGACCACCTGCCACATGTAACCACAACTGCATACTTCCATTCCCAGTTCTGATTTTATTATTAGGAAAAAAAACATGTCCATAGGAAACTTGCATGATCGGCACGTGGCTTAGGACAGCTTCCAAATGGTTATTGCAAAGCACTCAGAGCTGCTGATGATAAACAATGGTAGAGGGATTTAGTTTATTCAAATCTCATTTTACTTCACAGCTGTGCAGAGGGACCACCTACAAATAAGGACTAATTCTGCAGTAGCTGTGAATGGTCACTGTTGACAGATGCCACTGTATGAAAACAACCCATTCCCCACCGCCCCCACCCCATCCCTCAAATTGCCTCAGGGAAGCTTACTGAGTCGAGCTAAATATCTACAATGATCTAACTGCGTCAAACCTTCAGCTCCTACTGTACTGTGCAGCCTTCACAGGCCATTGCTGATTCTCCTCACATTTCCGCTCCCGAGTGCCGGGATGGATTAAAGGCCACCGGAGGCATTCCGTGTGCTTGATGAATGGGCTGGATTCGGCTGAGGGGGTGGTGGGGGGGCGGTGGGGGGGGGGAAATGGGTGAGTTCCTGCTTTTCCTCTTGGATTGGCCAGCGTGTGTGTGAGTAGTAAATTCCTCTCCTTGTGTTTCCAGGAACTCTCGGATTTTCCAGTGCAGATGGAGATGTGAAGATTAAAAAGCGCCCTGCCAAGCACGGCCTGGAACCTAGCAATGCAGTGAAAAAGACTGAGAAGCTGCCGCCGATTAAGAAAAAAGCGCTGAAGGCAGGAGAAAAGAATAAAAAGCTGAAGAACGCTAAGGGGGGAGCAGAGGTGACAATTTGGCACCGTTTTGAATCTGACCTGCGGCCCCTGCTGCACAACGAGCGATTAAGTCCCGGTGATCCTTCCGTACCTGCAAAACTGGCATCCAGAAGGCAGGCCAAGAAAGGCTCTGCCAACAGATGTAAAAACATCACCAGAAAAAGCAAAGTACTGCAAGCAACTTTCAAGGTAGGTTTTAGAAAAAACAACGCACCTTCCAACCGAAACTAATCGTTTTACATCGTTGCCCGGACTGTTGTGTGTTAGCCAGCATTCTTTAACTCCGGGCATTTTACTGATAAGTTGTTTAACCTCAAAAGGTTTCAATAGTTTTCGGTTTTATTTCGTGGCTCCTTCAGCCACGTACAGTACCTCTGCCAGGTTTCACTCTTCCCCCCCCGTGAATAATGCCTTTTTAAATTTGTTTTCAAAGCCCCTGCAACGCCTCCAGTGTCAGCACCCCTGCCACTTGGTTACCCGCGTTCAGCCGAAAGACTGGAGCAGGTCAGCCACAGTCGTGTCTCCAGCTGCTGTCATTGTGTCCTTATATCAGATGACAGGAAACCATTTTGCACAGTGGGATGGATTTCTTTGAGGATTTGATCCCAGTGCTATGTCACCACAAGCACACCTCAATCACTGACCAGCACCGCTCACCCGTTGAGGATAACCAAATCCGACAACGTGCCAATAAGGATTTCGTTTAGAATTGTTTATTTTTTTCACCTTGGCCGCGGATTCTCTCCCCCTCCCCCGCCCTCTCCAACTTTAAATCTCCCTATACCACACATGACAATAGCAGGACAGATTTCCCTCTGGATTTTCCTGACTCCCACTGTTCGTGCAGCACTCCTCAGTTCTGTGTTTCGCAGTGATAGCTCAGCCATGACTGGAGGCTAGCAGTGCAGAGAGTCTCTGGCATGAGCCCAAAGCCTGCTACTGTGTGATACAGTGTCTTACTCCAGCAGTCTGCTGCGCTGATCGGATTGCCAGAATCTTAAAGCTAAACTGCCCGTAATTCAACAAAAAAAAAAGTGAAATGGCAATGGCATCTTAAAATGTTTCACCAGTTCTTTGCATTATCTGTGTGCTGCAGATTAATAAAGGCTGATTTCAGACTGCGTCAGAAATCGGTGGTGCGGGGGCTGGAACAGGTAGCGCTCCCCTCCTCCCAACCACCCCACTTAAATCCTGGGCCTCGTTTACAATCCACAACTCTTGATACCTGCCTGAAGCCAGCACCTTGTGGCAGGCGGGTGGGGGTCGAGAATGGTGGTGGTTGGCGGGGAGTGGGGTGGGGGGGTGGGTGGTGGAGTGGGGCAGAACAAGTCTCAATCTGGGGCCATACGAGCAAGGAGCAGGAGTAGGCCATTCAGCCCCTCGAGCCTGGTCCGCCATTTCAAAAGATCATGGAAATGATCCACAGCACCTTACACAATGGTCAGTGGGGAGGAAGGGATGGGTAAGTCTACGTCCCGGGGATGGAGGAGTTTCTGGAGAGGGCAGGCCCAAGGTACGCTATTGGGGCAAGAAGGAACATTCCTGCTCCTCCAAGGATATCAGGAAACTTTAAAATTGAAGATGAAATCACTCACCTGAGCCAGCTGTGGCCACTATCCTCTATTTGAACCTTTGAATTTAAGCAGGTCAAAATTGTGAACGCACAACTTGAACCCTTGACACCCCAAGACACCCCCTTCCCCCCCACCCCCTCGCTATCCAGGCCCCTAACCACATTGTTCCTACCAAACAGACCAGGAGTTGAAATTAGCCCCATAGTTTTGATGTACATTAAACTATCTTCAAATTTAAATGTCTTTAAATTGACTGCTCACCCTGTCCTACAACTCCCTATTTCCACAAATCCCTCCAATCCAAAACACCAAGTTCACTATGTAGCCCTGTTTCTCCGACACTAGCCATTTGCATTTCTTCCACTTTGCGTATCTTTGGTGCCCACCTGCCTAGAATTTCCTCCCTGCATCACTCTGCCTCTCCGCCTCCCACTCCTCCCTCAAAAACCTCCTTAAAACCCACCTCGTTGACAACAAGCTTTTGGTCCCTCTTCCCTATACCTCCATTTTGAGTTCAGCATTCATTTTCCCTCACATCCCACGCGAAATGCCTCGAGACTGTTTTCTACATCAGAAGCACTATATAAATCCAAGTTGTTGTTGCTGTTGGGCTTGATCATTACCATGTCCTTTGCACCAGTCTACAGCAAGGAAGGCTGGCCTCCATGTCTGTCTGTTTCTGCTTTGTCTGATTGTCGCCTGAACCGTTTTTTGGCCGCAATTTATTTGACAGCAATTTCTTAAAATGTTTATTTGTTTAAATGTCTCGCTGCTCCATGCTGAGCTGAACCATGTGATGGCATATTTGTGGTAGACTTTGCTCCATGCTCACCAGCAACGTTTTCATTTTAAATAAATAAGTTTTAAAAACTGCCTTTGAATAATTAGCAGCCCAAATTGGGCCAGCCATCTGTGTAGCAGGGGACAGAAGGAGAGTGAATATGTAGAAGTGAGATCAGATCTCCTTCCTGCCAGATAAACAGAAAATCTGGCTGCTTTTGAGTATATTTATAACGGCAAAAATGAAGAGGTGAAGCACCTCAATAGTTTCCTGGTATAAGTACAAACTAGAATTCCCCATATTGTCCTTGAGCTGAGTTTTTCAATGGGCAAATTTCTGACGAGTGGTAAATATTTTAAAGTTGTGCACATTTTTTTAAAAATGAATGTTTTTTTAATATATAATCCAGCAGCTTTAAATCACTGAAGGTGGGCAAAATAATGAGTGCAGATTTGAGATGACAGAAAACCAGCCTGGCTGGAATACTCCAAGGGTTAATGACCATTGACTGGAGTTTTACTTTAGGAGGTTCTTCAAAGGCCTGTCATGGGCTTTGTAACATTTGCTCTTCATTTTGCTATAATTAGAAATTTCATGGACGAGTTGTTGCGCTGGTGCAGGGCCCTCACCTTACATCACTGTGGTCAAGAAATTAAGTCCCAGCAATCCGTCAGAAATATGAGTAGCTTAAAGACTTATCAGCTCAGCTTTCAAGGCAGATCAGACCATCATCAGAGAAGCTGACTATCGTGTGCTTCAGTGGACACACGACTTGCAATGTGGCAAACCTCCTAATCCCATTACCTCACAATCCTGCTTTCAGTGATGGCAGAGGTAACCGTGGAGTCATGAGGAATAATGAACTATCCCTAGTCAAATAACGCCAGCTATTTGAGCACTGAGAGAAGATTCGAATGCCAATGCGGAAGCAGAACAAGGTTACTGTTCATCTTACTCTGAAAATGTAGAGCAGAATTTTACGGTCCCCCACTGGCACCTGCCTGTCCGCCTGCCCCCGACCCTGTCTTCCATTTTACGGGAGGCGGTGGAGACGTCGGGTGGCCTGCCCACCCTTGGGCCTATTGAGGCCCTTGAGGGGCCAATTAATGGCTGCCTAATTGCCTCATCCTCCCCAGAGGCGGCCCACGCCAGGTCAGTATCCCGGCAGCTTTTACTGGACGAGCTGGTGTTGGGCAGCAGGGGGACTGGTGCCTTCTTTGGGGGTCCCCCACTGGGCCATACACCCCCTTTAACCCTCCCCCTCCAGCCTTTTAAATGTGGCTGCACAGCCTCCTCACCCCCCTCGCTGGGGTCTGCCAGCCAAACGCTGCTGATACCCCAGACTTACCTTGAGGAATCCTGCTTCAGATACCGTGAAGTAGGCTTAATATCTTGAGTAAATTAACAGCAAGTCTTTATCAACAACTCATAACTATATACATGTGTACAGTGGAGGGTACAGGTATGGAGCTGACTCCACTCTAGGTCTTTACACATCTCTAGACTGACCCTGACTCTGGGTCATGTGCCTTCTTGCATCACTGTGCGGGCGGTACTGTACTCAGTCCCACATTAACCCTGTACGTTCCAGGCCCTACTACTACAAACCTGAAGCCTGGCCTCCATCAGCTCTACTTCTTTGGGGCTGCCAGTTGTCCCTACAGGGGCCAATGCTTGAACCTGACGCTACTGGGACGACAGAGCTTCTGGCCAATCAGAGTGTTAAACAGCCGGTATCAGTGGGGATGCGTTCCCTGTCAACTTTACAGGCGGCAAGGCAGGAAATCCTGCTGTCCAAAAAATCATCCTACTAGTAACAGAAAGAGTAAGAACACAAGGGTTTCTAGATGAGAAAAGACCAAGGTTCATCTTGTTAACTTTCCACCATCCTGGTAGTTGCAGGCTGTGACGATAATTTTGTTGAGTAATCATGGCAATCGATCTCTATCAATTAGTTAACAATAGACCCAGACATGACACAAGAACAGCCCCAGTGTTCGGAGAGCTTTGGGACCATAGGTCCAAAGTTGCCATTTTTCCCCCCAAGCACAATATCAAGAACGTTTCTATCCATTCTGTAATTCTTTATTGGAATTAGTGGACAATTAGCTTTACAGATGTAATATAATCAATCATCTACCTGCAATTAGAAATTTGCAAATATTCAATATTCGCGTGGTTTAAAAAAAAGCACGGCTGTGGACCAGTTGACAGTAATGGTGGGACTGAATGTCAGATAGTGTGCTTTGGACTGCAATTTTCTATTTTACATTTATAGCCACAATGCCCATTTATTCAATTCATAAAGCTGAAGAAAGCAGCATTCGCTTTGGGAAATGCCTTAAGAGGACAACTTCCGTCAGCTAGCTCCTTAGATAAGCAGGTCTGTTGTGTCTCTATATTACCACCTTGTTACCTTTTAGTGAAAAGGGCAGGGATCAGATGAGCATCGCCCTCATATTGCCCTACATTCTCCTGTGTAACTCATGCCTGGACAGGAAGGGTTTTTTTTTTCCACTGATGTTAATTGTGTCTCAAAGGTTGACTGCATTCTCTGGAATGAATCTTCTTTAAATGGAACTTCCACATGGGATTTGCTTTTATTTTGGAATTGAACCCAAGCTTTGTGCACTGCCATTTACACTTTTGTTTTTCTGTGTCAGAAATCAAGTGGACTGTGCCTTTTACAAAAAGGAGCCAACCCCACTGACTATAATCGGAATAGGCTGAACAAACTAAAGAGCAAACTGCCAGTGAAAGAGGTGAGAAGACAAAACAAGAAGTCCCTTTATACAATAGCAAACCACCTCCGTAAACGAATCAGTGGCCCTGAATACCCAGAGGAATCAGGAGTTGCTTCATTTTTCAGCTACCATTTATATGAATAAACTATTTAAAAATGATTTGATAAAATGCAGGGGGAAACATGAATGATCACCAAATTAAAAACCAAGAATAGTGGTTCTTAGTCAAATGATTGAACAAAATGTCTGGTCAATCTGAGCTGAATTGAAATGCAGAATAACTACTAAAGGCTGGTATAACCTCTGAGAAAAACACCAACAAATTGGTAACTTATTAAATTACGTTTTTTTTTAAAAATTAAATGCGTGTTCACCTGTGTAGTTTTAAAGACATGCATTTAAAGAGAATGTGTTTGAGAATGTTAGATGTCAGGATAGTTTTACTAATGTCATCCCACTCCTGAAGGTGTGTTAATCTTTCATGAAATAACTGATGATGAGTATGGCTCAGGATTAAATTAGATACAGAATCTGAAATGTGTAGAATGGGATTAATGTTTGCAAATAACTGCATCATTCTGTGCTTGACTTGCCTGGTTCTCTTGTGTCCCTTAGCACATATTGTGCCGTAACTCTACTTATCTCAGCAGTCATTTCCCATAATTTGCTTGAAGATAACAGAACAAAAATAGTCAATTGTTTTTGTGATTTTGGAATTATTTATCCAGCTCCTCAATCACTTTACGGTCTAGCCAACAGTATCCAGTTCATTCAGATCATCTAATAAGGAGCATTCAAACCCTCCAATCTAATATGCGTTATCTACATATGTGTTCCCTGGGGAGAGAATCCAATCCTTGGTGGTTTGGTTGGTGTATGTGTGATAGTCTTCTCAAGAGCAATTAGGGATGGACAATAAATGCTAGCCTAGCCAGCGACACACACATCCTATGAGTGAATGCATTTTAAAAATCTAATGGTAGAGTTTTCCCTGGTAGAATGATGTAGGGTAAAGAGATGAGGACTGTACATATGATCTGCAGCATTAAAGAGACTATACAAATATTTGTCTGAAAGATATAACGGGGAATAAGATCTTGTTCTGTGACAGTTAAGAGAAACCATTGTTACAACTGCTGAAAGTAAGGTGAGATCTTTAGCTTTACAGACACTTAAGTATTCGTGATCAGTATCCTTCGATCTATGAAAGACGATGGGCATCCAGCAATCCATGTCAGACAGGGGGTCTTCATCTGGCACACCTTTGCTGATGGCTGAAGAGGCCAATCCTTGAGAGACAGGTTCTGCCACAAGTACTGTACATGAAGCTACCAACTGTCGTTGTGGGTTCTTTTCAACATTGGCATCTGCTACCATAGCCTGTGTATCCACTGGTCATCGTGATGGTGTATGCCAACCCGCAGGTGACGTCACCATTTTCTCTTCAGCTAATGATTCCCTGGTGTGATAATGGGGCTTTCATGTCACACTTGCAAGCATCCTTGAAGCCTCCTACTGGCTGCCTGGCTCCGGCTGCCTCACCATCCAGAAAGTCTTCGGGTATGTGACCGTCTTCCATCCTGCGGACGTGCCCGAGCTAATGAAGCCATCTCTGTTTGATGAGTGCTGACAAACATGGGAGCTCTGCCTTTGGGAAGACTGCCAGATTCATGCAAGGATATACCCTTACTATACCCAGACACTGATAGCTCTAAGTCATCCATGCTTCACTGTCATACAACAAGGCGCTGAGAAGGGAGGCCTTATAAACCATGAGCTTGGCCCTAAGGGTCAGCTTGATGTTATTCCACGAGTTGACCAAAGATGGTAGCTTCTTTTTCTATGTGGATATCAAGTTCTGCATCAAGAGTCGGATTAACTGTCCCCGTGGACCTGAGGAAGCAGAATTTGCTAAATGTTTCCAGAGGGGCGTTGTTTAGTGTGATCAGGGAGAGAGATACAACACCTTATCCCATGACCACGGTTTTATTTATGCTTATAGTCAGGGAGAACAAGGTACAGGCAAGGGATAGAGCGACAGACAGTCCATCAGTCTTTGCAGCTGAGTTTCTGCATGAGTGACCACTGCAGCATCATTAGCGTGGAGGAGTTCTCTGCCCAGGATGTGACATGTTTTTGTCTTCCCTTTCAGTCTTGATAGATTGTAGAGCTTGCTGTCTGACCCAGTGTGCAAGTAAACTCCTTCCATACCTGCAGGGAAGGCAACGGTCAGGAACATGGAGAAGAAGATGCCAAACAGAGTGGGGGCTAGGACACAGCCCTGTTTCACTCCAAAACTGATGGAGGTGGAGCCTTCAGACTTTACAGTGCAGTGCATGTTGGCATGGAAGGAGCAGATGAGACTGAGGAACTTTGTTGGACAGCCAATTTTCCCCAAAATCTTGTAGAATCCTGCTCTGCTGACCCTGTCAAATGCCTTAGTGAGATCTACAAAAGTAAGGTAAAGGGTATACCCTGTTCCCCACACTTCTCTTGTAGCTGGCGTATGGAGAAGATCATGTCCACAGTAGATCGGCCGGCACTGAAATTGCACTGTGCTTCCGGGTACACTTGGTCCATAAGTAGGTGGAGTTTTCTAAATATGACCCTAACAAAGGCCCTCCCCATGACAGTAAGGAGTGAGATGCCCCTGTATTTATTGTGGTCTCCTCTGTTACCTTTGTTTTTGTGCAGCATGATGTCTTTTTGCATCACTCATCTCCTGTGGAACGGACCCTACTTTCCAGCAGAGAAGGAGAAGGCTATAAACGTGTGTCAATAAATGGAACTTTCCGTTCTTGAGCAGTTCGGCTGGGATTCCACCCTTGCCAGGTGCCTTTCTGTTGCTAAGCGATCTATGGCCTTCTCGAGCTCTAGCTCTAGGGTTCTTCATCTAACTAGTCCATGACAGGAAGCTGCAGGACAGCATCAAGCACAGACAGGGAGACGTCTGCCTCACAAGAGCACAGATCACAGTAGTGTTCAGCCCAGAGGGACATCTGTTTATTTCAGTCAGTGAGTGCTTCACACGATCTGTTGACTTCAGGAGGGCAACTTTGTTGTTGATCGGACCAAGTGCCCTCTTGATCCCTTCACACGTAACACGTAGATTTCCATTGTCACAGGCAGTTTGAATTTGTTGACATAAATTAATCCAGATTTTATTTGCACAGTATCTCCCTATCTTTCACACGCCTTTCTTGGCTACTTTCAGGTCATGCAGTTTCAGTGTCGGGTTTGTCATGTTTTTTGCGTCAATGACAAATGTCATCTGGGCTGAGCAGATCTCAAACCCGTCCTCGTTGCCAGTTCCGTCTTTACCAAATGATGCTTCCGCTGCTTCACAGATGATGGAGCTCAGCAACTTCCAAACTTCATTGATATCAGCATGAGCACTTCCTGGCCAACCTTTGGTGGGTAGCACTCGTTCTAGAGACAGTGTGAAGTGCTGGTATTTGGCATCACTACTTGTGCAAGGGATGTTGTTACGTGGCAGGCTGTCATGTTTGGAGCTGTGAAATTTTTGGGGGTTACACCCTCACTTTGCTGCTGACAAGAGAGTGGTCGGTGTCGCACTCTGCGCTGTGGTAGGTGCAGGGGTGGAGAACACTGAACAGTTGGCACCTTCTTGTGATGACCAGGTCCGGTTAGTGCCAATGTCCAGACCATGGGTTAGGCCATGATACCGAGTGGTGATGTCAGCCCTGAAAGATGGTGTTGGTGGTGCAGAGTTCATTCAGGGCACAAAGCTCAGGAAGGCATTGTCCGTTATCATGGATCTTGCCCATCCCATGATGATCGAGGCACGTCGGCCATGAATCAATCTCCACCCTATCACATACGTTAAAGTTACCCAAGATGAATCGTCTCTCATCATTTGGAATGTTCCTTGTCTGAGATGCCGGCATACAGATTGGTGCATAGGCACATATGATGTTGATTGTGCCTCCATAAGATGATAACCACAAGGAGATGACGTGCTCCGAGGTTGCTACGGGCGACTCAATTAACTGCAGCCATTTGCTCACTGCAAAGCCTACATCATGCTCACAGTGGTCTTTCCATGTCAGTAGAAGGTGTATTTACCACCACAATTAGAGCCTGTGTCGGTTAATTTGGTTTCTTGTAGAGCAGCAATGTCGACACCAGGCTTGTGTAGCTCACTGTCAGTCATGGCCATCTTGTGTACACTTGCTTCCTGTGGGTGGTTGTTTGTGCCAGGGCTCATTGTCCTCACATTGCAGCTTCCAAGCCGGAAGGTTACCTTCCTTTCTTTGCCGTGTGGCCTAGGCATGGTTTTAGGAGGTGCAGACTTGCCGAGCATCTGTACCCACCCCTCGACCTCGTATCCAGAGGAAAGACAAAGGCCTTTAGCCTGGGGCCTGTTGATTACAGGAGTTGCTGGAAGACGTTAACTTGAAGGAAATGCCAACCACCTAATGAGACTTCACTCCAGATTTAGTGTCAGGTTTATTCCCTCAGTCAATAACTCTTGTTGTTGTTAGTGTTGAAAGGCATCGACTGGCAGGGCCCAGATCGCCACAGATGTAGATAAGGTCATGTCCTTCACGTGTGCCTTTTCATGAGGCCACTTACAGCAGGCAGCACACCCCCCATCTCTGGTGCCCACCTTCGGAACCCAGCCTAGCTACTAATCCCACTCGATAGAGCCTCCACCTCAGTTAAATTGTTAAATTAAACCTCCTCACTAGACCAGCACCTCAGCAATTTAACCCCCTCAGTAAAATTCACACAATACCAAACCACCTTGTAAGTCCCCGTCAGAGTGCTGAAACCCACTAAAAAGGCCCCCACACAGCACTAACTGCCCCCCAAACAGCCCCTCACCATAGCATCAAATCCCTCCCACTAAATCCCCTCACCACAGCACTGAACCCACCAAGAATTCCTCAAGAGAACTCTAACCACAGCTCTAAATCCCCCCCAAAAGACCCCCATCATGCCACACAACTAAGGCCTCTCAAATAAGCTCCTCTCCCAGACACACAAGACCTCAGGATGGCCCCAGCTGAACCTGCACATGGGAGAGCACCTCCTGGATCGCTGGAGAGAAGGGCCCGCCCTCCCCAACTCTGAAGAGCAGCTCCCAGGGCCAGTCCAAACCTGCACTCCTCGTGGCCTCCAGCCAGCCCCACACTCAGACCTCACACTGCACCTGAACCCCTGGCTCCCACCCAACTCCCCAGGACAAACAGGATGAACAGGACTTTGTAAGAATTAGGACAAGGGCAGGCAGCTTTTTAATGTAATATCCTTCACTCTGACATTGGGAGCAATGAGCTTGCCTAACATAGTATTACACCCACACACACTGTGAGGGGAAAGATGAATTCAAATGCGCATCTAAAGAGCTTTGTTCTTGCTTCATGCAGTCAAGGGGACGAGCTGTCAGTAAACTATTGGAAAGCTTTGCTGCCGAGGATGATTTTGCATTCGACGAAGACAGCAGCTTTTCGGAGGAAGACGAGAATGCCGGTGTGAGCTGCTCAGCAGAATTGTGCGGTAGGAGCTTTTTTTTTTAAATCGCTAAGTGCTGCGTAGCGGGCGAGCAAAATTAAAAATGAGCAAGTTGCAAGCCCGCGGCTCAATAGAAAGCGGGTGCCGATTGGAGAGATTAATCAGGCGGCTTGCTATTAAAAGAAACTTCCTGAAATGGAAAATTCCAAACATTTTACGGGGCTCCTACTCAGATTCTTGTCTGCATCAAGAAACAAAGTATTCCATATCGGAAGGTAGAAATATTCTTGCGATGATGCAACTTTGTGTGATTTTAGTTAAAGGTCAAATTGATCATATGCCAAGACATCAGAGACTGCCCCTTAAATTGCAGCTTCCATTAATTGTACAGATTCTAATAATAAAATGTTTCACTAAAAATTATGGTGAGACTTTTTTAATATACCTGCTCTCATTTTCTTAGGACGTGCTCACTCAAGCAAGCTTTTCCAAGACAATTCCAGGTTTTTGTCATGTGTGAAGTAACCTGTACTTTATTACAGCTGATTTCTAATCACTGTGGGGGTTGAACGTTTACCCGCAGTTATGTTTGTTAAGTTAAAAACATTGAAAGGTGAACAAAAAGACTTTAACATCGTAACAAAAGCAAGTAGCTAACGCTTGCTTGAAATGTTATAAGTATCTCCTCTGAAGAGGCAAGATGGACCAAATTGGCCTTATCTTGGTTTTTGGGCTCCCCTGTTTGCTTTTAACAGTAACTTCTATAAAAACCAGCGTTTGGAATTGCAATAAGGCAATTATTTATCAGCCTCTGTGAGTTAAGTAAGGACAATTAATCCAGGTAGGATATTCTGTACCAAGCCATTCCAGTGAATTAAGGACCCTACCAGAATTCCTAATTGGCATTCAGCATTGAACTGTAGAGAAACAGTCTAAACCAGAATATTGTTTGTTTTTGTTCCCTCTCAGTCCCTCAATCCTGTGCCATCAGTAAGGAAGATCTCAAAGAAGGACTTCACATTCTTATACCAAAGGAAGACAAACTACTGTACGCAGGATGTGTCAAAATTCTACAGTCACCTGATATGTAAGAGACAGTTTTAATTTTGTTTCATTTCACAGTGATTGAGAATCTCATTCCTGGATATCCATCATGTTTGTTTTTAAAAGAAGTGTATACGGTTTGCAGCATTCCCCATGGATCAGCCCATCCCAACTCGCTGTTCTAATCAGAGGAACAAACCTATCAAAAATCAGAAGCACAAAGTGCAAGAGGAGGTTTTGCCTGAAACACTGTTTAAAAACCTAGTCTCTCCTCAAAATTGAATTATAGAATGAGTCTTACCTGTACTTGAATGACCAATGAGACGTAGAGCAAGATTTTCCACTTGGAGTCGGGACCCAAATGTCCAGATCAAATCCGGGTCCTGACCCCACACCATGTTAGGATCAGTGACCTGACAGTAATTTTTGCAGGATTAGCCAGTGAGTGACCAGAGGATGCGCTGACCATCAAATTAAGGAGGGTGGGTGGGCTCTCGAAGCTGAGGTGTCAATCGGAGGCCCTCTGACACTGAAGGAGCTGCAGCCTGCTCCTCCAGGTAAAGAAGAGAGAGGGCACCTCCATCTTGAGGCACCTTCTCAGTAACTTTAAAACTGTTTGTAATTAAAAGTGGCTGCAGCTGCCAGACCACCATTGTGGAGGGTCCGAACTGCATTGCACACAGCTTCCCAATTCCCTGTAACTTAGTAACTGGGACTCGTGTGGACTGAGCAGCAGAAGCAGACCAAGGCAGATTAACTCAGAAGAAGAGAAACTAGTAACACCTTGTGTATAATATGGAAAAGATGCCAACACAAATATAAAAGGGTGATGCATGTAATGTTTACAGACATAAATATAATGAACCTAGTTTATTGTGCTGGGGTGGGGTGTTCTAGATTGAGTATTCTTAACCATATGCCTGCTCTCCAGCTCCATATATCAAGGTGATAGCTATAGAGTTGCCTGATTGCCCTTTAACTCTTTAAAATAGGCAGAAGAGAAAACTGATGATAGATAAAAAAACTGGGTGGCAAAGTGACATGGAACACTGTCCCTCCACTCAGTGGCCATGAGTGCTGGCTGCATCTGATTTTACAAAGGGAGCTGCAAACAGACATGGGGCCCTCTAATTACAAATGCATAGGGCCTGGTGCACGTTTCAGGCGTGGGCACTGGACGTCCCTTTTTCTGCCTTTGGTAATGCGCGAGAGGCACACTTCCATTGCATCATGAGGATGTACACCCCAACCTCCATATTGGTTACTTGGACGCCATCTTGCATCATGGTGCCATCAACCTTATGACCTGCTAAGTACAGGTCATCACAAAACACACACACACACACTAAGCACTCCGCATTTTCTGCAGCCCACTAACGGAAGAGAAATTCCCATTTTAACATTCACATTGTGCCGCCACGTTGGTATCCTGGTTTATGACAGCCTTCTTGCACCAATTCTCCCCCTTGTTTGCTTCCCTACCTGGCATTATTCTTTATCCAGAAGCAGGGCTGGTGAATCCAACAGCAGTTCACAAGAAAGTGGTTTTCCACTGTCCCGGAACAAGGCAAGTCAGGCGACTTATATTTCCAAGTGCAGCTGACAGTGGGGGGAATTGTGTGTTTGCCATGATTACACTCTTTGCACTAAAGGTCCATAGTCTTGTTGGCTCCCAGGAGTTTCCTTCCATCCCTTCAACTAAGGAAACCATTTAAAGGGCTGCCCCATGTCAGCTGTAATATCCTATCCAATTACAGAATTCATAAATATTTCCATGCATGGACGTATTGACACAGTGTGTCAGTAACTGGCCTTTCCTTGCCTTTGTACAGCTACAGTGTTGTGATTCAAGGAGAAAGAGGAAACCGACAGAGAATCTACTCCCTGGAGCAACTGCTCCAGGAAGCGGTGAGTTCCTTTTGCAACCATTTCCCGCTGCCCGCAGTTCAAACCTCGTCCAGTCTGCTTATGAGTGATAATTAAAGTTGAGATTATGAATATTTTATGTCACCGTAAGATTGATAGTTTTAGTATGTGATATCTATAGAGAAAATTTATGTTGGGACGTAATTAGCTTGTAACCTAGAGCCTGGGGCAGAGAGTTGGAGGGGAGCAGCGGGTAAGAGAGTGGTGTCAAAAACATGTTAATCTGGTTTGAATTTGGAATGCTTCGCACTTTCTGCCCTCCCATCTTTTCTCAGACAGGCAAAGAAACCAGGGAGGGAATGAGGAACCATTTCTTTCCCGCAGCAAGTTGTTATGATCTGGGGTGCACTGGCTTAAAGTGTGGAAAAGCGCTTTCAAAAACTTTCAAACGGAAAGTGGATAAATCCTTGAAGGGGAAAAAGTCACAAGGCTCTGAGGAAATGGCAGGAAGAATTAGATAACTGTTTCAAAGAGCTGACAGAGGTGCGGTGGGCTGAATGGCCTTCTTCTGTGCGGCATCATTCTGTGAGTCGGTGCCTAAACCACAGGGTGGAGGCCAGCAATAAAAACTGTATTTAAAGCACTTGCTGAGTGGAGATGGGGGTTGGGGGGGTGTGGAGCGAAAGTGTGAATGTCCAGTGAGGACATTACCACAGCCAAACATTCTTTTTAATTAAGCGGGGATTTGAGTTTTTCCAGCAGGAGTTGATAACTGCCTCAATTTGGTATTAAAGACTTATTCCGATCATTTATTTTGGAAGTTTAGTTTCATGAGGGCACTTCTGGAATATGATGTATTATCAATGTTACTTAACGACCTTTTTTATAAAATATAAAAAAATACCCGCAGGTACTTGATGTCAGACCACCTTCAACACAATTCCTGCCACCAGCTACCAGAGTGTGTGCTTATTGGAGTCAGAAGTCACGCTGCCTGTACCCAGGAACCATCATCCAAAGTAGGTGTCACATCTTCATTTGTAGATGTAGTACATGTAATAAGGGTCTGAAGTGGGCACACCGGGAGAAGAAAACAACCCATAGTCACAGCAACCAGTTAACTATCAGCTAAAATGAGAACGGCATTGATACAATCAAGGGTTCAGTGGAGACTTTGAAATGTGTAAAGGGTTATTAAAAGGGTGGAAGCTGCAAAGGAAGTAAACTTACTGGAACCCAAACCCCACAACCAACCAAATATGGGGCAGAGTTTTTCTGACCCCCTGGTGGTGGGGAACCACATTGGGATGGCGCCCTGTTGCATACTGGCTGACTGGGAGGTTTCCCAGCGGTGATAGGGACGCAGACTGCCTGTGCGCTGAACTAAGAACATAAGAAGTTGGAGCAGGAGTTGGCTATTTGGCCCTTAGAGCCTACTCTGCAATTCAATAAGATCATGGCTGATCTGATTGTGACCTTAACTCCAGTTTCCTACCTTCCCTCCAATAACCCCTGACTTCCTTGTTGCTGAAAAAATTTCTAACTCATCCTAAGTATATATTCAGTGACCCAGCCTCCATTGCTCATTGGGAAAGAGAATTCCAAAGACCAATGACCCCTGAGGGAAAAAGTTGTTCCTCATCTCCATCTTAAATGGGAGACCTCTCACTTTTAAACTGTGGCCCCTAGTTCTAGATTCCCCGACGTGAGGAAGCACCCTCTGAGCATCTACCCTAACAAACCCGTTACCACTAAGAATGCTTCAATAAGATCACCTCTCATTCTTCTTAACTCAAGTCAGTGCAGCCAGCTCAACCTTTCCTCATAAGACAACCTTTCATCCCAGGAATCAGCCGAGTGAACCATCTCTGAACTGTTTCCCTTAAGTATATCCCTCCTTAAGTAAGGAGACAAAACTACAGACAGTACTCTAGGTGTGGTCTCACCAGTGCCCTGTACATTTATAGCAAGATTTCCCTACTTTTATATTCCAACCCCCTTGCAATAAAGGCCAACACTCCATTTGCCTCCCTAATCACTTGCTATACCTGCATGCTAACTTTTTGTGATTCATGTACAAGGATGCCCAGATCCCTCTGTATTGCACCATTCTACCTTCTCTCTCCATTTAAATAATATTCTGCTTTGTTAATCTTCCAGCCAAGGTGGACAATCTCTCATTTTCCCACATTATACTCCCACTGCCAAATTTTTGCTGGCTTATTTAACCAAACCATATCACTTTGCAGACTTTTTGAGCTGGATTTTCATCCTGGAGGTAGGTAGTGGGAGCCGGGAAATTTCCTGACTCGGCCCGCCTGCCTCAGGAGGAAGAGCCTGCAAAGGCGGGATTTTCATTCCAGGGTGGGGACAGGCGCATGCTGGAGTTGGGCCCGCCGCCCCCAGAAAGAGTTCGGAGGCAGTGACGGGCTGCCAGCTGCAGAGGCGGGCCATGTCAGTTGTGATACACTAAATAAAACAGAAAACAGCCCTCACCCCTCACACCTCTCCACACCCTCCCCCCCCACCACACACTCTACAAGCCCACTCAATGCCAACAGTTACCCATCCACTCATCCCTCATGTCCACTCATACCCTCCATACCAATCTATGCCCCTTCAGCTACCTCCCTCACTATGCATTCTTGGCTGAGACCCCAGACATCCAGTAGTCCGTTGAAACAACTTCACCCAAAAGAAAACATTGCTCAATTGACAACTCTTTTTCTTAGATCTATTTCTCAATTTCTTAATGTTTATTTGCACAAGGTGGAAGTGCCAAGTGCTTGCGGTTTCTGCTATTGATACTTTAAAGGTCTGGTTGATTGACACTTTTGTAGGATTGTAGTAAAAATAGTTTTATAACAAAGTCATGAATGACTTTTTAAAAACTTTTTCACACGTAATGTTGTTAGTATAGGGTTCACTGGTTCTGTACAGAGCGATACTGGGTGAATGGTCATGGAAATGCCACGGGTTGGCATGGAGGTTATGAGAGGCCATGAGGATGGTTGGAGGGACATAGGTTAGCATGGGAGTAAGAGGGGTCTGTGTGTGGGTAGAGGGGTATAGCCTGGCATGGAAGGTATGGGGGACCATGGGTATGGATGGAGGGGCACAGATTTGCATCGAGGTGTGCAGGACCAGGGGGGGTGGGCAGAGGAGTATAGGTTGGCATGGGGGGTGGTGGCATGGGTAAGACCATTTGAACTTGCCTTTCAAAAGCTCCCTCATCCAGACTACGATTCATGACACCTCTGACAGGCTGTGAAAAGCTGTCCCAACTCCGTGAAAGCTGCGGGGGGGCTCCAGGATGCCTATCCCACAATAGAGCTGAGTAGGTTGGGAGTGCAAGGTGCGGCCTTGAGATCCACACCAGCCCTCACCCTTATCTCGTCTTGATGAAAATTAGGGGCACCAGGAATGGAGCCAGGAATCCCGCCGCCATTTTTAAAGGAACTCTGTGAAAATCCAGACCTTTGTATCCTCCTCACAACTTGCTTATTTTTGTGTTTTGTATCTTCAGAAAATTTGGCTGCAATACTGTCATTAATATAGGTCATAAATAGTTGGACCCCAGCACTGATCCCTGTATTACTTCACTAGTTATAGTTGGCCAAGTTGAAAGCAACCCATTTATCCTGACTCTCTGTTTCCTGTTGGCTAGCCGATCCTCGATTCGGACAATTAAATCACCCCAACACCATGAACTCTTAGCTTGTGTGGTAGTCTTTTATGTGGCACCATATCAAATGCCTTTTGGAAATCCAAATAGACTACATCTACTGATTCCCCTTCATCCATCCTGCTTGTTACCTCCTCAAAGAACTCGAATAAATTATTAATGATTTTCCTTTCACAAAACCATGCTGACTCTGCCTGATTATATTATGATTTTCCAAATGTCCTGCTACTACTTCCTTAATAATTGATTCTAGCATTTTCTCAATGACAGATGTTAGGCCAGCAGGCTGTTAGTTTCCTGCTTTCCTTCTCTCTCCTTTCTTGAATAGAGGTGTTACATTTGCTGTTTTCCAGTCCCCTGGAACCTTTTCAGAATCTGGGGCATTTTGGAAGATTACAACTAAGGCATCCAATATCTCTGCTGCCACTTTTAGGATGCAGGCTATAAGGTCCAGTGGACTTGTCAGCCTTTCATCCCATTAGTTTCCCCAGTACCTTTTCTCTCATGATTGCCATTGGTTTAAGTTCCTCCCTCCCTTTTGCCCCTTGATTTTCTGCTATTCTTGGGATGCTTTTTTGTCTTCTACTGTGAAGTCAGATACAAAACACTTGTTCAAAGTCTGCCATTCCCTTGTTTCCCATTATTAATACTGCAGTCTCATCCTTTAAGGTGACCAATGAATTTTTTAGCTACTCATTTCCTTTTTATATACTTATGTAGAAGCTTTTAATGTCTCTTTTTATATTTCTCGGTGGTTTTCTCTCATATTCTTATTTTTCCCTTTTTTCTAAGTCATCCTTTGTTGGTTTCTAAAAGGATTCTCAATCGTCTGGGACACCACTAATCTTTACAACATTGTAAGCCTTATCTTTCAATTTGATACCATCCTTAACTTCCTTAGTTAGCCAAGGATGCTGCAGCCTTCTTATGGGGTCTTTCTTCCTCAATGGAATATATCTTTGTTGAGAGCTATGAATTGGTTCCTTAAATGCCTGCCACTGTTTTCTCTACTGTCTCATCTTTTATCCTATTTTCCCAGCCCACTTTAGCCAATTCTGTCTTCATACCCTTTTAACGGCCTTTATTTAAGTTTAAGACACTCGTTTTAGAACCACATTTCTCACCCACAAATTGAATGTGAAATTCTAGCACGTTGTGAACAGAGGCGGCAGCCAAAAATACCATATACAAGACCCCAATTAGGGGCTATTTAGATGGCTGGTGGCAGGGTGGACCCTGGCATGTGGGGAGACTGCCAGCTCATTGGAAGCGGCCTCCTTGTGGCAGTCTGAGGATGCGGGGGGGGGGACATCAGCACTGGAGGACCCATGTCCCAAAGAGGGAGCCGTGGGCAGGAAAGAGAGCGCCCTCACCCCAGCGAGCTGTCTAGAGGAGTTTCCCGTCTGATCTGAGCAGCCTGCCTGCTTAGCCCCTGTGAATTTTTATTTTAAACTTGCCCCTCAGTGGACGCTTCCTTGCTGAGCTGCCCTCCTGACCCTCGACCTGCTTCAGCCATGCCCATGCCTCCTGGCGGGGCACCCGAGGCTTTGGAGCTGCCAGCCCTCTGGCAGCATGGAACCCGCCCGCCATCCTTAATTGAATGGTGATCTGAGAGGTGGCCTATTAGGAGGTCACCTTTGGGAATAACCTTGTGGCAAGCACAGTCTGGACTCCCAGTTGGTCCTAATGTCAGAGTCCTAAAGCCTATGGGAAAATTCATCCCATGATTTTTCATTCCAGCATTACAAGATCATGGCTGGTCAGCTTCTTGCATCTGCCAGAGTTGAGTTTTGTCATGTACACCCTTTATTGAACTAATTAAATTCAATCTATTTTGTCACCATGGTGAAAGCACCATTAAAAGGCCCCAGCTGACAACAGTTCGGGAGATGGTTAAATGAGTACCTTTTTACTATCAAATATTTCATGGACCGTTTAACAGATTTCTCCCCAGTCAGCTGGGAGCCACTGGGACACTTTAATGTGACACACGCTATTGGTGAGTGAAGTAGTAATGTGAGATTGAAGGTTTCAAGATATCAGCGCAGAAACAAAGAGGTGTTTCTGGAAAGTCTGTCTCGCTCGACTCCCCCTCTGCACACAACATAACCCTGTTACTCTCCCGTGCTGCTTAGTTCATCGGTTTCCTCTGTAATCTGAGCAAACAGTTCTGATCTAATGTGCCCCTGTTAATGGTTATTAGTCAGTGTTGTGGTTTCAAATTTTACTTTTAATTCCCCAAAACCAAAAGTAACTTCCTAAGATAGAATTTCTTTGTAGGATTTCCTCACCAGCTTTGTTTAACTGAAACCTTGAGCTCCTCTGCAGCTGAGATGCCATTGCCTCCTGGCGCAGTATCGCGACTGCTGTTGACTCCCTGTCCAGTAATACCATGTTACTATTTTTCTGTACTGATCTTTTCTTCTGTTTGTATTCTGGAGCAATTGCTTTCCCTGTGCAGCACTGTGAGCTCATTGTCTTCCTGGAGATTATTGCGATGACTTTGATTCCCTTTGGAGTGTTATGATAATACAGCTCATTGTGCATTGTGACATTGCATCCCCTGTGCTATTACTGTTTCATTTGTGCATCATGGTGCTGTTAGCTGTTAGAACACTCTGAATAGCTCCCTGTTACATTACTGCATATAAAACAAAATGTTCTGCTTAAACAATGGACTGGATTTTCTGCCATCACCACGAACTACCCCTTCTCCTGGACATCTGAAGTAGGCAAGGGCAGAAAATTGGTCAGGGACATGCCTGGTCAGACCCTTTTCTTTGCTGTGTGACCCCACTACTCCCTGCCCAGTAGAGGACAATATGCTCACCAATAAGAGAAATAATGTTCTCCAACTTAATTCCCATCACATGCATCACTGCTGCATTCAAAGCAAGGGTCACCACCTAATCCCAAGAGCCCTGTATACCAAAGGCAACAGAGGAGGGCCTGAGGATTTGTATTGGTTTCAGGGCACGTGCAGCCATTCTGAGAGTGCTGTTTCAGTGACACACCATGGTAGAGGCCAGGGAGCCCGAGTCTATTATTAAAATGGCCCCAAGGCCAGAAGAGCAAATCAGTCAGGGTTGTGCCTCTGTGATGAACAATTATCTCCTCTTAACCATCCAATTCAGGAGATTCACTGACAGAAAGGCATAAAATCTAGACCGATTTGTAGAGCTAAAGTGAATGCATAGAAAGAAAAACTTGATAGTTTTACACATACAATGTTGTTCATGTCAAATATGCCTACCATCCATGTTTTGGGAGACTGGCCTGCAAGTCATCTTTTGCTGACCAAAATTCCACAAAGCAGACCCCTCAATACCACTCCACCAATATTGGCTGGTCATGTAGCCACTACAAACAGTACATGGGAATTTCCACCTGTGGTGTGCGGTGTCCAGGAAATCTCACATTGTTATGAGGATTCAGGCAGGAATGCCACTGGGAGGAGTGGGAAGGGAAGTAATGATGGCATTCCAGGAGAGAAGGAAGGAGGAAATGAGGTGGGGGTGGGAAGCAGAAAGGAAAAATGGAAGGGATTGAAAGGGAGAAGGAAAGAGGGATGTCTAGGCTTTGATAAAGAGAGGCTAAAGGGAAATGGAGAAGGAATAAAGGAAAGAGGGAAGGGGGGAACAGGTAATAATGAAATGGTGGGGAAATAGATGACAATGAAAGGGAAGGAGGATGATGTTAAAGAGGCAAACAAGTGGGAATAGAAGGCAATGAAGGGGAAAGGATATGGGGGAATGTAAGGATCAAAGGACCATAACTGGGGAATGGTGCTTTGGAGGAAGAAAGATGAAGCTGGAAACATAGTTTTGAGGCAGGGGAGGAAGGACCATGTCAACATTAACTGAGAGGGTGTGGGAGGGAGAATGCCAGCATAACCTGCGGGGGAGGGGAAAGTGCTCACACAAAGTTTTGGTTTTCATATCGAGCTGTTCTTGAGTTATCGGCCTTTTGGGGACTATATCAGCAATTTTGAAGCTGTTGGTTTGATTTTGCCCTTTTATGTTGACTGCAGCACACTGACTTCTTTCGACAACTTTTACTGTGCTGAATCGAGTTGGAATCAAAGATTTACAACCACATCTGCAGTTTATGTAATCTTCAGTTTGCAGCTGATCCCATTTGTGCTTTAAAAATTAGGTATCACCTGGCACAGAGGGTCACTTTGAGCATGTTTAAACATTTCAAGCACCAAAAACTGTTACTTGAACTTTAACCCGAGGAAGTGAATCGTAACAAACAAGAGTGTGGATGAGGACCCAGGCCTGGGTACGGTAGTGGGGGAAGGGTGGGGAATGCAGCCTGAGACAAAGGATCAGATGTAGCAAGAAAGCCGGTATAAAAATAAGATAAAAGGAAATTGAGCGATTATGTCTGAGTAACTTGCGACCTTGCAAATTTCTTTTTTTCTTAGCTTCCTAAGACTGAACAGTAACTGATTCCATATGAGTTGTGGAGCTGACATTTCCAGCTCTGCGCAACGGATAGCGTGTTGGACTTCTAGCTGCAGTTGTAAAAGAGATTCAAAGGTTGTGGGTTCGAGTCCCACCAGAGTCGACACTGCATACATATATATGTAACTGCTGGAAGGGCCTCTTCTTATGTCAACTTAATGGTGACCTAAGGCAGGACCTTATAAACGACTAGGCTGCACAGTAAACATATGGTGACTGTGTATAAATGTAGCAATTGATTCACACACTTTGACGTTGTGCCATTTTTGGTGCGTGAGGGGAAAAGGCTGCAGCCTCGTGCTCTGTTGCTGCTTTGATTGTGAACGACTGCTGCTCACTTTGCTTTTCAAAGTTAAATATTATATTTTACCAATGATGTCAATTTACTCCTACTGTACAGCCTTGCCACTTATGCATAATGTATTAATTAACTGTAAATTAAGAGGCGAATACATCTGAAAACTACACAAAGCACACTTACATTTGCTTAAATTTGATTATTAATATTAATTCTCATCCTTGTTTTCAGATCTCTCCATGGCCTTGCCCCTCCTTAATCTCCTCCAGCCCCACAACCCTCCAAGATGTCTGAGTTTATCAAATTCTGGCCTCTTGAGCATCGCTGATTTTAATCGCTCCACTATTGCCTGGGTCCCAAGTTCTGGAATACTCTCGCTACACCTTTCTGCCTCCCTACCTCACTTTCCTCCTTTAAGATATTCCTTAAAACCTACCTTTTTGAGGAGGCTTTTGTTCACCTGACCTAATATCTCCTTATGTGGCTCGATGTCATATTTTGTTTTATAAGGTGCCTCTGCAGCACCTTGGGATGTTTTATTATGTTAAAGGCTATATATGAATATAAGCTGTTGTTGGTAATACCTCTTGTTCATCAGCAGTGACACCCATTTCTTAGTTCAGTAGATCTTTGATTTATCACTTGGGCCAACTTATAAACTATCAGTGATCCCACCCAGGGAAGGTTTTCCCTGCAGCCCTGCAATTCCATTACTGTGTTCCATCTACTGCAAAGGAAAAGTGGGAAGGTACTTGGACAAATCAGATTGGCGCACTAAGGAGAGTGATAAAAAAAAAAGCCTGGCACTTGTGAAAAGGCATGAGTTACATCACTGAGAAAATTATATGGAATTTGGTAAAAGGGTACGGCATTTGGAAAGATGCCAGAGCACTTTGTAAAAATGGTAAGTCATTGCACCCTGCAGTGACACATTAGCAAAATCACTATAATTTGTTTGAGTGCTGAAAGGACTCAGCTAAATAATGTGGAAGGTGGAGATGCAACTTGATGTAGTGAAAAACGTTCTTTTGTGTTTGGGGTGGAGATTGTATTGTTTCGTTAATACAATGGAAGCTTAGTTTGCTTAGATACTTAATATTATTTCCACATACACATTTAGCAGTTCTGTCATTCAGTTCATTTGGTTTGTTCTAAAGCCTGCACTAGCATTTGCAATAAAATAAAAATAATCACACGTTTTAGATCATTCGTAAAATGCATAAATGAATATGAAGAAGCCACTTCTCTGGAGAGGAAGAGGCTAAGTGGAACAGGAATAAATTAACTGGACCTGTGGTGCTTTTGCTACAAGAGCATAACTAACTTTTGACCACCCAACTTCTGTCCTCGCTCCCATTTTAGCTGACCTTTTAATGGTTCCCTTGCTTCAGGTACTCTCTCCCCCCCTTCAAATCTGCGGTCATGAATCCCTCTCCTCCGAAAATCCACCCTTGACCGTCCGGTCCATGCAAACAACTGACCCACCTCCACCCTCCTTTTCCTCTCCAAAGTCCTTGAACATGTTGCTGCCACCCAAATCCTGTGTTCTTCTTTCCTGCAATTCCATGTTTGAATTCTTCTAATCAGGTTTCCGCCCACCACAGTACCGAGACAGCCCTTATCAAAGTTACAAGTGACATCCAATGTGACTGTGACCATGGTAAACTATCCCTCCTTATCCTTCCCGACCTACCAGTAGCCCTCCGAATGGTTGATCACTTCATCCTCCTCCAACGCCTCTCCGTCTGGTGGAACTGCCCTTGCCTGCCTCCATTCTTATCTATCAAATCATAGCCAGAGAATCACCTGCAAAGGCTTCTCTTCCCGCTCCTATGCCACTACCTCTGAAGCGCCTCCCCACAAGGATCTGTCCTTGTCCACTCCATGGACAATATCATACAAAGAAAGAACATGAGGTTCCTCATGTATGCTGATGACACTCGACTCTATCTCACCACCACCTTTCTTGACCCCTCTTTGATTTGTCATGCTGCTTGTCTGACTTCCTGTATTAAATGAGCAGAAGCTTCCTCCAGCTAACTCTTGGGAAGACTGAAGCCATTGCCTTTGGTCCTTGTTCTTGTTCTCTGACTACCAGTTCCATCACTGGCAATTGTCTGAAGCTGATAAAAAAAACAATCTTGGTGTTGCGTTTGACCACGAAGTGACCACAAAACTACTCCATCACCAAGT
The DNA here is from genome assembly GCF_964194155.1 of Cetorhinus maximus. Classification (NCBI taxonomy): domain Eukaryota; kingdom Metazoa; phylum Chordata; class Chondrichthyes; order Lamniformes; family Cetorhinidae; genus Cetorhinus; species Cetorhinus maximus. Next base: position 37,266,721 of record NC_135902.1, read on the forward strand.
CTGCCTGCTTCCACCTGCAAGGCACTGCCTGACACCAACCTTGCTTCAGCTCATCTGCTGGGGGAATCCTCATCCATGCCTTTGATTTCTCTAGACTTGACTATTCTGATTCTCACTTAACCAGCCTCCCATTTACCACACTCTGTAAACTTACATTCAGCTGCCCATGTCCTGACTTGCTCCGAGTCTTGTTCACACATCATCCCTGTGCTGGGATCTCCATTGGCTCCCAGTCCTATATTGCCTCAATTTTAAAATTCTCATCTTTGTTTTCAAAGCCCTCCATGGCCTCGCTCCTCCCTGACTCCGAAGTAACTTTTAACCCTACATGTCTTTAAGCTCTCTGTGCTCCTCCAATTCTGGCCTCTTGCACAAGTCCAAGGCCCGATTCTACGGAATTGTCTTCCTAAACCTACCAGCCTCTTTCCTTTCTCTCTTTTGGGAAGCTGCTTAAAATTTACCTCTTTGACATCACCATCTGTAGCTCAGTGTCAAAAATATGTTTTATTGATAATGTTCTTATAAGCACCAGAGTTTGCCATGTCAAAGGCGCTATATAAATGCAAGTTGTTGTTGTTGAAGGCATGCAAGACCCTCTTTCAATTCCCATAGTGTAAACAGGAGTCAGTGGCATCATAGAACAATGGCGAATGATTCTGTCATCAGGTTAACACTAACTCTTGGAGTAAAGCACTTGAAGGGAATCAGTTCTACGTCTTTGTTGCCTGGGTCTGTGCATTAAATATAAATGTATAAAAGGCGGGTGAGTAAAGACCATCGGGGCCATCAAGTCCCTTTCATCCAGACAACAGTACAACCCCTTCTCAAACCCTATAAACATTTTCTGCAATGGTAAAAACCAGAAATGAAGTATGCCCAGTTCAGAGAAAACCTTGGGAAATTCTTCGCTGACTCCCTAAGGCAATCAAGCTTCAAGGCTCCAGCATATTGCTCGTAACTCTTCATAATAACAGCTACCTGAAAACTTACCCTCTCTAACCAGGAATACCCTCTTAGGAATATGTCACATTCCTTATTAGTAGACTATAGCAACACATTACCTCCTTCATCTTTCAATAGTCTGTTCTAGAGGGCATTAACTCTATGAAAGGAAATACTTCTCAGGATCTAACTTACTTCTTTGCCTAAGTATTTTATATGCATGCTTCCTAGTTCAATTCATCTCAAATAATCTGTGCAGCCAGACTGAATCAAAGCCCTTAATTGCTTTGGAAATCTCAATCATGCCTGATCTAAGTAAAGATCTAAAGTAAATAAGCACTAACTTTTACTGCCTATCCTAATAACTAAGGGCTCTAAGAATAGGTATCATTCTCTTAGCCAACCTTCGCATCAGCTGCAGAACTTTGTTATCCTGGGAACTGTGTGAGGGCAAAAACTGGATAAAACACTCCTGCATTACTCGGGTCTCTTATGGCCATTTTGTATTTAATATTCACAGGCTATCAAGACAAAATTTGACCCCAAACCACACAAGGTGATATTAGGGCAAATGACCAAAAGCTTGGTCAAAGTAGTGGGTCTTCAGGAGTGTCTTAAAGGAGTAAAGAGAGGAAGAACTGTGGCAATGTTTAGTGAGGGCCACCAATGGTGGAGCGATTAAAATTGGAAATGTGAAAGAGGGCAGAATTGGAGGAGCACAGAAATTTCAGAGGGCTGGAGGGCTGGAGGACATTACAGAGATAGGGAGGGGTGAGGCTGTAGTTTTAACACAGAGCAGTTCCAAGTCTTTTTCAGTGTCATGAAGAATAGCAATGGCGTGTAGCTCATGTTTCAGTTCCACCGCATAAGTAGCTTCATGTGAGGACCACTTTGAACGTTTTGTCTGAGGTTGTGCCGGGAGTCACGTTGAGGTTGAAGCAGCCTCAGAGCTCCCCACGTTTCTTTGATCTGTGGAAATAATTGCAAATGCTAAGCATATTGGCAGGGGTGAGACATAAAGATCAGCGTTTGTCAGGTGCAGAAGTGACAGCAAGTTTTAGTTTATGTGCAAAACCACACACGTAATTATAGTTACTCTCCTGCGTGACCTTCACCATGTTCATCCTGTTGTCAGTTACAATCACTCCCAAAGACAAATTAAATGGATGGACCCACTCATCACTGGAGCATGGGAGAAACTTTGGAACACAGGCTGCTATACGATTGCTCTCCTGCAGTGTAACATTTAGAGGTGCAAGTCCACAATAAGTTTCCACAGAGCAGCCATAGGTATGTGGTGTGAAAGTAACCTAACATGTCATTAGTCTAGGATAGATGTTCAGTGCAGAGTTGTTCCGTGTGTGACTGGTGAGATGAATGACTCCCCTCTTTCTTCCTCTCAGCCTCTGTAACAAAAGACTTTTTCTCAGATTGACCAGAGTAAATTGAATGTGAAAATATAAAGCGCAAGAAGTATCATTGATTGCAAACAAATCATCTTTGTAATCTAATATATTAAATACAACTTCAACTCAAGTGCAGCAATTTTACTTACCAATTGCAAAATGTAAAGCCAACTTAAAACATGGGCCTTTTGATTACCATCAAGAGTTAAGCCCATTGGATTGTCATTCCTTTTTTAATGCTGCTGTGCTGTAATGTTGCTTTTTAGGACATGTCAGGTCCATTGGAATGAGTGGGAGGTGAGCAAACTTCTAATTTCATGAAGTTATTTTAGTGTGTCTGTGTGATTTTAGACTTCAGAGGACATTGTCAGCATCTTGATTGGTAATTTCTGCAGTTATGTTGCACATGTTATGCTCGTGTTTCAATCTGCTTTGAGCTGCTTTTGACTAATGCTGGTCTTGCAGTAATTCCAAAGAGCTTTAAGCTCACCATTGGGATAAAGAGAAAAATGAGCCCGCACACATACACTTGTCTCCTGCATCGGTATGAGTTCAGTGTTTTAAATGTTCCAAGACAAATTGGAACTCCTAGATGGACATGCAGGTCACCCTGTGGGACTAGTGGTCCACTTTGACAGCCAGACGTCATTAATATTCTGCCGGCCATTGAAAACCCAACTATCTTCAAAAGTGCCTCAAGGACACAGATGGTACTAGTTGAGCGAACGTCAGATTTCCCTGGCTGTAAGGGAGTCGTTTTTGATTTCCCCGTATGCCATACAGAGCATCATCAGCAAAAGCACATTCTGAGGTGAACCAAAGGAGAGCCGTGTTGACGGGACAGTCTCCTGAAGTTAGTCTTGAGTGGATGGGAGGAACATCCAAAATTATGTCAGCTTTATTTTTCAGCACTTGCTGAAGGGGAAAGCTGCGGTTGCATCATTTTCACAACCTTATATTTTTAATTGTTTGTTGTCATGTCTACCAAAGAACCTGTGGAAGTGGAACCATCACTGCAAATCCTGTATTGTCACAAAGAGTTACTGATCATGTTCTGCGCCAGAGCAGCTACATTCTGAAACAAGGTTAAGGTTTCTCGGTTTAACAATGTCTCCTGGTCAGAGCACTTTTACGGTAGACGAGGATGGTATCAGCGTACCTTCATTCTTATGGTACAGCTACTGCCCACGTTGGCTGCAGATGCTCCCTTTGGAATAAAAGCACAGCCTCGGGCAACACAGCAAAATAATGACAGTCACAACAGGACTCATTCTTTGTTGCAGTTGAGGAGAAAAACTTTAATTGGATGCAAGAGCGATGTTAAGTCTTTTTATAACTCATATATTTTGTGGTGTTAACCCACCCCCATATTCCATTTGGTACGTAGGAGTAGAAATTCATCCTGGCTCCTTTTGGGCCATGAATTGGTGCTGGTGGGCAGCTGTGTCCCATCAGAAGGCCCGAAGCCTCCAGAAATTGGGCCTCAGGCCTCATTAAAAATCATTCGCCATTTTTGAGCAATATATGACTTGGAATGAGCAGGAGTAGACGATAATATTTGTCCAAAATAAAATACAATATTCTTTGCAGCCTATTATAGCAAAACTGTAATAATTTTGATAAATCACCTGATTTTTAAATGACTGCTTTGACACTGATTTGTTGCAGAGTGAGCCACAGCCTACAGAGCCTTTGTTGTTCTGCAACAAAAATAGCAAGCAAGGCTTCACCCCTAACACCCCCCACCTCCTCAACCCGTACTCCCAAGATGGGTTGCAGGCCATGCATCAGAACAGGGTAAATAATTACTGTTGAATAAAATGCTTCAAGCACACAAACTTTAGGCTAGCAACATCACGGCTGAGTAAGGAGATAGCAATGAGCAGCTGCTATTATTCATCTTAGCCCAAGTGCCTCATGTTCACTATGCCAGTGTTAGCACTGGAACTGGGCTCTCATGATCGCAAAGGGTGTACACCGAAAGTTCCATCTGAACACGTACAAAAGCTGCAGGAACCATTTTCAGCTCTTTGACTTCACTGGCTTCAGCTGAATATTTTTCTTGCTGTAAGTGATGGGGGAAAACGCAGTTTAGGAAAATCCAGGCTCAATCCAACCTTTTCCTGAGGTAACTTGACAATAACTCGGCTCCGTCAAAGTGTCAGAATTAGAGCGAATTCAGATTGATGAACCAGCTTGACAGTCACTGTTAGACGCAATCATAATCGCGCCATTCCCGGTTAAATTAAAGAAGCCGTAATTGGCTCAGCATGGATCTGTGTATCTCACTTGTATGACCAACCACTTGAGTGGAAGTCAATCTGCAACTCGACTGAAGTACAGTTTTCAAATGGCTGGAAAGAGCCAAGCACAGCCTGATTTAATTAAAGATAAGTAGAAACAGCACCTTGAGTGGTTTAAATTGGGACAATTTGAGTTTTTTTAATTAACGTATAAACGAGACAAACTCATCTCTCAGCCCAGTATAGACAGAAGCAGGCTCAAGGCGCATTCCGGCAATAATATGAACACAACATAAGATTACTCTAGAGCAGACATCCTGATTGGTAATTTTCATGTATGAGCACTTATTGCACTCAAACCATAACCCCGTGGGGTCCCATTTTAATGCGGGCATGAACACTTCATGTAAAAATAACCCACGCACACAAGTGCATTAAGCGTGTGTATGTGAGTTTCATTGATCAAAATTTCCACCCTTGTTTGTGATTTATCTTGGATATGCCTCCTTTGGTTAGTTCAGGGAGCTGCGTTAGTGCTGATAACAATTATATATCTATGACCAGGATGACAAACAGTGACCGAATAAGATAAATTCCATTTTTGTTTCAAGGACTTCCAACGTCTGCTAATGGTTCTGTCCATTTTTAATTCAATCTATGAGTTTATAGTGATCCAAGGAAGTCAGGTTCTATCATTTTGCCTGCAGTGTGTGTCCACCAAATGGGAATACATGAAATTGCAGGTAACTGAACCATGCTGGTAATTGTTTGGAGGTAGTTCATGGAGAGTGGGACTAAAGGAAATGCTCTCTGACTGGCTGGACATGGCAAGTGCTATTCTCCATGGATCTGTACTGGGACGTTCACCTTACAGCATTTAAATTGCACAATGTTCAGCACCGTTCGCGACCCCATAGATACTAAAGCAGTTTATGTCCAAATGCAGCAAGACCTAGACAATATCCAGGCTTGGGCAGACAAATGGCAAGTAACATTCACGCCACACAAGTGCCAGGCAATGACCATCTCCAACAAGAGAGAATCTAACCACGGCCCCATGACATTCAATGGCATTACCATTGCTAAATTCCCCCACGATCAACATCCTGGGGGTTACCATTGATCAGAAACTGAACTGGACTAGCCATATAAATGCTGTGGCTACAAGAGCAGGTCAGAGGCTAAGTCAGAGTAACCCACCGCCTGACTCCCCAAAGCCTGTCCACAATCTGTAAGGCATAAGTCAGGAGTGTGATGGAATATTCTCCACTTGCCTGGATGAGTGCAGCTCCAACAACACTCAAGAAGCTTGACACCATCCAGGACAAAGCAACTCGCTTGATTGACACCCCATCCACAAACATTCACTCCCTCCACAGTGTCAGCAGTGTATACCATCTACAAGATGCACTGCAGGAGCTCAGCAAGATTCCTTAGACAGCACCTTCCAAACCCACAACCACTACCGCCTAGAAGGGCAAGGGCAGCAGACACATGGGAACACCACTACGTGCAAATTCCTCTCCAAGCCACTCACCATCCTGACTTGGAAATATATCGCTGTTCCTTCAATGTCGCTGGGTCAAAATCCTTCCCTCCCTAACAGCACTGTGGTTGTACCTAAACCACATGGACTGCAGTGATTCAAGAAGGCAGCTCACCACCACCTTCTCAAGGGCAATTAGGGATGGGCAATAAATGCTGGCCTAGCCAGCGACACCCACATCCCTAGAATGAATTTTTAAAAATCAATACCTTGAAAGAAGAAATTGAAAATTGTATATCCAAATTTGCCAATTGCAGTTAGTTGTGTAATTTTTTTTATCACTCTTTTACCGGATGTGGGCATTTCTGGCTAGGTCAGCATTTATTGCCCATTCCTAATTTCCCTTGAGAAAGTGGTTGTGAGCTGCCTTCTTGAACTGCTGCAGCCTATGTAATGTAGGTACACCCACAGTGCTGTTAGGAATGGGGATCCAGGATTTTGACCCAGTGAAGGAACGTCAATATAGTTCCAAGTCAGGGCACTGTGTGACTCGGAGGGGAAATTGCAGGTGGTGGTGTTCCAATGTATCTGCTGCCCTTGTCCTTCTAGGTGGGAGAGGTCACAGGTTTGGAAGGTGCTGTCAAAGGAGCCTTGGTGAGTTTCTGCGGTGCATCTTGTAGATGGTACACACAACTGCCACCATGCATCAGTGGTGGAGGGAGTGAATGTGGAAGGTGGTGGATGGGGTGTCAATCAACTGTGCTGCTTTGTCCTGGATGGTGTCGAGCTTCTTGAAGATTGTTGGAGCTGCACCCATCCAGGCAAGAGGGGAGTATTCCATCACACTCCTGACTTGAGTCTTGTAGATGCTGGACAGGCTTTGAGGAGTCAGGAGGTGAGTTACTCTCCACAAAATTCCCAGCCTCGGACCTGCTTTTCTGGCCGCAATATTTATATGGTTAGTCCAGTTCAGTTCCTGGTCAATGGTAACCTCCAGGATGTTGATGGTGGGGGATCCAGTGATGGTAATGGCATTGAATATTAAGGGGCGATGGTTAGTTTCTCTCTTCTTGGAGATGGTCATTGCCTGGCACTTGTGTGGCGTGAATGTTACTTGCAACTTATCAGCCCAAGCTTGGATATTGTCCAGATCTGGCTGAATTTGGACATGGACTGCTTCGGTATCTGAGGAATCGCGAGTGGTTCTGAACATTGTGCAATCATCAGCGAACCTCCTCACTTCTGACCTTATGATGGAAGGAAAGTCATTGATGAAGCAGGTGAAGATAGTTGGGCCTCGGACACTACCCTGAGGAATTCCTGCAGTGATGTCCTGGGACTGAGATGATTGAATTCCATCAACCACAACCATTTTCTTTGTGTTAGGTATGGCTCCAACCAATGCAGCGTTTCTCCGCTGATTCCCATTGACTTCCGTTTTGCTAGGGCTCCTTAATGCCACACTGTGTCAAATGCAGTCTTGATGTCGAGGGCAGTCACTCTCACCTCACCTCTTGAGTTCACCCCTATTGTCCATGTTTGAACCAAGGCTGTAATGAGGTCACGAACTGAATGGCCCCAGCAGAGCCCAAACTGAGCGTCAATGAGCAGGTTATTGCTGCGTAGATGCTGTTTGACAGCCTGTCGATGACACCGTCCATCGCTTTACTGATGATTGATGGGGCGGCAATTGGCCAGTTGGATTTGTCCTGCTTTTTGAGGATCGGACATGCCTGGGCAATTTTCCACATTGCTAGGTAGATGCCAGTGTTGTAGCTGTATTGGAATAGCTTGGCTAGGGGCATGACTAATTCTAGATAGAGCACAAGTCTTCAGGACTATTGCTGGAATGATGTCAGAGCCCATAGCCTTTGCAGTATCCAGTGCCTTCAGCCATTTCTTGATATCACATGGAGTAAATCGAATTGACTGAAGACTGGCATCTGTGATGCTGGGGACCTCCGGAGGAGGAGGCTGAGATGGATCATCCACTCAGTACTTTTTGCTGAAGATGGCTGCAAATGCTTCCAGCCTTATCTTTTGCACTGATGTCCTGGGCTCCCCCATCGTTGAGGACAGGGATATTCATGGAGCCTCCTCCTCCAGTTCATTGTTTAATTGCCCACCACCATTCACAACTGGACTTGGCAGGACTGCAGACGTTTGATCTGATCCGTTGGTTGCGGGATCAGAGCGAGAAGTTACAGAGGGATGGATGTGCTGAGCAAGTGAACAAAACTGTGGCAGATGGAGTTCAGTGTGGGGAAGTGCAAGGTTATCAACTTTGGACCTGAGAAAGACAAACTGGAATATTTTCTTATTGAGGAGAGACCAGGAACTGAGGACGAGCATAAGAATTAGGATATCCATCTGCACCAATCATGAAAAGTTAGAGAACAAGCACAAAAAGTAATCAAGAAAGCTAATGGAATGTTGACCTATTGCCTCAAATTAATTGGAATACAAAAGAGAAGTGAACGTTTAGTTGTACAGAGCCTTGTTCAGACTTCATCTGGAGTATTTTGTTTAGATTCGGGCATCTCATTGCCAAGAAGGATACATTGGCCCCAGAGTACAGCGTGGGTTCATCAGCATGAAACTGTGGCCTAAATTATTATTAATGGGTTAGATTATGAGGGCAGCTTGGTTTGCATTCTCTTGAGTTTAGAAACTTGATGGGTGACCTAACTGAGGTGATTAAAATGCTTAAGAGATTCAATAGATAGAACGAGACTATTACCTATGGTGGAGAAATCCAGAACAAGGCATAGCCTTAAAATTAAAGCCCAACAGTTTAGGAGCGAGATGAGGAAATACTTTCTCAGAAAAAAGGATAGTGGAAAAACTGGAACACTCTTCCCCCAAAGATGTTGAATCGATTGAGATTTTCAAGACTGCGATTGCTGGATTTTTGTTTGGGAACAGGGTAATATGGAACAAATGGGGGTAAGTGAATTTAAGGCATAGATCAGCCGTGATTTGAATAGAATGGTAGAACAGTGCGAGGCTTGGATGACGTACTCCTGCTCCTACATTCCTATTTGTTATATATGTATTTTTTTTTTTTACAGCTGTTTTGGAGAATGTATTCTGTGATATTGTCCACTTTTCCCTGAAAACTGCAGATCAGTGCATGCCCTTGCTCACAAACCACTCTCCTGCTGTGCTGGGAGGATTAGTGTGACATGAAATCAAGCAACATTTGAGGAGTAAAAGTGGGGCGGGGGGTGGGGGGGTGGAGAAAAACCCACAGCCGGTTAACTGGAATATTTCACCAAGAGATAAGGGAGCCATGGGTCAGTTATATGGCTTTGCTACAATTGTCAGCAGAAAAAACAATATCATATAATTATCTACCGAAGGCCACTTCCATAGCCGCTGCACAAACATTTAAATTTGAATTAGTACTCCATTAAGGTGATGGATTTGTGGTGCATGCTGAATATTGCAAGCTGTGTAAATGATGCTGCTACTCACATTGAGAGAGGCGTGATGGATGTTGATAATATTGGAGTGAAGTGGAGAGAAATGCCGCTAGTATGAATGTTTGAGATGAGAACAGACTGGTCATATCAGTCACTGACGAGCTCCAAGGTCGAATGTGACTAGGGAGTGCAAGATCCAGATGTCGTTTATCAAAGCCTAGTGGGAAGTTGTGCAATTAACTCCTTCTGACTCAGGACTTTTGGCTGAAATAAAAGTAGTAGTTCAGGCAGGCAGGTATTTCTAGTCCCTTTCGATTTTTTGGGGGTTTTCTTTTTGAGAAAGACTCACTCTCAATCAACGTTTTCTTTTTTATTCTTGATAGGAAAGATGCAAAGCCTTCTGTAGAGCAGATGGAAAAGGTCACAGGTACCTCCATGACTGCCACAATTGGCCATTAGGAGGATTAATATGCCTCGGGCAAAGATAATGGGGTAGCAGTTGGACCTTGTGGCACCTGTTTTACGAATGCGCGATGGGCACAACAAGATTTAATGTTGCGGAGCAACATTCTGCGGCCCAAGGACACCTGAAAAAAGTCTAACCTGAAATTGAAATATAAACAGAAAATGCTGGAAATACTCAGCGCGTCTGGCAGCATCTGTGGAGAGAGAAACCGAGTTAATGTTTCAGGTCATTGTCGGATAAAGAGTTAATGTTAAATATGTAAATATATAGCCTACATCATCATCAGTGACATAAGATCACATGGCAAGAGCATGAAAAGAGAGAGTTCCATGTAGAGCCTCGCGCTGAGTCTGGGTTGTATGTAGTTAGCCTAATGTTCAATAAAAGATAAAGCTTACCAACAGCATTACCTGTAAGTCCAGATGCATGATGACCACATCCAAGCCCCACAGCAATGATGAGGGTCAGGACCTTTCACCAGAGCTGAGATTGTGTTGTCATTTTTCAGACATCCCTGGCAACCACCTGAAACAGGAGTCCCCTAATGAGCAGCCTAATGCCTGTTTCAGGTTTCCTCACAGAACTTTGGCAGTGATGAGTGGAAGATTCGCTCCTTCAGAGGCTGCCAACTAAAAGCCAGGTCTTTCAAAACTTTCTGTGGAACCAAGGCTGGCAGGAGTGCATCGCAGACTCGACGGTCATTGTAGTTGCTTGCTGAAGGCCCACTTCCGGGAGCTACACTCAGGCCATTGCTAGTAAGGCAAGAAGTGCAATCCCACTGCAGACCTGAGCACAAACATTTAGGCTGACGCTCTAGTGCAGTAATGAGGGAGTGCTGCACTGTCAGAGGTGCTGGCTGTCTTTAGGATGAGATGTTAAACCGAGGACCCCTCTGCTCTTTCAGGTGGATGTGAAAGGTCCTATGGCAATATTTCAAAGAAAAGGAGAGTTATCCCTGGTGTCCTGGCCAATAATTATCGCTCAGTCAGCATCACAAAAATAAACATTACTGTTTGTGGCAGATTGCACTGTGTAAATTAGCCACTTTTTACAATAGTGACTGCACTTCAAAAGTAAGGCTGTAAAGTGCTTTGGTCATGGTGGTTATGAAAGGCTTTACATATATGCAAGCCTTCCTTCCCTCCTGTCTTCCTTCCCTCCTGTCTTCCTTCCCTCCTGCTTTCCTTCCCTCCTGCTTTCCTTCCCTCCTGCTTTCCTTCCCTCCTGTCTTCCTTCCCTCCTGCTTTCCTTCCCTCCTGCTTTCCTTCGCTCCTGTCTTCCTTCCTTCCTTCCTTTCCTTTGTCCCTTCCCTTCTTTCCTTCCTTCCTGTCTTTATGAAGGAGCTGCCCCTATGGAGGAGTGTCCATCCCAATATGTTCATTTTTCTCCTCTCATTTGAGATGTGTCCCACCGAAATATATCACTTCATCTTGTGCTTTAAAGAAGAGCAGCTGAAGTGGATACACTCTTGTCAAAAGGTTGTAACTGAGGTTCAAGTGTGTAACCATCTGCTTGAGAGGCAGATGCTCAAGTGCTGGTGTAACTGGGCACATATCCTCTGGCACTCATCAACAATAACGGTCAGATTAGCTTGCTAAAAAAAAATGCCTAAAATCTGGCCATTAGTATTATTCAATCAAGCGAATTCTGGACTAGTAGTTATTAGAATCATGATGCTCATTTTATTAATTATTTGACCACAAGTTTCAGATTGACATTGATGTTTTTTACAAGTTAAAGTTAAAAGTGAGGTTGAATATTCCTAGCTTAGACCGTGCTTTTTATACAGGATAGTCCTTGAGTAATTTTCAGTTTGACAAAGGTAATTTAGCACAGGAAAGGATTGCAACAGGCATTAACTGACTCCACTGTAAAAAAAAACACAGAATTGATCAAAGTGGATTCTTAGCTGATGTCTGCACCATAACTGCAACAGGTTAAAAATAAACTCAAATCTATAGTCAATGGATTTATTTTGCGTGCAATAACTTGAAAATGTCACTTATAATTAGATCTGCATATAATTAGAGTCATGTGACCTATGCCCAACAAGAGATCGATCCAGCTGTATTTAGGGATTTTGTAAAATGTATCACCAATCAATAGCGACTGGTGTCTACAGTCAAAAGGTGTCATATCTGCACTGACTGAATACTTAATTACTCTTTAAAAAAATGCTTTCATTCCAGTTGAGCTAAAGGAATTACCATCATCACTTGTAAATGAGCACAATACCAGCCTGCCACTAAATTTAGCATTCCCAACTTAATATATATTTCTGTTTTGTGAAATACATCATTCATGATGCTGAATCAACCATCTTACGTAGTGGGATTTTGGGGAAGAAAGAAAGGCTTATATTTAAATACTGCTTTGCATGACCTCAGAATGTCCCAGAGCGTTTCACAGCCAATTAAGTACTTCTGAATTTTAGTCACTGTTGGAATTCAGGAAACGCACCAGCCAATTTGCACACAGCAAGGTCCCACAAACAGCAATGTGATAATGGCCAGATAATCTGTTTTTTAGTGATGTTGGTTGAGGGATAAATAGTGACCGAGGGAATGTCCAAGAACAGCCAAATCTTGCTATGACAAGCTAGATTGTGTTATTAAACCATTGTGGCAGATGTATGAGAGAGATCTATGGATGTAGATAGAAAGGGAATCTGTTTAAAAAAAAACAAGAAAAATCTGCTCCTTACTGCACCATTTCAGTAACTGGGAGGGAGGGAATGAAATTGGAAAGTTTTTTTTTAGAAACAGTATAACAAGTCTTTGGAACATACAGAGGACATCTCCCTCATCTCCAGGTAGTGCCGAGGATCAATGCAGTTTTGGTATTATAACACCACCTTGCAACTTGGAATTATAAATATTTATATGCTCTTAAATTAAAGATTATGTTACAAGAAAACTGTTGATGGTGTATCAGCAGTTCTTTACTTACACCACTTTCTCCCTGACTAAGTAAAGATTAGTTTAATTTTTTTTTGCTATGAATAACTTGTTTGTCTTAACATTGTACACATTGTAGGAGCCTGGATTTGAGTATGTACACAGTTAAAGGATTCTTATGCTGGAATTTACAATGATTGTGTCATGACTCATTTTAAAAAGTGGTTGCACATGTAAGATGAATATTTGAGTTGATGGCATAATGGTGGTGAATGTCACTGTTTGACTTAAACGCTGCGCATAGTTTTAACTTAGCAAAAACAACAAATGCTGAAAGCGATCATCTCTTGTTAACTGTATCCTCCCTGTAACCAGAGCCTCTCCTGTGCTTGTGTTTTCTCCAGCAGGCAGTACCAGTGAGGAGGAAGAAGAGAAGAATGAAGACGATTGTGTCACGGTGGAGTTTGACGATGGTGACGTGGGACGAATTTCTCTGTCAAATATCCGTCTCCTCCCTCCGGATTATAAAATCCAGTGTGAGTAATCCTGGGGAACAAGACTGCACTCTGGTCACAGAGTGTTTGCGCACAAAGATGTTTATGAACTTCTGGAATCTCTCAAATATCTAACACTGAAGAAATTTTTTTGGCAATTCTGAATTTATTGGCTGGGTTTTACGCTACCCCGCTGGTGTGTTTGAAGGCGAGTGAGCTTGTAAAATGCAGTATGGGGCCAGCCCACCCCCAACCTGCCTCCCATTTTACAGGGGGTGGTGGAGGCGTCAGGCAGCCAACTCGCCCTTGGGTCTTTTGAGGCCCTTAAGTGGCCACTCAATTAATGGCCACTTAAGTGCCTCATCCTGCCCCACTGCTCTTTTACCCATGGCGGGGGAGGCCCACTCCAAGCGGGTAGCCCAGCAGCTTTTGGTGGGTGTTGTAAGGGTGGCCGAGTTTTGCTGTTAATAGAGTTGATGAGGTAGCCCGCGCTACTCTGCTATCGGCTTCTACAGATCATGTGATCTTTCCTAACAAGTATTATTCTTAAAGATATATCACACACTAAATAAAATCATAATTACTACGTTCCTCCTTCTTTAACTCGGCTATACATATCATATTTACACCGGGTAAGGAATTTACAAGTTCAGTCTTTCAGGTGGTTTCCTGGCATGTGTGGAACGTCTCAGCTCCACAACTTCAGATTCTTTTCTGGAGTTGCCTGAACATCGGGTGCTTCAGTGGGCACTTGCAGTTCTGTGTCCTCAACTCTTACAGGAACATTAGACATGTCAGTCCTGGGTTGAGTGTCCTCAACAGGAAGCGCAGACCCAGTCATGGTCACTGGTGCAAACAAATCTTGGCGATTTGTCTCTCTCTTTTAAATGGTCCACATGTTTCCATATGATCCAGTCTCCACCTCCATGTGGTAAGATAGAGGTCCAGTCACTGCTTATTTCACTCGGTAACCACTTTGGTCCTTCCCCGATGTTTTTCACGTAGACTGGTTCTCCCACGGTAAGTTTCCTCTCATGACTATGTCTAGTTTTCTGGCTTCCCTGACTCCTTTCCACCTTCCCCTCTAAATTCGGCATTATTAAGTTCAATCTCATCCTGAGACACCGTTTCCAACAATGACCTCGCAGGTGTGACACCTGTTGTTATGTGAGGGGTAGTCCTGTAATGAAAAAGAAAGCGTGCCAGTTTGGTTGCTAAGAAATTGCCAGTTGGCTTTGTCATGCCTGCCTTGAACATTTGAACCACCCTTTCGGCCAGTCCATTTGAGGAAAGGCAATCCAGTGCAGTTTTTACATGAGTGATACTGTTGAGGCTGATAAACTGTTGAAACTCAGCACTTGGAAACAACTACTTCTGGTAGTCCATGAATGGCAAAATCTTGACGTAGTTTCTCAATTGCAGCAGCCGATGTTGGTGACTTCACCTCATATACGTCCAACCATTTTGAATGGGCATCAATAATGAGCAAAAACATTGTTCCCAGGAAAGGCCCTACATAGTCAATGTGTAACCCCACCCAGGGTCTACCTGGCCACTCCCAAGGGCATAACGGAACTGTCACTGGCAACTTTTGCAGTTGCTGACATTGCACACAGTGCTTTACTAAACTCTCCATTTCACCATCCATCCCAGGCCACCATAGATAGCTGCGTGCTATGGTCTTCATTTGGGAAATTCCTGGATGGGCTCTGTGTAGCTCAATTAAAAGTGGCTCCCTTCCCTTTGGAGGAACCATCACTCGTGCTCCCCACAATAAGATGCCAACCTGACTGGTTATTTCATGTCTTCTGTTGAAGTGCGGTTTCATTTCATCAGATACGGGCTCCTGTGACCAACCATGCAGCACTTGTTCTCATGTTTGAGATAGGACTGGGTTCCGACTTGTCCAGTCTCTGATCTGTTGAGTACATACCGGCCAGGAATCTAAGAAATTTAACAGTAAAACAAGTTCCTGTGGAACGGGGATGTGCTCACCATTTTCTTGTAAAGGCAAAGGACTAAGGGCATCAGCGTTTGCGATTTGATTGCCAGGTCTATGTACGAAAGTGTATTCGTATGCTGCCAGAATTAAAGCCCATCATTGTATTCTTGCTGAGGCTGTTGGTGGTATAGCCTCATCCTCATTAAACAATCCTAGCAATGGTTTGTGGTCTGAAACAATTGTAAAATGGCGTCTGTGTATGTACTGGTGAAATTTCTCAATGGGCAATATACCAATATACACAATGGCAATCGTGTATATTGGTACAACCCTTTGTGGGTATTAATTGTGACAAATTCCCAGGAGGCATTATCCAACTTTAGCTGTTGATAAGCATGACACATGTCAAGCTTTGTGTAGGTGGCCCCTCCTGCCAGCTTGCCATACTGGTATTTGATTTTTGCAATGGGGTGTCTGTCTATCTTAGCTACTTTATTAACCGTCAATTTGTAGCCTCCACAAATTCGGACGTATCGGTTGAGTTTAAGGTCAGGGACTAGGTGTTGCCCATTCTGAGAACTGCACAGGTCGTTTAACACCCAGTTTCTCTAATCTGTCTAGTTCTGTGTCGACCTATTCTCACAGGGCACATGGTACCAGCCTCGCCTTCCTGAAGCGAGGGTTTGCTTCTGGACCCACATGAATCTTTGGCTGCAGCCCCTGGATTTTCCCAAGTTTGTCCTTGAAGGTGGTGGCGTACTTTCGAAGTAGCTCTGGTAGCCCACTTGCTCTCAACTGAAAAATTTCAGCCCATTTTAATTTAATTCCCTTTAACCAATTTTGCCCCAGGAGGCTTGGCCCCTCACCTGCTACCACCATCAAGGGTAGCTTTGCTGATTGGCTTCCACAATGGATAGTTACTCTGTTAATGCCTTTTACTCGAATGTCTTCATCAGTATATGTTTTGAGCTTAATTGATGTTCACTATTATTCAGATATCTGAAGGTATGTTTTCCAATTACTGTAGTGGAAGCTCCCGTGTCCACTTCCATTCTAACAGGTTTGCCATTTACTTGCATTGCGACGAATATTGGTTCTGTCTTTCCAACTTTCACATTAAACGAGTAAATGTCTGAAATTGTTGTTTCAGGCTCTTCTACCTGGGCTTCTTCTTTTGTTTACAAGCCTGCTTGAATCTTTCCTTGCACTACCTCATTATATTTCCATTTCTGTGACATTATGAGCATTCGATTTTTTTAAACTGCCGATCGCTAAAAGACTTTGTCTTTCCACATCTGTTAAAATTCTTCTTCGATTTTGCCGCTAAGTTATTTTTCTATATTCTTCGGCTAGCGGGGGCCGTTTCCTGCTTCCCGGCGGGGTCTTGCATTTTCACACCCTTTTTGGCTGGGGTTTCCCGCCCAATGTGGAGGATGGCGCCATTTTGCACACCCTGTATTGCTTTTGAATCTCTTACTGTAGTTTCCATGGCCAGCGCTATCTCTAGTGTCTTCTTGAAATCCACATTCACTTTGGACAATAATCTTTTCTGAATAGTGTCCTCTTTCACACCACACACTAAACAATCACTGAGCATGTCATTTTGAGTCATACCAAGCTCACAATATTCCATTAGCTGCATCAAATTTGCCACATAGCATGCAATTGTCTCACCTGGATCTCTATTTCTTGATGTAATCCTGAACCTCTGCACTGTGACTGAGGGCTTTGGTTGAAAATGACCTTTCATGAGGTCCACCAATTCATCGAAATATTTTTGAATCTGGGGCACTGGGTGCCGTTAAACTTCAAATCAAACCGTAGATTTTGCTCCCACATATACTTAAGAGGATCGCTCACCTCCTCTCTTCCCCCGTAATCTCGATCGCTTAGAAAAAAGAACGTGGGGCGTTCTATGTATTGGGACCAATCATTTGCGGCTGGTTCAAAAGGATCAATTCTCCCAAATTGTGGTGTTTTGAGAGGGGATAACTTCTTCAATTCTAACGGAGCTTTCTACTTACAATCGCTGGGCTAGATACAGTGCTCATTTCTTTTTAACTTGATTGCTCTGTTCAATCCTGTTTTATCCTCATCACCAGTTTGTTGTAAGGATGGCCGAGTTGTGCTATTAATGATAGAGTTGATCTGCAGACACTTCTTAAGTGGAAACATTAAGTTTATTTACGATATACTCAGCAGCAACTAAATGCGTGCTTTCAACTCCAACTCTATCTCTGCACTGTCTGCTGAGGTAGCCCATGCTACTCTCCTATTGGTTTCTACAGATCATGTGATCTTTCCTAACAAGCATTATTCTTAAAGGTACATTACACACTAAATAAAACCATAATTATTACACTGGGCGAGCTGGTGTCAGTCAAGTAGGGGGAACATCCTTTGGAGGTTCCTTGTGCCAATTGGAGGCACCGCCTCTGAGCTCATTACCACCCCCAGCCCTCTGCATGGCCTCTCAAACCCAGGCCCCCACCCCCTCATCCCCACCACTCTGGGGCCAGTCAGGGGCCGCAAACACCGGTCTTCACTTCAGTCTGGCCTCCATAACCTCCTCTTCTTCAGGGACTGGCTGTAGTCACAGTAGTGGCCACTGCTGGAACCTGGCGCCTGAGTCTGGGGGTGGAAGTCACGCCTTGAGCCAATTAATGCCCTGCCCAGCGCTAAGTGGCTGCAGGGCAGCTGTTTTATTTGTGGGCGGGCTCCCAACCAACCTTTTCGTCTAGGGGAGCGGTGGGGAGCCAAGGAACATGGCACCCTATAAAATCCAGCCCTATGTGTTTCTGAAATCTAGCCAAAGACCAACAAAGTATTATTTAGCTGCTTCACAAAAATGTTATTTTATACTGAAAGATGGAATCAACACAACCAAGAAATATTACTGCACAGGCTCTTTATACAAGTTTTTTCTTTTTCTCTCTAGTTTTCTCTCCTCTCTCTTGACAGTGCCGACTTCCCTCTCGATAGGTGGTAGCTACACTCTGATCCCTTTCCCAGTAATCAGTATTTATGTGCAACCTACAACAGCGGTTGTTCACAGACTATTGGAGCATGGGGGAGGATCACCCTGAATGCAAACCTTTGCAGTTCCAGCAGGGAGCACAGGATAGTGGTTAGGAACAGGAACCTTGATCAGCTTGTCACTGTTCAAAAATCAATGGTCGATCATTTAAAACAGAGATAAAGAGAAGGTTTTTCTGAGGGTTGTGAGTCTTTGAAACTCTCTTCCTCAAAATGCAGCCTTTGAATATCTTTAAGGCAGAGCTAGATAGATTCTTGATTAACAAGGGGGTGAAAGGCTATTAGGGGTAGGCGGGAATGTGGGGTTGAGGTTATAATCAGATCAGCCATGATCTTATTGGATGGTGGAGCAAGCTTGAAGGGCTGAGTGGCCTTACTCCTGCTCCTAATTCCTATGTTTGTATGCTCTAACTTAGAGGGCAGCATTAATTCTAGTACAACTACCACCATCCAGGCTGAGGCCAGTGACTCAGAACAGATCCCAAATTGAATCTGGGACCTAATCAAGCTATGTGGCTCAGGGACAGTGATTTTTAAAAAAATCTTTTAACCATCATGTTAGCCTTTACCATATACTTTGAAAGACACCCCCTGAATTTTAAAGAGCCAATGTGAAGAAATACCATCCCCAGATGCAGATGCAGACGGTAACTTACCTGCAAGAAGCAAATGGGAGACTCATTCACATGTATGAAGAGCCATAATTCATGACTGCTAAAGGGTGTGTGCGTGTCTGTGTGTGTCTGTGTGTGTGTGTTTGTCTGTGTGCGTTTGTGTGTGTTGTGTTTGTGTGTGTGTTGTGTTTGTGTGTGTGTGTGTTTGTGTGTGTGTGCCTGTGTGTGTGTTGTGTTTGTGTGTATGTGTGTGTGTGTGTGCCTGTGTGTGTGTGCGCCTGTGTGTGTGTGTCTGTGTGTGTGTCTGTATGTGTTTGTGTGTCTGTGTGTGTTGTGCCTGTGTGTGTGTTGTGTTTGTGTGTGTGTGTGTTTTATGCCTCATTCAACCGAGTAAAAGATCACCTGTTTCCCACTCCCCAGTGACTTAATTATTTTTGCTTGTTGAAATATTGTAAAAAAAATCCATTATTTAGAGAATATAAAAATGTATCATGCACTTATGAGCTGTTCAAATCATGTTTGCTTAGTGCATTGTTTAATATACTGATGAGTACAGCACTGATATTAAAATATGACGATAATGCACATTAGGTAATAAAGTTGTAAAATTAATCCTCTTTAATGATCCGAATCGGAATTTCTTTTCTAGTTTTCTCTATCCCCATCTCCCTTCCCTCGCTAAAGCACTAATTCCTTGCTAGAGTAGGGTTTCATGGATGCTGGGCGTCCACAGATAATTCACTCGTATAGTCAGTCGCCATGTAGGAACCTAAGCCATGCTTATCAACAGGCTAATTGACCTTGAACTGCATTATTACAAAACCCAGTGCTATCCTCGTGCTTATTTTTTTCCCAACGGGCCACAGTAGATGTGATGAGGCACAGGAAACATGTCTGATTTCCCCGTCAGGCCCGAGGAAACCTGAGGCCATTTTCTGCTGGCACTCTGACAGCATAGATCAGCAGCTGAATCTGGGAGCTGTTAATCTGTATACATTATTCGTGGTTATGTGTCATTCTCTGAAGTTTTGTCAATCTAGAGTTGAATTAGCATTCTAGGTTGGTTTGAGGTGCTGAGTTAGTTTGGGCACTGGGTTTCCAAGGTTAGTTTGGATGTTGGATTAGATTGGGCTGTTGGATTGGTTTCAGCACTGGATTTCGGAGGCGTGCTGGGTTAGTTTGGGTACTAGGTTGGCTTCGGGTACTGAGTTTCCAAAAGGTGCTTGTTAGTTTGGATCCTGAGCTAGTTTAGGTTTCCAAGAGCTGTTGGGCTAGTTTCTAAAGGAATATATCAGACATTAGGTTTACTTAGAAGATAGAACATGTACACAGCCGGCTTGTTCCTTTTAGATTGAAAAATAAAACTACATTCCTTTAAATTCCAATGATCTTAAATTCAGGCTTCCAGGGGTAGGCAATAGAACTGCAGAAGCATCGAAAGCAAAATTTAAAAAAGGCAACTAGCACATTTCAACAGACATCTTTTTTTTACAGGTACAGAACCTTCCCCTGCATTGCTGGTATCCAATGGGAGACTTCGAGTTAGGAGATTGCCCAGTGAAAAGCGAGAAGGTGCAGAAAGCAGCCAGAACCATACACTGGATGGAAAAAATGCGTCAGAATTGAGCAAAAACCCTGGCAAAAAGGCTTCAGTAAAAGGGAAAGCTGGTGGGTTTATCTTTGCTCAGCGTTTATCTCATTGTTAGACTCGTGCGACAGCACTATATTTTCACTCCCTCCTCCTTGTTTGTGTAGTTTCCTTATACCATAGGCTGTTAGGAACTTGGATCATCAGCGTAATTTCTTAATTCATTGCAGCAAGCAAACAAACAGTCTCTTCTTCACAAGAGATTCTGGCCATTGACTTGCTGCGACATAGGTTTTAAGACCGCGTTACAAATTGCAGAATTTGTGGACCAGTTCTAAAGCTTGTTGACAACCGATTGATGAGTTTACTTTTTCTAGGAAATTATATCCTTAAGAAAGGCATGTCAAGAGATTCTCTATTTCAACAATTCTAGTAGATAATGGTTCTGTGCACAGGGCATCAAATGGTAATATTGGTGTTTAAAGGCATTTGAAAGAGAAAATTCCATTACCGTATATACTCATGTAACAGTTGAATTTTTGAGACCAATTTTTTAAGCTAAAAATCATGGGGTCAGCTTTTAAACAGGTAATGTTTTCGAGGGGTTGACATGTGTGTTTGACTTAGGCACAAAAAATACCATTGCAATGGAAGAAAGTAAAAGCTAACAATGCTAAAGAATTCATATTAATTATCATTCATAATCTGATCACCTTAATAATTCGAATGAATAAAAACAAAATTTAGTTGTAGAAATGTTTTCGGCATTTACTGACCGGCGCTCATTTTCATTAGCGTTTATACATTTACACTGAAATCGAATCATTAACATCTCCAGGATTATATTTTGCTTCTGAAATTTTTGTGCTTTGATCCCTGAAAAGCTAGGATCGACTTTTACACAAGGCGTTTGGGGGGAAAAAAAACTCACCCAAAAATAACAGGGTCAACTTTTACACGAGTGTGGTATTTCCTGCACTAAGCCAGGTTAGGAGCGTTATCATGTGGCGTTTTCCCATTTACGGCACCAACTTGTCAAAATGAAGCATTCCTAAGTCAAGAATATCCCGCTCTGATGCAGAGTAAAGCTTCCTTTGCCTCACCTTGAACCTCAACAGATTTCCATTCCCCGCATCTGAGTGAGATTGCCAAATTAGGAACAGAAATGTGCTGCAGGCCAATCACCTCTAAGAGGACTGAAACTACCCCAGAGTTTCACGTAGGGCTCTTACAACAATCAGTCAGAAGAGATTTTCATCTCATCATTCTAGCCAGGATTTGAACTCGGCTGCCTAAGGTAAAACACCTGCGTCTAATCTACTGCACCACCCAGTCCTCTGAAAGAGAAAAGCTTAATAGTAGCTAAACTGTAACCCAAGCCCTCTATTAGTTACATAAGTTTGTTCAAAAAAGTTGGATTCTTTTTAAAAGTCCAACCGCACTCATTACCATTTGAGTTCTTCTGCCAATTAAGGAGGTGACAACATTATGACATGCAGTAATTCACAATCTATAATATTTGCTGTGATTCTGTTATAACTATTAGCAGACCAAAAGCAGATTAGTAAGTACGTCCACAGTGAAACCATTTTTTTCTAAAGAGAGAGAGGCAGCGTTTAAATATGCAGTCAGCAACACGCGAACTTGGCCGTTTCTTGAATTTTGTAAAGTTATTACTGGGCCAGCAACAAGTCAGTTCACAGCGGAACTAGTAAAGTGTAAACAAAGAGCTGGAATTGCGTTGGGGTTTCTACAATGGAGTGGAATCAAATCAGACAACAGACCTGACAAAATCATTGTGGGGAAGGAAGTAACAAATCTTCTTCTGGCTGTGTGCATGATTCACTTCATTGCTTTGGCCAGCACAGCAGATAATGTTCAGTTTATACAGACGGCTCTGCAAAGCTTCACTCTGACTCTGTGTATACAGCAAGGCTATTTCAGCAGTCAAACAACTGCAATAAATGTAAATTAAGTCAAGGTTGTAAGAGGAAGTTGGCTTGAGTATGCAACAAAAGGGAATAGCCACTCCTACACTCACTACTACAGGCCAAGCTGGCTGAGAGCAACAAACAGGCAGTAGCAGTAGTGCCTGGAAAAAGCAGATGAAAGGATGGCTCAGTATTAAATGCACTTTCAGTTTCCATGTAGGCAAACAAATATAATTGAACGGTTAAAGGGGCCTTATAGTATTAAATGTGGCATTCAGTTGGCCGATGTGCTATTATGAATGAAAAATAGTTTCTGCTGTTGTCCATCAATTGACATGAGCTAGCAATAGCCTTCCATAAATGATGGTGGACAATAGAATAGCAACTCCTTTACAATGACATCACAAAAAAACAGATAGTTGCAAATCACAGCTGTGCTCAGTATGTGCATAGTCACACAATGTGGAAATCCCATGATAGTTGTTTAGTACTTCCCTCCCATTGTGATTCATGTAAAGCAGGCGAGTCCTACCCTGCTCCAGGATGTGCCTCCATTAATGTTTTTTTTACCAAGTTGCGTACAGAGTAAAAATGAAAGCTCACAAATCTGGTTTATTTGCAATACAAACAAACCAGTTTCTTCGCTTTCTTTCCAGAACAAACTCATGCTGCACTGCCAGCTATTCAGTGACTCACAATGCAATATATAGTCTTAATGTTACAAATTCACACGGCTGCCTTCTTAGGGCCCGAACGAGGCTAATAGGCCCTGATTTTGACCTGATCTGTGCCATTTGGCAGCAGTGCCAGTTACAAACTCATCCCACTGCTCCAGAAATAAAGCCTGGAGTATTTTACCTCCTCCGCTTGACGAGTCTGGGTGGGAAGGTGCTGGGAAGCAACAGAGAGTTGGGTGGTCCATAGAACAGCCCACCTGCCAACAGTAGATGAGTGGTGGGATTGGTGCCAGGCCATCCTGCAGCCAGCAGGAGAATCATTTCTGTTGAGGCTGAGAAAAATGATCTTGCTGCTCAAGGCCCTAACAAGAAAAGTAATTTTTTTTTTAAACTTAAATTTTGGGGGCCTTTCTAACCCCGGTCCTGTTATCCATCAGGATAGCCTGACAACAAACTTACGGCTTCTTCCCACTTAATCACCATATCACCATCAACCCCAACTCCTCCACCACCACCACCACCCCCCACCCCCGCCCGGACCCCTGTCGCCCACCCACCTTTCAGTTGGGTCCTGATGCCTTCACCAAAAATCAGGCATGCAGAGGTCTATAAGGACCCCGCCAGCTATTTGGTAGGGTGGCCTGGCTGCCTGCTCAGGAGAGCAGTGGAAATTCCAAACCAGCAAGTCCAGGGAGCAAAAATAACTTTGACAATTTTAACTGCCCACCTACCTAGTTGCCCCCTGAAGAGTTGACCCCTATGTCTCTAGCTTCCTAATCAGCCCCATCTACAATTGGTTATGTGTAGTTTTACCGTAGAAAGAACAATTTGTCAAATTGGACATGTTCTCACTTCTAATATTTGGATTATAATGAGAAGAACATCAGTTCTTAGCAATACGCTATTCATACATGTTTACACATGGCTATGTGTAAGGGCCAAATTGTATCACAAGCAGGTAAATCACCACTTCACTATTGCTTTCGCACAACAAATGCAGCTGTGCCTTGTTTTAAGTAGTTCCGAATAGAATAATTTTGTTATTAAGTAGTTAAAAAATTACTACCCATTTATTCATTTCAGATAGCACCCCATTATAAAATAGTTGTGAACTAGGTGCAAAAGTTTTTTGTAATTGTCTGCATAGTTACTGGCTGGGATGATCAATGAAAGGGCTGTTCCCCCCAATCTCTAGAACTTCTGGCTTAGGTTTTAGTCTCCCCACCCCCACCTTGGTACCTGCTGTTGGCTTAGGTTTTGGCTGCAACCAGGAGGATAATTAGCACAGGCAAGCTGGTCATTTTAAGGGTTAAAACAAACTAACATGAGTCAGCATAGGAGAAATTGATCTCGCAAAAATTTGCCGACTATATATTGGGGATACATTTTGTAGCTTTATTTTAGAGCAATCAGAAAAAACAAAATCTGTCCTGTTTGGTTCTTTGCTACATCACCAGGTACATAGATTTATTCACATTGTGTTTTGTTTATTTCATGTTTATCTTAATGTATTAATGCCAACAATCTTGAGTTGGGAATGCATCTCCTGATATTACATACATTTAACTTAGAACATAAGAAATAGGAGCAGGAATAAGCCATTCGGCCGCTCAAGCCTGCCCCACTATTCAATAAGATCATGGCTGATCTGCCCCAGGCCTCAACTCCTCTTTTGTGCCAGCTCCTCATAGCCCTCAACTCCCCACTATTTCAAAAATCTATCCACCTCCTCTTTAAATACTTGCAGTAATCTAATCTCCACAACTCTCTGAGGTAGAGAATTCCAGACATTCACTACCCTCTGAGAGAAGAAATTCCTTCGCATCTCAGTGTTAAATGAGTGTCCCCTTATTCTGTAACTATGTCCCCTAGTTCGAGATTCCCCCACTAGTGGAAACATCTTCTTAACATCTACCCTGTCAAGCCCCCTCAGAATCTTGTACTTTTGAATAAGATCACCCCTCATTCTTCTAAACTCTAATGGAGAAATGCCTAACCTGTTTAGCCTTTCTTGATAAGTCGCCCCTTCATCCCAGGAATCAGCCTAGTGAATCTCTTTTAAACTGCCTCCAATGCCAGTATATACTTTCTTAAATACGGGAACCAAAACTGTACACAGTACTCCAGGTGTGGCCTCACCAACACCCTGTACAGTTGTAACAGGACTTCCCTATTGCTTCAATATAAGTGGTTTTGACTTAAGTAGTGGTTTCCAGGAGGGTATCGGTTACTTAAAATGGGGTATTCCTGTATCCCGTTTATGTTTTACTCACACCTTAGGACTGAAACCACCCATGTACTCTGGCCCGAGACTCAGACCATAGTCCTTCAGCAGCTGAGAGCGGAGAAGTATGAGGGTCTTTTGTGCTCATCAGGGTATATCGACTAACATGGGTGTGATATATTCTCCATGGTGTGAACAGGAACGCGTAGGGCTTCCTAGACCCCATAGACAATTTGCGGCTGGGTCGCCATTATGGGCCATTTATTTTAGCACGAACAGCTGCTGGTTGGAAAACCATTTGCCTTAAGCCTAACCTATATCAAGTGTTAAGGGGATGATTGTGCATTTCCAGCCTAAAAACTAGTGAACCAGTTACTAGCCTCTTAACAAGTTTTCAAATTAACATTTTAAAATATTAAATGCCTCACAATATTATTTTTCATATTTTTATCTAAGTGATTACAGCAGCTCAGTGGAAAATGGGGCTTGCAGACTGTAGCAAGGCCTATTTATCAGGAAACATAAGATCTATAAATAATTACAGGATTAATAGTGTAAAGGATCATGAATGTGCGGTGATACTTTTTAAAGAACAGGTAATGTATCTATCTAATTTGTGCAGAGGGATGATTGATCACCTTGCAGTAAAATGATCTGATTCTCAATCGAAATTATACAAGAATAATTCTTTGCTTTCTTTCTGGAAAAGGAAAAGGAGTTTTAAACTCTGAGGTATCAACGTTGTTGAAAGCAGGACATATGCTCAGTAAAAAGACCGATGCACTGATAAATTGGCCAGGAATCGTCCAGACAAAGAAAAGGAACTCCAATAAGAGCACCGCTGCTTTAGGAAACCTGTTTCAGTTAAACGGAAGTGCAAAGAGGATAAAGGGTAAAGATCGGTTCCTTCCAGTGCAAGGCCTTCCTCCCCCTGTATTCAGTGGTGGTTTCGAAGTCGACTCCTTCAGCAGCATCGCCAACACCTTTGCAGCCTTTGGAAGCAGTTCAAGTCTCGCGCCAAACTCTAAGGCCCTAAAGTACAGAAGGGTGGAAAAAATGGACATGTCAGTTCCAAAAGGTGGGAAGAGAAAAGCAGGGACAGAATACCTCGTGAAATTAGATCACGAAGGTGTGACATCTCCGAAAACAAAAAACGGAAAAGCCTTGCTGATGGGCGAGAAGGAATTTGGAGGGAAAGTTGCTGCTGGCTACTCCCAGCTATGCAAAGAGCGAAATGGAAGGATAGAACTTCTAAAAGGAAAGCACGCTCAACTTCAAAACCTTCCTATGAGCTTAGCAATGAATGAGTACACTGGTCAATCAGAGTTTGGCATGGATTGTGACAGTGACAGCCATAGTTCGTACTCTGATGACGAGGATGAAAATAGAAACTTGCAACAGAGTGTCACTTCGAGATTTATGTCTAGGCTGTCTGTCTCTTCTTCATCTTCTGCATCTTCATCATCTTCAACATCTGGTTCTACCTCCACTTCCAGCTTGTGTTCATCAGACAATGATGACTCATCATACAGCTCTGATGATGACTCAGCGGTCTTGCTTCAAACTTGTATGACGCACCCTGTGCCTGCAATGCTGACCCCCTCAGATCCGCGACAGACAGAGCCAAAAATGTCATCGCCCTCCTTTTCAGTCAAGTCAGTGATGCCTGCTAATAAGATCAAATTAAAGAGACAGGAAGAATTCCGACTTCAAAAGGCCAAGGAGCTGTCAAAGAGACAGAGATTACCATCTGTAGAAAATCGCCCCAAAATCTCCTCCTTTCTTCCAGCACGACAGCTCTGGAAATGGTCTGGGAAGCCAACTCAGGTAGGCTTCAGCAACATTTATAATGCTGCTACTAATCCCACCCCTCCCCAGGCAGTGATGTGTAAAGGGATGCAAGGAGCAAGACCTTTCAAGTCAATCTTCTTGTTCCCTCCATCCAGGAGGGCAACCGAACAGGAACAGTTTTATCAATAATGTCATTCTTAGATGGGCCAATAGTCAAACATATTAAAATTGACTGAACCGTATAGTCACACTTTTCCCTCATCTCCCTCCCTAGGGGCTGGATGAGAATTTTAAAATTAGGATGCTGCTTGACCAGGGGCCAATATAGGTCAGTGAATACAGGGGTGATAGGACTTGGTGTGAGTTAAGACACAGGCAGTTTTCGATGACGTCAAGTTTATGGAGGGTAGAATGCGGGAGACCAGCCTGGAGTGTATTTGGATAGTCAAGTCTAGGAGGTGACGAAGGTATGAATGAGGGAGCCTTAGGAATCAAGCTGGGTAATTGGAGCTTTTATTACCAAGCAGAATGAAACAGGTGGCAGTGAATCAGCAGCCCAATTTACATCTCATCCCATTGCCTTTCCAATTGAAGTCAGTGGGATAGACAAAGTAGCATCGTGTGAAGCAGGAAGGCAATTAACTATCATCCACTTTTCTCTCAGTTATAAAAATGCAAATTATCCCAAGGGGGCGAAAATGAAAAACAAAGGGAAGGTGATACTGTAGTCCTGCAGCACTTGAATAAGATTAGCAAAGTCATTGACCTTTCTCGTTCCACAGATGCTGCCCGACTGCTGAGTGTTTCCAGCGTTTCCTGTTCTTATTTCATAACCAAGCCTGATTTTTTTTTTCCACAGAGACGAGGGATGAAAGGAAAAGCAAAAAAACTTTACTACAAAGCCATTGTGAGAGGGAAGGAGACAATCTGCGTTGGCGATTGTGCTGTGTTCCTCTCCGTTGGACGCCCAAATCTTCCGTACATTGGCCGGATTGAAAGCATGTGGGAATCATGGGGAAGCAACATGGTGGTTAAAGTGAAATGGTTTTATCATCCTGAGGAAACAAAATTGGGCAAAAAATGCAATGATGGCAAGGTGAGACTTAATAACAGTCAGACCGTGTTTCTAATGTGACACTCGGTTTCCTATAGTATAAACCCAGGGTTAAAGTCTTGAATCCATCATTTTTGTGCATTTGTTTTCTTAGTCACGCACAAAGCACTAATGCAGGTACAAGTGGCTACATGTTTACACCTGAATACGATATTCTGATTTTCCAGTTAATTGCAGTTCTATAATTACACGAGGACACATTTCTGCCTTTCTTCCATTGACTTTGTTGGCCTGGGAGCTCTAACTGAATGTTAAAGCTACAATATGTGGTCATCTTCCAAACATAACATTCTGGTTTTAAATTTAACTTTTTTTGTGTGTGTGTAGACACATGTCACGTCCTGGTGAGGTCTAGTATTTGATTCTTTAAGGACCATTCATATTATAGTTTACTGGAATGTACACCTCAGCACTAAGCTCATGTTCTAATAAGAATTTCCCTTGCTGTTCCAGAAAGCATTGTACCAATCTTGTCATGAAGATGAAAACGATGTACAGACTATCTCCCATAAGTGTCAGGTGGTCAGTCTGGAGCAGTATGAACAAATGATAAAAACCAAGAAGTACCATGACAGTCAGGATCTGTACTACCTGGCAGGAACCTACGACCCTACAATAGGCAGAATCCTCAACGCAGATGGAGTGCCCAGTCTCTGTTAAAAACTAAATGTATGAATTAATATATAGCCCTGGATTTGCACCACACTAACAGAGATTGAGAAACCATTCTGTTAAAAAAAAACTAACTAACCTAATGAACTTTTCAAATGATGCAAGATGGACTGGATCTGGAAATTTGTTATCAATACCTTGAGGCTCATACCTGGTCCTGGAATCATTCGCAGTGATCCCTTAACTGATCAGCAAAATGGTTTTTGGATACACAATAATTAAACAGCACGGTTTGTGGAGGCATAAGAACTAAGTCTTCTGAGGATCAGTAATACTGGATTTACCAAAGTGGAACCCTTAGGGCATCAAGTGGGCTGGAATTTCAACGCATGACTTCTAGGCAGCAGTGGGTCGACCAGGCTGAATTTGCACACGAGAGAACTAGGCCGCAAAACAATGGAGGTTTAGAGGTGAGCTCTGGGCCTCAAAGAATCAAGGAAGCTAGAATGGACACATGGGAACTAGACCTTGATGAGAGCAGGTTTCAACCGTGGGTCAAACGGCATGGAATTTATTTCAGAGTGTGTGTGTGTGTGTGTGTGTGTGTGTGCGTGCGTGCGTGCGTGCGTGTGTGCATGTATGTGTGCGTGCATAGATTGGAGAAAGAAGAAAAATGAGCATCATACAAGCCATACACTCCCAGTACCTCCGTCTGCTTTCAACTTTGCAAAGCAGAATCAGGTCTAACATTTTGTTGTTACTTTGTTTCCTGGAGAGTTTTGTAAAAACCCGGGATTTTTTTTTAATGCAGTGCATTACTCAGCTCAGCTGAGACTGCTTGTTAGCTGGAACTTCTGAAGAAGAAAAAAGAAAGGGAAAAAAAAAGACTTGACTTTGAAGAAGATTGTTTTCTTATACAAGACAGTTTGTGGCATCATTCTGTCAGACTAATTCTAACCTCCTAAATGAACCGTTGTTGAGTGATTCACTCTGTGGATTAAATGTTCCCTTTTTTTAAAAAAAGTGATTGGTGAAGAGAATTATAATCCCTATTGCTGAAAATTGTATAGAATTCTGCACACATTTAGGGAATGGTCGGCCATGTTTGTTCCCTCTTTGTTGCACAAATGTTAAAGAGACAGTCTCCCTTTTAGTGGCTTATGCGGGCTGTGTTCTAAGAGCTTCTAACCGATACAAAGAGCAATCCCACATGAAATAATGTGGCTCAACCCTTTGAAGAAAATCCCCTTATGACACACCTGTCACCTTCTCTCTCCTGTAAACAATGGAAATCTGCTTACTTCAGGAAGTGGGAGAAAATCATGCTGATTGGTTTACTAAAAATATACCAGTGAATTGACAACAAAATCCATGAAGGCTGCATCTGTTCTGCTGTACTGATCTCATAAAGTGTTACTATTTTCAGGAAACAACCCTTTAGTTGATCCAGTTTTTAAAGATTTTTTTTTAGCTCTACCTGATAGGAAGTTCCACTATGAGTCATTGAAAAGATAAACTATTGAAAATAAACCACATGAAGCATAAATGCCAGTACCAAACAAGTCTTTGGCTCCTTTAGTTCCACATTTAAGCAATCATTGTGGAAGGAAAGCAAAGAGAGACAATACGCCTTTAAAACCCAGGCGTTGTGTAATGCATCACCTGTTGAGTTCCAATCTGTAATTGTTTCAGGGGTAACTTCTCTTTATGTTCCCTTTTACCTCAAAGGTTTGGAAACTACAAACAGACTCTGTTACGCATGGTGGAGATCATGTTTTTCTAATTCAACTTTTGAAGGTAATTAGATATGAAAAACCCATCTGAACCTGCCATAAACTCTTATATTTGAGGCATATATAGACTAACTGTTGTGGAAGAGGGCTTTGCCCAATGCAATAGATAGACATAGACAAATGGTAATCAAACAACAGCATTGTTAAGTTTCCTATTAATACGTTTTTGGCCCAATGTAATAACTAAGAGGGAGAAGGTGTAGCTGAGCGATGGGTAACCTAGACTTTTATCAGGCTAAATGTTTGTTACTTTTAATTGCAGCTTTATTCCATAACTGCAAGTTCACTGGTGCCAAAGACAGTGGTTGGGCTGTGTGTGCTCCTGTGCCTGATTTTCTGTCTATTCGCTTTAATGGACAGACAATCATGTATCGGGGAACACGGAAACAGAAGACTCTGACCTGGAGATCTGTGCCACAGACCAGCAGAAAACTGAAATCGAAACAGATAGGGATACAAATATACAGCAGGCTAATCAGAACCTGAAAGAGAACAAAAAGCAAACATTTTGTGGGGAGACAGCGTATTCGATCATTAGGATCTGAAGTCCCCACCCCTCCACACATTAACCTATCTTTATCTTTCAGGCCCTGGCTAACTTGGAGCATTTTCTGTCTTTCGGTCTGTTCCAGACCCACTTTTAATGGGTCTTTTTTAGGTAGTGATTTTTGACTCCATAGAGTGATAGCTTCAAAATATTTCAACGTTTTCAGGAAAAAATACAAACACTCAACACTAAGTATTTAAGACGACTGTGATTTGTGGCTTCTTCTGATCGTTGTGATGTAATTGGCAATTCGGCATGAAAATGGTGCTGACTGGAAAACTGCTCTCAAAAGGAAATGGTTTGTCAATTATAAGTTATTAATTAAGTAAATAAGCAGTGATCCAAGAACCCTCACAAATCCTCATGATATTATCACTTAGATCAGAAAAAAGCTCCTTTGAAAATCTGAAGCTTATTCATTGACTAGAGTGAGTATTATTCTCACTGCTTCTGTGGTTGATTATTTACTCTGGTGAATTATTATGTAATGGGTGCCAGCTGCAGCTACCATTCCAGAATTAATTCAATCATCACCTCAATCCAATAAACAGAGCTCCTAATGTAAGCAGATCCTTTTCAACAGTGAAGATGAGTTCAAGACGAGGGTCTTTGTAACTCACTTGCTCCCGTGGTGCTCGAAACATTAAGGGTTTTCACAAGTTATTAACACTCAATAAAAATGGGATATGCTGTACATCCACAAGCTCGTGATAACACTATCTTCTCCTGCCTCCATAGTTCTCTATCCCCATTCTGTCTCCAACTGAATTCTTCTTAAAACATCTACTGAGCGAGGCATGTGAGCGATGTCGTTTGACTCATCCCCAAATGGAGAAGCATGAACTTTCTGGCTCCAGGACAAATGCCTCACTTCCCCTCAGCACTTCCCCTGATGGGATTGGAACTCATCAGATGAGGAAGGACAGAGAGTTTGTGCGCGACCACTCCCTAGACCAGCAGGTCAGAACGCACATGCACTAGATCACAAGGCTGCCTATCAGCAGTATTGTGGATTAGTTTGATATTATATACTGTCCATTCATCATTAATACAGCCTCAGGTGCAGGACTGAAAGAACTTTGGTAGATATATAAAATATTTGATTTATAATGTCTGGATTGAGGCAGTGACGGTCTTACACACAGTGCCTACACTGGCATTGATCTAGTATTCACCCTATATGTTGCTGTGGTTAACATCGCCTCGTGACTGGTTTCAATCAAATCCTCATAGGCATTATACATAGAATAAAAACTGAAGTGCACCAAAGTGGACAGTGGGTATTTTTGGGTTGAAGTAAAGCAAAGGGATCCAAAAAGATATTTCACTGCTTTTAAAACCAAAGCACTTCATGGCTGGTATTTAGCACCATAGAGACAAACCTACCACCAGCATAGTCAGAGCAGAATGATGATATGTTTGTCTTTAAAAATTAAAACAAAGTGAAAATTAGCACTTCAGCATTGTGATCAATCATGGAAGAAATAGCTCCTAAGTAAAGGACAATCAGTGCAAGGAAATGGGTTCCCTTTAAAGCCCTTTTACCTTATATAATGTATATTTTAGTGTTAAAACTATTTGTCGCGTTTAATGTGAATTAACTGTTGTACCACTTCCTGAAACTGCATTCAGGGAGTGGAAAGAAAAATCAAAGCTGTTAAGATGGCTGAATGTTAGAAGGTGAATTCATTGGTAGGAGTTTGGAAGGTCTTACCTTGTTAAACCACAAGGGAGTGCTCAGATTGATCTTTAATTTGCTGCAAGCAGGCAAATCTATGCCACCATAATAAGATCAAGTAGGAATGGACTACTAATAAAAACAATTTTGATACTGCACTGTCATCAAAATCTATTGTAAAACTGGAAATAATAGTGTGAAAGTTAAACTGTAAAGATCAGCACTGTAGTGGTATTGCATTCCTAACATGTGATTGCTACAAATCCAGTACCTGTGCTGGCCCAATATTGCCAGCCTATCTCTAGGAACATGAAACTTCCCCATGAAGATCTTTGTGTACATTTTGCAATATACCATGGTGGCTTTAAAGAGAGGTCAAATAAATATTTGTTAATATTGATTTAACTTTGGAAAGGTGCTAGCTGTAGCCTTTATTTGAGCTGTTTATGCCAACTGCAAAAAATAAAAATAAAACTCACAGCATTTTAATAAAAGAGGCAATGTCATCCTGTTTTGGGGTGTAGAAGTGGAATAGTTGGAAATGCATAGTTCGCATATACACTGTTTAGTATTGTGATGGTTCCTCCCCCTATTATTTTCCACACGTGGTTTCATGGTGATGCTATGGCGTTAGAATGTTTGAAGGGGAGAGTTTGACTTGACTCCTGTTGTAGACTGGCACTACATACTAGCTTGTTGGTAACCCTGCATAGTTATCGTAAAAGGGACACTGTCTCCATGAAAACAGATCACAACCACAGTTTACAAAAGGTGTTTAAAAGTTTGAGTTCATGTTGTTTGTTATTGCTTGGCATAGGTTATCAATGTAGTATTTTGTTTTGTTGCTTTGAAACACTAATATGTTGTAAAAAGTTTTTTATATATATATATATACAGCATATATTACTGCTGCATCTCAGTTCTTGGGGATTTTTTTCTTAATACTTTGTTGTAAGTGTCATGCAGAGCCTTACATAAGCCTCATAGTCTCCAACAATACCATGCTACAGAAAATCAACTTGGCTTAGGCATGATCTTCCTTTTGTTTTATATAACATGGCTGCCCTCCAGAAGGATTATTTGAGTTTGCCTGTTTATATATCAAAAAAATGTATTTAAGATAAATTGCAGGATGCTTTTTTTTTATGAGACTAATCTTTGGCATTTGAACTTTCACTTAGTGACCTTTTTTTTGCATTGAGAATGGTGCAGTGTGACATCACAATCACATATTCTGTATTTTCAATAGGTCAACCTCATCAATCAACTGGGTGGTTTAGTGAAACATGGCGGTGCGGGGTTGGCAGGGGGGTGGGGGTGGGGGGGGCGTGGCGGGTGGGGGTGGGAGGTGGAATCTGTAAGCTCCATAGCAACAGCTGAAAGAGAAAGAGAACCAGATTCCTCTGAAGCTTCAGGCTCTTTTAGACATACTGAATGAAGAACTTTTTACACAAGAACAAATAGCAGGAAAGTTTTAAAAAAAAAAAATCTGTATATTTTTCGTGTGCAAAATTGTTATTGACCTGTTGCCTGGAAAGGTCAAAGGTCAGCTCACTGGGTGGAGGTAATTTTGTTAGGAATTTCTGGCTCGCAAGTCAGATGTCCATGCATTTCTGAAACAGTGGGTTAGGTGGGTACATCACAGGTAACTGGAATAAAGCCTGTTTCAAAAGTGTTTGCATAACCTTAAAAGTTACAACCTTTGAAACAAAGAAAAGTTGCATATATATGTATATAATATATATGTAAACAAGGTGAATTTTAATTTCTACTGTCATGGGAGCTGGTCCATATTGGCTGTTACTTGTATGCAAGAATCTCTTGCTTGTAGATCACAGAATTTCCTGTTACATTCTGTACCTCAAATGAGAAACAAAAGCAGTGAGACGGGGACCTAACCTTGGGGACCCAGCCCTTTGTCAAAGGGATCGATTTAGGACGGCCTTGTGTTTAAGGTTTTTTAAAAAAAAATTCACAGTGGAGAATAATGGAAATGCAACCCCTCCCCCCCTCCCCTCCCCTCCTCCCGCTCCCCTCCCCCTCCTCCCCAGTCCCGCAAAAGGATGTTCAGCTGTGTTCCATCTGGTACTTTATGTGATGTCACCATTGGACCAATCTGTTCGGCGTTCTGTTACCTATTTGTTCAGTCCAGTGACACGAGTGCAATACTTCCTCACTGACGGCTGAGGTTTCACTGGGATTTTATTTTTTTTTTTGCCTTGTAAAGTGAGAGCTTCTGGGGACTGGAATTGTGATGCATCATGGGAAATAAATGGGCAAGTGAGACGCAGGACCGTCTGAGACTTGCTCAATAGTGTTTTAATGCTACAAGTGGCTAGGAGAAGTTTTAAAAAAATTATACAATAAAAAAAACTACAATATTACAGAGTTATTTACTAGATATTAAAATATTTTGAAATTGAAAACCCTGGAGAGCTTTTTTTTTAAGCTTGTCGATTTTTGTTTTTATTTTGTTTTCAGTTTTTGTTGAAATGGAAGGAACTGTTATTCTAAGAAACAAAAGTGTTTAAATGTAGTAAAAACCCTATTGTAAATGTGTAAAGTATGACTATGGTCTCAGTTTTTGTGTAAACACTAAAAAAAAAATACGTTTTATGGACACGATCTCTATGTAAAAGCATTTTAGTATTAAGATTTTTATAGATAACTTGGCTTCTGAATAAATATTTTAAAAAAAAAGGGCTCGGCAAGCGTGTCATTGTTTCGAAGTATTGCGGTAAATATTGTTTGGAGGATACACCATCCTGCTGACGTGAAGCTTTTTAACTTGATGGTTCATGCACCATAAAATTCAGTATGTAAATCATCTCAATATGCAAGTCGCTTGACTGCTTGCACTGCAGCAACATCCACTGGACATGAACACGAAACACCAGTTTTTCTTGAAGAGGTGTTCAGTTAAAATGCTCCTGGTTGACGTAGCCAGAGCACTTGGGTCCTGAATATTGTGGTTAAAGTCTACATAGTGCAACCAAGCCTTGTTGCTCCGTACACGGTGTATATTACGAGGGAGAAAACCTTCTCTGTATAATTAGCCTGTTCTCTTTGAGAAAGGAAACACCAGGATGTGGAGGGAGATACTATAGATAGGTCTGATTGAAAACAGATGTTACTTTTCGGTGTTGTAAATGTTCTTCCCTCCTTCTGTCCCAACCTCTGCTGCAAAGCATTGACCTCTTGCAATTCATGGACATTGGTCATCACGCAACCTCTTGCTCAAAAGGCCAGTGTCCACATGCGGGTCATGCCAGTGAGTTAACAACGCCCTGACTCATCACTGAGGGCAATGTAACCAATCCCAGCCCTGCTCTCACTTGACACCCACACATTGCTCTTCCAGTGAGGACACTGAATAGTGACCATAAGGAGAACACATGGCCAATCTTCCCTGTTAACTGAGGCTAATGGTAACACCACCATTGTCACCCTGGCTGAACTCATGATGATTGGACTCACATCTCCCTTGATGTACAACTTCGCGAGTTACTGAATTAAACTGCTGAGCTAATAAAAGAGTTTTTACTTTTAACATTCCACCAAATATATATGGTTGCTGCAGTTTATTTTTTAACACTCATCCTTTTTGACTTAGGATCCAATCGAAAGTAAATTGAGTATAAAATATAATTTGCACCAATACTTAAAAAGAACATTGAAAATAATAATATTATGCTTGAATCTCTAATAGGCCTTGATATTTTTGACATACCTTCTGTGCGCAACACTGATAGACAGAGCCATGATTAAAGGCAGAATTAATTATGTACTGTCCTTTCTTTCAGTAACTGCTATCAAGTAGCATTCACATTGGTGCAATAAATTAATCAAGTTGAGGCCAATTGTGTTTCTAAATGGTCAGAATGTTGTCTGGTTCTCAAATGGCATCTTCTATTGTCTTCAGTAAAATACCTGTTAACTCACAATTTATTGCTTGGGTCTTTCCATCCTGATTGTTTTGACAGTGGCCATAGATGAACCAAGCAAAAGGTTTTTTCTCAGGTAAAAAAAATCTTTATCCCGCATTGTTTTTTTTAAAAAACTTTTTTGTCAAGTTTCTTCCTGAAGATGCGGCATTCTTTGAGTTTGGCTGCCAGGCTCTGGTAACCTTCTGACGTATCTCCCAGTTGGCCATGTGTGAACCTGACAGTGTGTCAGGAGGTTACTAGTCTGTGGAAGGGCAGCCAAGGTAGGTGCTGTTCTCCTCCATCAGCCAAACGTACATTTTTCCAGCATGGATCATTGGATATTGAGTGGGAATTCTGTCTGATTTTATGTCCCCTCTTCCTAGGCCAAGTGTGTGCCCATCAACCATCTTTTTCAGCAGCCTGGGCCTTTCAAGTCAACATCTGCACCCTCTGTACCAGATGTAGAATGCAGTTTTGCCCTCCAGTAAGCTGGCAGCAGTGGTATTCCAACCTCTGCCTCTAGCTCCTACACAATTTTGCCTGGTTGCTCATGACATGAAGACTAGGGTCGCCAACCCTCCAGGATTGGTCTGGGGTCACCAGGACTTGGAGATCAATCTTCAGGACACAGCTCTGTGTAACCCTGGAGAAGAATCATTAGCACAATAGAAAAGCTTTTTTATTTTGCCATTTTCTTGGAACATTTTTCTTTACCTGGTAAAAATATTGAAAATGAGGGCGGACAAAAGGCTGACAGTCAAGCAGCGTTCAATTGGGTAATGAGTCTTTCTTTCTAATTGGCGTCAGAAGAATGGCTGTGTTGGCCGACAAATGGCTGGAATGTGGGGGCAAGTCATGTGATGAAACCTCCACAGGTTTAGTCACAGTTAACAGCCCTAATGAAGACCCCTCCTCTAACTTCCCCTCTTAAAGTACATGTGCCACTCTCTGAGCTAGCGCTTGCTATGCACCGATCGAGTGAAGGTGCATCTTCAGGAATGCCACCCTCCTCTTCCTGAAGTGACACCGAGTCCATCACTATTCTCAGCAGCAGAAATGAATGAGGGACAGTGTGAAGGGAGGACAAGAGAAGTAGCTGCTGAAAGCAGCTACAGTTTATCTTGGAGAGTGTGTAGAGTGAGATATAATTAAGAAGGGACTTCCACACCTCGTTGCCATGTATGGCGGGACCCGTAAGAAATATATGCAAATGTGAGGATATAATCGCATTTAAGTGTCAGCTGTGGCTCACCTTTGAGTGAGAGAGCATGGGTTCAAGTCCCATGCCAGAGATTTGAGCACTGAATCTTGGCTGACAGCCCAGTGCAGTATTGAGGGACTGCTACACTGTCAGAAGTGCTGTCTTTTAGATGAGAGCAGGCGTTATTCGTGGGCACAGGGTTTGCAAGAGAACATGAGAGAAGTGATGCGGCAGCGCACAAACTCCATGCTGCCAGCTCATCTCCGTGATTGTGGTACACAGTCCAATGCTATGTGAGCTGCTGCTGAGTGAGTGCCTGCACACTCAGCAGGGGGCCCAGGTTCCTGTGAGGCTAATTCCAATTAAAGCCAGCCTGAACTTCTTAAAGGGGGAGGTGAATTCTGGCTGCAGCACCTTCTGGCAGTGACTGGGAAAGACATGGCAGGAAGAAACTGAAGCAATGGAACAGCAGGCCAGAAAGAGAGCTCCCAGGTTCTCTGGCGTAGTGCTGGGGGCTTTAGAGCAGAAGGTGGAAAGGAGGAGAGAGGTCATCTTTCCACAGGAGATCAGGACAGACGCTGAAGACAGTGGGAGCAGATAGCCGCTGAGGTCAATGGCAAGAGTCGGGATTCTGTGCTGGAAAAAAGTACAATGACCTCACACGAGTTACCAAGGTCATTGACTGCAGCTTCAAAAGCCATCTCCTACCAACTGTGCCCCCAATCTCACACACTACTTAGTGTCCCACACCCAGATCGCCCACCCAGCAGCAATTTCTAGCAATCCGGTCTTATGCCTAACAATCATACACTTCACCTCACTCTCACAGACCTACCACTGCTTCCACATTCTTCCAGCTGTTCAACTATGACAGGTGACAAGGGCAGTGACCTCATGATAATCAGGCTGTGCAGGATTCCACAAACCACCACAAGTCAGGAGACATGGCACCTGAGAGCCCCCTGCAAGTGGTCTAGGCAGTGCTCTGTTGGTTCAGGATGGTCTGCTCCGTGACATTCCTAGTTGCACCATGGCTGCCACTGTAAGATCACTGACCACATGTAGTCAGGTGGCAAAGGGGAGTCATTAGCCATATGAAGAGTGGATGGCCCATGTCACTGAGCAGCCACCCTCTGGCCTGATGTGGTGACTTGAAGGTGGCTGGATGACTGACGGGCAGAATGAGAGCATCATGACTGCTGCAAGGATAGCAGGAAATCACCAATGTGATGGTCACCCACCAACTGCACATTCAGGAAGTGGAACCTTCGAGGCTGTGATACATCTCACCATTGAGATGTGCCGTGTGTGTGCAGTCAATGGCTCCCTGCACCAAGGGAAATTGTGCCATCCTGGCAAAGCCTTGCTTAGAGAGATGGGAGTGAAGTCCTCACCCCTGGCGTTCGGACCTCTCTCGGATGCAGTGATGGATGGCGAACTGCAAGACGGTGCTGTCACCAGCTTCAACCTGGAAGAATCCACTGGCACCAAAGTTGAGGGCCACGGTGCTCTGGCCAACATTTATCCCTCAACCAACACCACGACAGCAGCACTGCTTTCATTGTGAGATCTTGGCTGCCGCGTTTCCGACCTTACAGCAGTGACCACATTTCAAATAGCACGACATTGACTGCAACGTACTTTGGGATGATCTTTGTCTGTAAAAAGGTGCTACGTGAATGTCAGCGGAGATGAGACCAATAAGACAAAGAAACTGCTCACCCTGATTCACCATTATCCTTACAGCTCAGAATTCTGTCCTCATTCGATTAGAGCCCTAATTTTTCAAGATGGACTTTTAAAACCTACCGTTAATCAAAGAAAATGACTTCACCACAGAAAGTACCTCAGAAGCCAACAAAGGGGAAAAGAGGAAAAGCTATCTTGTTATTAAGGAGAAAATTGCAATTTTTATTTAAAATTAATTTAAAATAACTTAATCACCAATAAAAACGGATGTAGTAAGTTGCTGCTGCAGGGTAAGTGATGGCTCTTTCAGTAAAGAGCTTTAACGAGATGCCGTAGATGTTGATACTTTTTATTAAAAAATTTTCTTCAACATGTGGAAACAAGGGAAAAGAAGATATATTTCAATTCGAACTACATCAAGACCAGGAAATGCCTTATAAATAGTCTAGTGATATAATTGCCTGTAGTGGCAAAGCTATTCAGCTTCCTGAATTTTTAAAACTATGGTTAATCTGATCTGGGCCAATATCTCCTGCTATATTGGTTCCTATGAGTTTTTTTACTCTCTTGAAAAGCAATAAGCTGGGAAATGCAATTTATATCAAGAAAGTTGAAAATGCTTCTCTTGCTTGTCACTCATAATATTGCTAATATTTGAGGTTGGGTTGCACTGGCACGCTCGTTTTCAGACAGCCAGCTTCTGGACAGTGGTACGTCCCTGGGTGTCTCCATTTGCATAAATCATTTTGACATCGAAGGGATCATTCTCGCTGCCACTGCCTGGGCAGTTGCCTAATGGAGCAGTTTTCCCACCCAGTGCAGGACTTGACTGAGTGTTTTTCATCCCCGTCCATTTTCATCCCATTGAAAAGCAGTGGACTCTGCAATGGGTGAGGGTTCTGCACTGCCAGGTCACTGCCCCAGACAGTGACGGTGAAAATTACCCCAGTGGCACGAATCTTGGCTGAGTGGAGGGAGAGATCTATGGGTAGAGATCGGTTTGTGTGCAGGCAGAAAACTCAACGTTTGGGCACGTCCCTTCAGAATTCCCATTAGGAGTTAACCCCATGGAGCTTTAAAAATGAGAATGGAGGTAGGAGAGGCGGCAACATGGGCACTGAAAACAAGCACGAGGATGTGAGTTGAATTTGAAGAAGATGTTGGCTGTTGGGCGCATTGTGGGCAGCGCTAGGCGCCAATTAACACAGGAAGGATGTTACAACAAAGGAAAGGGTAAAGTGGAAGTTTACTAGGAAGCTGCTAGGAAGGAGATTGAGTTAAGGCCTAAAAATTAGGTCTTTTTATTACTGGAATAGAGAAGGAATAAAGGTAGCTCCAAAAATGGTCTTCAAAAGAAGGTGAGAAGATAAATGAGGAAACAGAAAATGCTGGAAATGCTCAGCAGGTCTGGCAGCGTCAGTGGAGAGAGTTAACATTTCAGGCTGATGATTGTTCATCAGAGTCGATCTGGAACTTTGAGCTGGATTTACTAAATAAGTCGACATTCCAAAACTGGGGTCGTTTGCAGGTTGTGTGACTGCGTGTGCGGAGTGGGAGGCCTACAATGGCGATCTTCCAATTTTACAGCCAATTAGAGTCCGGCTGGCAGGGGAGCTAGCCAATAATGTGTAACGGGTGGATTCTAGTTAAGGCAGGCAGCCTGCAGGTGCCATGTTTTAAGGTCTAGTCTACAGTCTTCCTCACACAGGTTGCACACAGAGGGTAGAGGAAGGGCTGCAGCAGAAGAGAGCCTGTGGAGGAATGGCTGGGGCTGGAGAAAGGGTGGCTCCATGGTCTCTGGAGGTGGTCCTGCAAACGGCGAGGGAACGGAGAGAGGTCCTGTTCCCAATGGACAGGAGGGTGGGGCCAGCAGGCTGCACAAAGAAAGCAGTTTGGAGGGGGCTGAGGAAGTCACCAGCTATGGGGGTGGTTGCACACGCATGGGTGCAGTTCCAGAAGTGATTCAAAGACCAGGTGCGGTCTGAGGGGGTGAGTTGCATGCATGATGGCAAGGTGGCAGCCTTGCTTGTTGGTGCCCATGAGGTGTGAGGCGAGATGCCTGACCCATGCATAGAGAATGACCAAGGACCACTGTGCACGGTGAGCTACAGAGCTGCCACACTGACCATAGTCAGTCAGA
This sequence comes from Cetorhinus maximus, assembly GCF_964194155.1. Classification (NCBI taxonomy): domain Eukaryota; kingdom Metazoa; phylum Chordata; class Chondrichthyes; order Lamniformes; family Cetorhinidae; genus Cetorhinus; species Cetorhinus maximus. The sequence continues at coordinate 37,308,583 of NC_135902.1, forward strand.
GGTGCTCACTGTTCATGGCCACTTGCAGCTGGCCTCCCATTGGCCTGATGGTGAGCAACTAAACTGGCACAGAATAACAAACACAGATGGACAAAGAGATAAGTGTGGCACTGTGTATTTCAGCCTGCAGGAGAAGCATGTTCATATTGCAGGGCAGGGGAGTTGGTGTGCCCTTCTAATCATAAAGATGGATCAGGATGTGGGAGTTTGGATGGGTTGCAGTAGGCCAGCCTGTCACAGAGGGCGAGGCAGGTGTGGCATCTGAACCACGTGAGACATCAAAGGAGAAGCCACCTGAGGAGACAGCATCTCTTCAGCCCAGCACACCTTCCACCAGCCCGGATATTCTCATGTCGGTGGGCATCGACATGGGTTTCGAGCAGGTGGCACCAGCTGGTGAGCATGGCACTCGTGCGCAGGAGCAGGTGACGGACGCAGTAACAGCTCTAGCTGGCCACTGTCGGGAGAATTGAGGAAAGGTCCACTGCCTGACCGCCGCTGGCGGTGGGAGGACATGGGGGATCTGCTCTAACCCGCCGTCCCCTCCCCCCTCCCCCCACCCCACCTGCCTCTGAACCTGTTGCCAGGAGGCTAGCAAAATTCTGCCCACTAACTCTGTTTTTCTCTTTCCAGAGATGCTGTTATGCCTTCTCTTATTTCATATTTCCAGCATCCACATTATATTGCACATGGATAAATGAGAAAATACTGTTTCAACTGGTTAGCATATTAGTAATGAGTAATGAGCTAATAGCTGGGGGGAAATGGTAACATAGTGGTAATGTCACTGGACTAGTAATCCAGAGGCCCAGACTAATGCTCATGGGTTCAAAGGTCATTATGGCAGTTGGTGGGATTTATATTCAATTAATAAAATCTGGAATTTAAAGCTGGTCTCAGTAATAGTGACTATGAAGCCATTGTTGAGTGCCATAAAAACCTATCTGGTTCATTCATATCCTTTAGGGATGGAAATCTGCCACCCCTACCTGGTCTGGCCTAGATGTGACTCCAGACCCACAGCAATGTGGTTGACTCTTAACTGCCCTCTGAAATGGCCCAGTAAGCCACTCAGTTTGAGGGCAGTTAGGGATGGACAGCAAATGCTGGCCTTAGCAGTGATGCCCACATCCCGTGAAAGAATATATTTTTTTAAAAATCATCTAAACAATGAAGGGAAAAGTTGGCAGATTTTTTTTTCAAACTGAGGGCTGGTACAACATGGGAAACTTTACCACATGTGGATATTAAGACAGACTTCTATTGAAGTGGAAGAATAGTAAAGACATAGAGATAGAGCAGATAAAGGTTTTAAGAGTAGATGGCTACAGTTGAAGAGCTATCATTGACCAGTGCTCAATGGGCCAAATGGCCTCATTCTGTTCCATAATTTCTATCAGTCTGATTTTTTTTCTTTCTTGAGTTCAGCGTTATGTTCCACCCGAGCATGTGCTACTGCCACTCCACTGTGGAAGCCTCAGTTATCCCAGCATTGCTTTCCTTCACGTTGATGCATGCAATTGCGCTAAACTCAGCAGTAAAGCAAATTATCAAGCACAATGGGTAAATAGCCCAGAGATTAGAATGTTTTCCAGCCATGCCTGACTTTCAGAACCAGAAGCCTCGCTCTTGATGGTTCTTTGCCTCCGAGCTGGTTGACTGAGGAAAAATTCACATTGAGTAAAATCTGTTTCAAATTATTATACTCTGCTGCAGCTCAAAATCAAAATAAGACCTTCAATCAAATCCAAATTACAACCTTACTGCTGAGCTAAGGATAAATTGCAATTTTATCTCTCCCCAGAACCAAGAACATTCAGGCTTCACTTCTGGTGAACGGTCCAACTTTACTTCCTCAGTCCATCATTGGGTCCCCCTGTCTGTACTTGCAAAAGCAGGGATTCTAAACTGGGAATTGCAAGAACTCATCCTCAATTACAGGGTTACATAGTTATTGATGTGTCAGAGGATGCATTCAGAGCTCGAGAATGGGAAAATATGAATAACCTGGTAAATATGTTTATAAACCGTATGGTCAAATATTTTCAAATAGGGTCCAACTTGAAACACAAACTTCCCCGGGGCGCTTCCCTTGTCCGTTCTGATGAAGAGTCATACGGACTCGAAACGTTAACTGTGCTCCTCTCCGCAGATGCAGTCAGACCTGCTGAGTTTTTCCAGCTATTTTTGTTTTTGTTTCAGATTTCCAGCATCCACAGTATTTTGCTTTTATTCCCTTGTACTGTGTCTGTTCTGTATCCTCTCTTGTATTCAGGAATGAGGGATTGGATTTCCAGGAAAAATATGCTGATAAAAATGCATTGCGAAATGCTTTTGTAGTTCATGATGCAGCAAGATTTACATATCTTTTGACCTGCCCAATGCAATGGAATATTACAGCAAGATTGTGCAACTTGAAAACGTAGGGAATTTCCCTTTTCGTTGTGCCCTGGCCAGTTTCCAGCACATGCATATTGGTGCTGTCAGGAGCCATTGGAATGCTAATGAGGTCCCCTGCCCATGATCTCAGAAACTTAGGTGCAAGTCCCCAGAGGGCACATCTCGACACTTCTGCCAGGGCATTAGAACTGAAGGCGCTTGGACCTATTATTCCCACCAAAGAACAAAACAAATCTCTGGAGTGGCACTTTGACCCACGGCCTTCCTACTCAGGGGTCAGAGGCTGATTCTTTGTTAAATATTTTTGCTGCCATTCTCAATTACCTTTTAATTTTATAGTTCTGAAATTGAGGAATAAAGAGATGCCTTGGGAAGCCTTAAATCGGTTCCTCCACACCCATAATGGGCAGGATTTTGCCCTTGGCAGGGGTGCTCGGCGGGTGGTCGGGCAGCCGACTGCCGCCCGCGATCAGCTCTGCACTGCGATTTCACGCCAATTAAGGCCCACCCTGCGTGGATCGCCAGTGGCAGTGCTCAACGCCGCCTGTGCGGGCGGGGGAAGGAGGGAGAGCTGGGCCTAGCGTGCAGTTCACGCATGCGCGAGAAAGAGTGCTTCAGTCTCCCTGGGGCACAGAGCTGCCTCAGGGAGGTTGAAGCGCTGTTTAATAAATTAATAAAGACAGTAAAAATTTAATAAAACATGCCTCCTCATGTGACCCTGTCACATGAGATGGGACATGTTTTTAATCCCAAAATAAAGTTTTTATTTAATGTTTATTTGCTTTAGGAAACCTCATCCCGCTCGTGGATGAGATTTCCTGAAAATGTAAAGGCTGCTTGTTCTTTTCGCCTGTCCGCCAACCGTAGATTTGAATTTAATTAGATTGTTAATGGCCTTAATAGGCCTTTTAATCATCGGCGGGCGCACAGTTGACTCAGCTGTGTGCCCACCAAATAAAATGTCGCACGAGTGCGTGATGACATTGGGACGCACGCCCAATGTCATCGGGTGTCATTTTACACTCGGGCATGTCGGGCCAGTCAGGCGCATGCCCACACGCCAAGCGTAAAATTCTGCCCAATGAGACAGGCATCGTTACAGGTTTTTCAGAATTTTTCTCCTCTTCTGTTTGCATCCAACTACACAACACAGCAGCTGGTTATGGAACCTGCCCTTGGCACTTCCAGTGCCCTGTGAGATGTTCAAGGTGAGGGAAGCCCATTGTGACTCACCCTATGACTCTATTTCACCCCACCCAAGGGCTGTGCCTGAGCTCTGCTCATCTTTACACCTCCTTTGACAGCGTTGCTGAGATCACAGATTCACCTTGTGGACTATTGAATGCCCCACTGCTCTGTGGTATGGGAGTCATATGGTATACGGAACAAGCTTGCAGGTAATCAACTACGAATGCAAAGCTGAGAGAAACATAACGTTTCAGGCTTGTGACCTTTCTCAAAACTGCTTCAGCGTCCTCCTGTTTTTATTTCAGATTCCCAGCATCCGCAGTACTTTACGTTTGGCTGAGCCTGTTCTCTGGAGCTGCATCAGTTAACGCCGGCAGAGATCTGTCCAATTGGAAAACAGGAAACAGTCTGTGGCTATGGTTTGGTTGTAGTCATCTTGCCTGAACAATGATCAGTGTCTTCATCCACAATGCCAGCGATAACTGTTTCTAATCTATCTCCAGCCCTGCTGAATGCGTATAAAAGCATATTTTCAATTCCAGAGATTTGCCATGACATTTCAAAACATTTGCATAGGAGCATGACTGCGGTTGGGACTTTGTGAATCGGGTGTTTAATATGTGGCTGGTATACTGTTGAGTCAGTGCTGTGGACTCAGCAAATGAGTAGCACTCTTGAATTCTTGTCCCAACAGGTTTGCAGTTGCCTGGCAACAGAAAAACAAACCGGGTGGTATCAGCACTGTCTATAGCACGACCTCATTAGCAGTTTGAGCATTTTATTGCTGCCTGGGTATCTGGTTCCCACTTTATTGTCAGGGATGTCTTATTGTGGGGGACAGAGTAAGCTAGTGGCAGCATCCAGACAGAGCTCAGTTCAACACCCACCCGCTGTAAATCTCACTTTCTGAAGGCACTTTTAGGTTATTGTTCAGGATACAGAAGCCGCACTTAAATTAAACGCCCGATACAAACACGCAGATGACTCCATCCCTTTAGCGAACCACAGGAGAGGGTCTGACAAAGTCTGGATCTGTAAGACCACTCGATCTCCAAGGTCCCTCGATTTGAAAATCATGTTGATGGAGGGTGGACTAAGCATCTGCCATGAACTCCAACCTCTTCCAAACTAAAAGTGCCTACAAACGTGTGAATAGGAGTCAATGGCAGAGAAACTGTTGACTGGGTGTAGCGGCCAACAAAGGACTGCTGGCTTGGCCGCTTCAGTAAACCAACCATGATCCCTGGAGCCAGGATCCTCTTCAATTCAGAGCAGTGGCTGGTTCGTGATGATCTTCCTGACCCCTCTTTTTCTTCTGGGTCACTCAGGCATTGATAGTATGGGCAGCCAGTCATGTGTGTGCAAGGGAGATCACAAACACTTTTAAGCTCCAGTCAGCGATGTAAATTGCGGAAAGCTACCTAGAAGAAAATATTTTGCAACCAAACCTTAAATACTTTTGGCTTCAAGGCTGCTTTGAAATGAAAACATATCTTCTTGATGTTTGCAACCATCTGTCCTCTATTGATGTGATTTAACACTAACAGTAGATCAGGGAGGTATTTGGCGAAAGGAAATAGAAGGTCTTTCAGTCTCACATTACAGAATACGGTGAATATTGTAAAACTCTTTAACCTTTGACCTTAGCCTCAAAATGACCTTAATATGCAGGCCACTGATGATCTTCTTTTATGTCTAGTTTTCTCCTCATTACAGGAGAGTATTTGATTAAAATACTGTACTATAAAATCAGAGATGGATTTTATCTGCCTTACAGCATTTTTATTTGATTGCATTGGCTCTCATTAGAGTGTGCTCTAACCTTTAACTACTGAAGGGCTTTTCAACCAGGCGAAACCTCAAAGTGTTACCTTTTCCATTTCTAACACGAAAGGTCAGAGGGTAGAGATAGATAAATGGCCTCAAGTGCAGAATAGTTCTCACGTCTGTTGTCTTTAACAACAATAATCCTAAAATATTTCTGTTTGATACGTGATTCCATTTTTGGCGTAAAGCTGTCAGCCACAGCCTCAGAGAGAGATGTATTTATTCTGGGTTTTCTCCTGTTATTATTTTATGGTTATGACAGACTGTGAGTCCCGGTGGGTGATGTAAACTTTAGGGGAGCGACTCGAGTAACGGTTCATTAAACAGCTACAGCTGCACTTGATTAAAATTTATCACAGTTGGTTAACCATAGAAATAACTGTTTCCGCCTCTGACCTTTGCTGTAGTCACTCTGCTCCCTGTCAATGCCTTGCTTTGCATAAAGGGGCAGGTTCCAGTGGTCAGCCTTTCTGTGGATTGTATCTAGCATACATCCTACAAGTAGCACATCTTAAGGGTAACGATACGAAATATCGTGAAGCTTTTCATATTCTTATTTGTTCAAGGGCTCGTTCTGGATTAGTGGATCTCCCAGCCCAAGTGCATTTGCTCCTTTTTGCGCCGCAGGACTGCTCCATATTTGAAGAGCTTCTTCCATTGTAACAGAATGATCTGTTTGTTCAAACAATGATGTTTTTGAAAGATCATTGACGGGGCATTGCTGTAGAAATTAAATGGAGCGCAAGCCAGGCTCCTCATGGGAACACATCAAATGTGATTATTTTTAGATAACGTTACTGAAAAACATGAATAGGTGTGTTGGTCAGGCGCAGAGTAAGTTTTCCAAATTCTCCATGTCAGTTGTACCTTGGAGCACCAAGCAGCGGCACCATGGCAACCGGTCTGAACCGCCCAACTGCTGTGTCACCGATCGTGGTCGCATGCATCTGGGGGGTGTAGGCCCCTGACCTGCAGCTCTCTCCCTCATAGTGGAAACGGCAAGCCAAAGATAAAGGCCTGGATTTTCATTGAGTCAGGATGACGAAGGAGCCCCTTTAAAAATGACAGGCGTGGCCCAGTTCCAGGGTTCCCGACCCTGTTCCCAGGGTTTCTGATTTTTGGCAGTGCCTTTTAAGGGTGCGGGCTGGTTCAGGTCGTGAACCTGCACCCGGCACTCCTCACCTGGCCAATTCCATTGCGGAGATAGGCAGCTCTATTGGGGAGATGGGTATGTCTTACTCCTCTGCAATTTTCATTAAGTTGGGCCAGCTTTTTAAAGAGACATGGTTCAGGGTGACTCAACGGTGTCATGAACCATAGTCTGCATGAGGGAATTTTTTGAAAGATAAGTTCAAAAAGTGCTCCTCATGTCCCCTATGCCAGGCTATACTCCTCTCCCCCCACCCCCCCCCACCTCCCGCCAAGGCTGACAGCCCAGAAATCCATTAGAGTACCACAAAACTTGAGCCCCAGGGAAAACATTGCTTGATTGACAGCTCTGGCACTCTGATCACTGCTGTCAGTTTCACAATGTTTAACTACACAAGATTAAGAGGCTTCAAGTGCTTGCGGTTTCTACTATTGAAACCTTAAAGGGTCTGGATGATTGACACTGATATTGCCCTGTAGTAAAATGACACCTTTTTTAATGTAGTGGAAAGTTATGAATGAAGGACTGCTTTTTAAATTTTTTTTTTACACATCCCATTGCCACCATAGGGTTCATTGACTCTATACAGTGTAATTTCGGTCAATTGGCATAGAAGTGCCACAGCTTGGCATGGGGACATGAGAGCCCATTGGGGAGTGGTTGGAGAGGCATAGTTTGGTATGGGGGCATAAGGGGCCATAAAGACTGGGTGGAGGGCATAGCATGGTATGGGGACACAATGGATCAAGGGGGTGGGTGGCATTGTGTCCATCATCGCCAACCTACTGGCTCACAATGGCATTGGCAGAGAGCCGGTTGTAAAAAAGGAAAGAATGCATATTTATGTATTTTTTTACTCAATCTCAGGTACAACAACTTATATTTATATAGAGCCATTAACATAGTAAAACGTCCCAAGGCGCTTCACAGGAACATTACAAAATAAAATATGACACCAAGCCACATAAGGGGCAGAATATTTTGCTCGGTGTGTGGGCACATGCCCGACACACTCGAGTGTAAAATAGTGCCTGTAGACACAGGGTGACCGTCCCGAAATCATCGCGCCCTTGCGTGATATTTCACTCTGCGGGCACATACTGGTGCTGGAGCCGCTCCCGCCATTAATTACGAGGCCAGTTAAGGCCATTAAAAAGTCAATTGATGCCGATTTTTCATTGCCCATGCAACTTCATGCTCGTCGCACAGGCAAAATGGGCAGGCGGCCAGCCGACAACTTCAAAAACCTCATCCACGGGCAGGATAGAAAGGGTCAGCAGCATTGCCAGTGTGAGTAGTGAGGAGTTTGGTAGATAGTTTGCTGCTGGTGACTTGTTGGTATATGGCAGCTTCATCTCTGTTCAGGGCTTCATTGGCCTCTCCAAGGACCCCAGAAAATTCAGACCGTGTGGACCCTTCCAGGTATCAGACAGCCTTCTGTTACCCTGGTAATGGGGATTGTGGTCTCTGCTGGTGGCACCTCCTCCTCTGAGGATGAAGAGAGGGGCAGAAGGGTTTACAGGCAGCGATGCAGTTTCTTCAACATGTCCGAGGTGCAATGCCGAAGGAGGCTCCGCCTCTCCAGGGAGACTGTGACCTCCATTTGTCAGATGATTGGGCCCTGAGATCAGCTCCAACTGTGTGGGTGGACACCCCATGCCAGTGGCTCTGAAGGTCACAGTGGCCTTCAACTTCTACGCCTCCAGCTCTTTCCAGGGGTCAATGTGGGGTCTGTGTGGAGTCTCCCAATCAGCTGTCCACTTGTTGTGTCAAGCTGGTGACAGAAGCTCTGTTCAGGTGAGTACTGACTATTCTTCATTCCCGTACGGATGAGGCCAGCCAGACACAGTGAGCCAGAGGCTTCGCGGCCATTGCTGGCTTCCCCCGTGTCCAGGGTGCAATAGACTGTACACATGTGGCCATCAAGGCGCCAGCAGGTGAGGCCGGTGCCTTCGTCAACAGGAAGGGCTTCCACTCCATGAACGTGCAGATAGTGTGTGATCACAGGATGCAGATTCTACAAGTTTGTGCGAGGTACCCTGGCAGCTCCCACGACGCCTACATCCTCAGACACTCCCAGGTGCCGAGGCTCTTCAGTGCTCCAGCCCGATTGGATGGATGGTTGCTGGGTGACAAGGGCTATCCCTTGAATAGGTGGTTTATGATGCCTCTGCCACCCAAGAACAGAGGCAGAGCAGCGTTATTATAGGAGTCATGCCTCCACAAGGGCAGTGATAGAGAGGATCATAGGTCTTCTGAAGATGCGCTTCCGATGCCTGAACGTGTTCAGATGGAGCACTACAATACCCCCCAGAGCGGATGTCACTGATCAAGTCACATGCTGCACTCTCCACAATCTGGCACTGGCAAGAGGGGTCCCACTGGAGGAAGAGGATGTTGACGCAGTTACACAGGCCACAGATGATGAATCCAGTAGTGAGTCAGAAGAGGAGCACGGTGAGGAGAATGCTGAGGGCGTGGGGGCAGACCTCGGTAACCTCCAGGGAGGCAGGGACACCAGGGATGCCTTGATCCAACGGCCCTTCAGCTAGGCTGCCAAATAAGTGCTACCACCTCATGCCAGGGCTGCCACCTCCATCCCGGATGTTTGAAATGACCCTTTCCTTTGACCCCAAAGTCCACTCAGTGTCTGTGCAATAGAGTTTAGAGCCACCCACGTCCAGCATTACATACTGGCGTACCCTGCACCACATTAAATAAAAAAGGTGAAACATTATGACTAAAGAGAATTTATCTCAATTTCGCAGTCAAAACAAATGAACAGGTCTTCAGTCCCAGACCAGTTAAAATAAACAAAACATTGCACAATAGAAGATCACCCATGACCAGCCCCTATTGTGCTCATGGTGCCTTAAACTCACATTCGAGAGTGCTGCATCTTGGGATCGTCTCCCCAGCAACCCCAGACCCCCACAACCCTCTGGCTGGCACTGGCATTGGAGACAGCCTGCTGACTCTCCTGTCCTGTCGGCCTTGATGACCTTGGCGGTCATCCTCTGGCCAGTGGAGCCTGTGCTGGCCCTGCCCAAGAGGGAGTGGCCAGTGCCACGACTGGCATCTCCCCAGTCACTGCAGCCTCATCAGATGCCACGGTCACTGGCAGGCGGTGGGGGGTGTGGGGGGGGTGGCGGAGGAGCTGCTGCCCTTGTCCAGAGTTCCCTGAGAGGAGCCCGCAGAGACGACAGGCAGCTCGTGCGCCAACATGAGGTCACTCTGGACATCCCTGCTCACCATTAATGGACGGGCACCTAGCTGAGATACTGGGTGCCTCATCCATCTCCCACATGACACTGACCACCTGAGGTCAGTGCCTGTGTGAGGGTTTGCAGGTCTGAGCGCAACCCCAGGAACCCCTGGTTCTGTACCTGGAGCTGCCTCTCCAGGAGAGTCGCCACTGTCTCAATGGAGGAGGCAGTGCGCTCGGCCATGAGGGTCAGCGCAGTGCTGATGCTCCACATGGACTCCTCCACAACAGAGACCATGGCACGCGGACCCTCATGGATCTCCGCTAGATCCCCCCACACAGCTCACTGGACACCCAGCATCTGCCGCCTAATGGACGACTCCAGAGGCTCATCATCTTTGACCCAGCATCATTCTGGTCTCTAGTAGCCCGCTGACTGCCGGAGCCCTGGGTACTCTCTGCCTCCGCCCGCACCTCAAGTGAGTATGAAGTGCCCTCACCGCTGTGCACCGACATTCTAGCTGAAAATCTAATGCCCACCAAGATGCTGGTATCTGCACTGGTGCCTGGTTCAGAGAGCGGGTGTGATGCAGGCGCACCTGGATCCTGGTGATCCTCTGGTGTCAGGGGTGGGTCTTCGGGGCCCTGCAGTTGGGCTCATGGTGGTAAATCTAAGGGAGAACTGCAACATGTCATTAATTAAAGTCATCACCCTGTCACTGTGTGTGCCAGGCACCCTGGTGAGACTATGGAGATCTGCATCATGGTGCCATCGTCTTTCAATGGTCAATGGGGAATCCAGTTTTGAGGCTCCCATTAATGATGTGACCACACAAGAATGTTTGCAGCATCTGAAACTCTCACCTCTGTGCACTGCACTCTTATCTTTGTCTGACACCCCAGCCTCTCCGTGGCCAGTTGATCGAGGTGCTTGTCTCCTCTCCAGCTCCAAGGCGACCTGCTCGTATCTAGTTAGGGTTAGGAGGTTAGCGGGGCCTTTGCTGGTCTGCGGCCTTTCAATGCTGTTATGAGCCATCTTCTCCTGAGAGGACAGGGGAGCATTGATCAGTCCACTCTCTACCTGCAGCGCCATTGCAGCCTGGCCAACCCCACCTGAGGAACACCTGGCAGGGCACATCCGAGTCTGGGGCCCTTGAGCCACAAGGCACTCGGTCCAAACAGCCAGGGCTCATCCCCTTGGCCAGCTCTGGCGTCATTGACAGTTGACACTCAGATTCCAACACCCCTGAGCTCCACGGGGGGGGACAACCAGACTTTAACACTTCACCACACTGATCCATGCCAACACGGTACTCACCCTTCCTGAGCGCAGCAGGTCATTAAACCTCTTGCGGCATTGGACCCAGGTGCACCGCACCACATCATGGCTGCTGACCAACGCTGTCACCTCCTCCCCAGCTCTTTTTGTCAGGTGCAGTGGCCTCCACCTTCCATCCCTGGGGACAAGGCTGTCCCTCCTGGCAGCCACCTCCTCTAGGAGGAGCGCGAAGCACTCATCAGAAAACAAGGGGGCCGGGTGCTCACCTGACCTGCCCTCCCACCTGGTGTCTGTAGCCACATTGGAATCCATAACTTTTAATTTCCTGCTGACAACACCAAAATGTCTTCCTTGATGGCAGCCTTCCAGGGCCTGACTGTGCTGGTTTTAAACCGGCCACCGGGTCACCATTGGACCCGGCAGCCAACAGGCCCCCGCCCCACCCATGCCTCCCATTGGGGAGCCGCTGTTCACGCTTGGTGCGCTTTAATTAGCCCGCCAGTGTGAAATCACAGTCGGTGGCCAATCACAGGTGGCGAGCCCGCTCCCTGGCCCGCTGACCACACCCGCCCGCCAAACTCAAAATCCTGGCCAAGTGCAGAGCAGGTCAGATGCCCAAAAGCTTGGCGAAAGAGGTAGGTTTTAAGGATTGTCGATGGAAGAAAGTGAGGTAGGGAGGTTCATGAGGGGAATGTCAGACTTTATGGTTTGCCAGCTGAAGGCACAGCCACCAATAGTGCAGCGATTAAAATCGGGGATGCTCAAGAGGCCAGAATTAGATGAGTGTAGATATCTTGGAGGGTTGTGGGTCTGGTGGAGTTTACGGAGATAGAGAGGGAAGAGGCCATGGAGGGATTTGAAAGCAAGGATCAGAGTTTTCATATCAAGGAGTCAGTATGGGTTGGTGAGCAGAGTAGTGATGGGGGAACAGGACATCGTGCGAGTTAGAACATGGGCAGCAGAGTTTTTGGTGACCTCGGGCAGAATTTTTCCGTCGGCGAGCTGGGGGCGGGGCCCACTTGCCGAAGCGAAAATGACGCGGGATGACGGGAGGAACCCCCGATGTCAACCCGCCCCATTTAAATATTCAGGAAGGCGGGGGCACAGTGAAATCAGCTGTCCACCCATCGACCTGTCAATGGCCAATTGAGGCCATGGATAGGGTAGTTAAATTAATTAAAGGCCCTGCCCGTCCAACCTTAAGTTTGGTGGGTAGGCCAGGAGCCCCAGCGGGCTTCCGATAATACATGAAACCTCATCCACTGGCGGGATGAGGTTTCATATCTGTTTTAAAAAAGTTTAATAAAGTTTTTGTGATATTTACTAACATGCCCCATCTCGTGTGACATTGTCACATGAGGGGGACATGTTAGTAATTTTTTTATTTTTCTATTTTTAAAGTTTCAAACACTTTCAGCGCTCTCCCTGAGGCAGCACTTACTCTCAGGGAGATGTGTGCTCTATCGTGCGCATGCGCGCACTCTGACAGTTGGGGAATCCCTCCCCCCTGCACAGGAAGTGCATAGCGCTTCCCATTGGGCAGGCCGCTGGGTGGGCCTTAATTGGCCCGCCCACTCAAAATGGCGGCGGGGCCTGTTTCGGTGGCGGCGATCGGCTGCCCGCCCACCACTGAGCCAGTGGGGCCCGCCTGCCCATCAAGGGCAAAATTCTGCCCCTCAAGTTTACCGGGAGTGGGGGTTGCAGGAGGTCATGTGGGCAGAACATGGGAGACCAGCCAGGAGTCGAGTCTAGAGGTAACAAAGTCATGAATGAGGGTTTCAGCAGCTTATGAGCAGAGGCAGGGCAAGATCGTCATTTATTAGCAATCCCCTACTCGTCCGACTGAGTGACTTCATAGACGACTAAGAGTAGTTAAGAAGTGACCATACTGGTGTGGGATTGGAGTCACATTTAGGCCAGACCAGCTAAAGGTGGCAAGTTCCTTTCCCTAAGTGGGTTTTTACAGCCGTCAGCCAGCTTCACGATTGCTTTCATCAATACCACTTTTTCATTGTCGGGTCATACCTTTCTCAGCCGGTCCAAAAGCTCCTCACAGCTAACAAAATACTTTGGAAGTCTGGTCCCTCTTGTAGTAAAGAGGAGCATTGCAATAAACTTGTGCACAGCAAGATTCCACAAAAAAGTACAATGAGATAAATGAACAAATAATTAGCTTTTGCTGGTTTTATTTGTAGGAGTAATGTTGACTCGGACAAAGTGGGGATCAAGCTGTACTCTGTCAAACATTACCTTAATGTCAAGGGTATATACTCCCACCTCTTCTCTAGAATTCAGCTCTGTATCCCAATCTGGATCAAGGTGATGCAGTCCTGGAGGGGAGCCCCAAGTGAGAGGTGATAAGTAGATTATTGGCGTTAGGTGTCACTTGGTGGCATTATTAATGGCTCCTTCCATCATTTTACTAATGATTAAGGAAATTTAGGAGGATGTTGCCGGGATTGGAAAATTGCAGCTATGAGAAAAAGTTGAATCAGTTGGGGTTGTTCTCCGTGGGACAGGGGAGGCTGGGGGGAGATTTGATTGAGATGTACAAAAGGGGCCTGGATAGAATGGATGGGGAAGGCCTACTTACCTTAGCAGAGAGGTCAGCGACTGGGGGGCATAGAGTTAAAGTGATTGGTAGAACGATTAGAGGGGAGATGAGGAAAACATTTTTCACCCAGAGGGTGGTAGGTGTCTGGATTCACTGCCTGAAGGGGTAGCAGAGGCAGAAACCCTCAACTCATTTAAAAGGTGCCTGGATGTGCACCTCAAGTACCGTAACCTGCAGGGCTACAGACCAAATGCTGGAAAGTGGGATTAGGCTGGGCCCAGACACGATGGGTCAAGTGGCCTCTTTCTGTGCTGTAAACTTGCTATTGAAAGGAAGGTGACAGGGCAGATTATCTTTATATTGTTGAGTGTGTGGAGGGCACGTTTGACTAATCTTCTGAATTGTCAACTAGACCGGCAGTGTCATAGCTGCACTGGAGCAGTCGGAGACTGGACAGATTTAGTTCACAGGTCTGCAACACTAAAGACAGAATATGGTCAGACCTTGGCCACATTCAGTGCATTCAATCGTTAATATTACACGGCCTGAATTTAACAAGCTGGATCCTGGGATCATGAGGAGGAGGTCGAACAGGATTATTCACTCAGCATTTCTGGCTGGAAGCTTCTGTAGACAGTTCAGCCTCCTTTATTCCATTACTTGGGAGGACAGTATTGACAGAGCTACCTTCTCCTTCTGCTTTTAATCGCATGGTTGCCCAGAACGCAAAGCCGCTTCTAAGTTCTAGTAAGGCTAGCTGCCTAGTTGCTGCTGAAGATATGGTCAGGACGTCACCCACCCTGAAAAACACTTGGGGCAGAATTTCCCCGTTGGCGTGTGGGAGGCAGGCCCCGCACGCGGACAGGTAAAATGACACGCGGTGATGTCGAGCAAGCGTCCCGATGTCACGGCGCACCATCGCGATATTTCGGTGGGCATGCGCGTGATGATCTCCGATGCACGCCCGCCATTAATTAACGGGCCATTTAAAGCCCTTGAGCCACCAACTGACGGTGATTATTCGGGGCCCGTGCGATCTTCAGGTTGTCGCACGGGAGCATCGGGCAGGTGGGTAAGACACATTTGTATAAACCTCATCCAAGGGCAGGATAAGAGGGGTCAGCGGGATCGCAAATGTACTCAGTCAGATATTTAATTTGGAAAGTTACTGATACTTGTCTCTGTGAGCAGAAATACTTCAAAACTCATACCAGCTGCTTGGACGGACTCACAACCTTCAGGTCAGCACTCTACAGTGACGATCCTTTTTGGGGAATGCAGGCTTCAGGAAACCTTCCTTTAGCCTGGGAATGGGAGTTGTGCTCTCCACTGGAGGCACCTCCTCTGAGGAAGGGGGAGGAAGCCAGAAGTGCACATTCAGCCTCCAGGGGATCCACCTTTGGGAGAAGAGGTGCAGGCACAAGGGGCCAACAGGAAGTCCAAGGCGGAAGGGGCCACAGAAGATGCCACTATCCTGCTGCCAGGGTTTACAGGTGGTGAAGCAGCTACCTCAATATGTCTGAGGTGCAGTGCCGAAGGAGGCTGCGTCTCTCAAGGGAGACAGTCAACTATATCCGTCAGATGATAGGCCCTGAGATCTCCGCTAACTGTGTGGGTGGACACCCCATGCCAGTGGCTCTAAAGGTCACAGCTGCCCTCAACTTCTATGCCTCTGACTCTTTCCAGGGCTCGGTGGGTGATCTTTGTGGTGTCTCCCAATCAGCTGTCCACACTTGTGTCAAGCAGGTGACAGACGCTCTGTTCAGGCGTGCATTGATGTTCATCCAATACCGCTGGGACTAGGCCAGCCAGACACAGCGAGCCAGAGGCTTCGCGGACATTGCTGGCTTCCCCCGTGTCCAGGGTGCAATAGACTGTACACATGTGGCCATCAAGGCGCCAGCAGGTGAGCCCAGTGCTTTCATCAACAGGAAGGGCTTCCACTCCATGAACGTGCAGATAGTGTGTGACCACAGGATGCTGATTCTGCAAGTCTGTGCAAGGTACCCAGGCAGCTCCCACGACGCCTACATCCTCAGGTACTCCCAGGTGTCGGGGCTCTTCAGTGCTCCAGCCTGGCTGGATGGCTGCTGGGTGACAAGGGCTATCCCCTCAGAAGGTGGATCATGACGCCTCTCCGCCATCCAAGAACAGGAACTGAGCAGCGGTACAATAGGAGCCACGGCACCACAAGGGCTGTAGTGGAGAGAACCATCGGTCTGCTCAAGATGCACTCCAGTACCCCCCAGATCGTGTCTCAGTGATAGTGGTTGTATGCTGCGCCCTGCACAGTCTTGTGCTGGAAAGGGGGGACGCAGTGGACGAAGAAGATGTGGACACAGTTGCTCTGACTGCACACGATGAATCCAGCAGTGAGTCCGAGGATGAGCACGCACAGGAGAACGCTGAGGGGGTAGACGCTGACCCGGGCATCCACCAGGGAGGCAGGGACACCTGGGAGGCTTTAATCCAACGAACCTTCAGCAAGAGCACCACAGATAGACCTCCAACAAAAGCCTGTGCTGCAGGCTGCATGCTTGATACCTGAGTGATAAATCTGCCTGGATAGGAACATTAACTAAGGGCCTTGTCAATAAAGCTCAATGTGACACAACCCACTCATAACATCATGGTTAACCATCCATCTGCAGTGGAAAAGCAGCACCCTCAGCCATGGTCACATGTCTAACTTTAATGATCTAACAAAATGAACTTAAGGAAACAACATGACAAAGGTGTTAAACACCAGACCAACTAATCATGACCTCATTGTGGAACAACACAAAACCACCAGTGAGAAACCCGTGGTGTGCCTAAGGTGCCTTAAATTTACGCTTTCAGGTGCTACATCTTGGTGCTGACCCCTCGCTGGCACTGGCATCAAACAGCCTGCTCACCGTACTGTCCTGTTGGCCTCGATGACCTTGGCGGACGTCCTCTGGCCTGTGGAGCCTGTGCCGGCCCCGCCTGGGGGGAAGCTGCCAGTTCCACAGCTGGCATCTCCCCAGTCGTCGCAGCCTCCTCGGATGTAACGGTCACTGGCAGAGGGGCAGAGGGGCTGCCCTCATCCGGAGCGCCCTGAGAGGAGCCCGCAGAGACGACAGGCAGCTGCTGCGCCGACGTGAGGTCGCTTTGGACCTCCCTGCTCACTGTGGATAGGTGGGCACCGAGCTGGGAAACTTGATACTCGGACCATCTATCACATGGGCACTGACCAGCTGAGGTCAATGCCGATGTGAGGGCTTGCTGGTCCAAGCGCATCCCGAGGAAGCCCTGATTGGTCTCCTGGAGGAGCCTCTCCACAAGAGTCGCCACTCTGTCCATGGAGGATGCATAGCACTCGGACATGAGGTTCATTGCATCAGCAATGGTCCACGTGGACTCCTCCACCATGGAGACCAAACCAAGCATAGCCTCATGTATCTCCGCCAGATCCTCCTGCACATCCTGCTGGACTTCCAGCGTTTGCTGCCTCACGGATGACTCCAGAAGTACATCATCAGGCACCGACTGAGCATGTACCTGGTTCCCTGCAGTCCTCCGACTGCTGGCGCCATGGGCACTCTCTGTCTCTGCCAGCTCCTCCAATGACTGTGAAGTGCCCTCACCACTGTGCCCCGGGACACTAGCCGATGTTCTAATTCCCACCGAGGTGCTAGTATCTGCGTTGGTGCCTGCCTCACAGAGATGGTGTGACGCTGGTGGGTCAGAGACTTCAGGGCCCTCAGGTGTGAGAAGGGCCCCCTGTGCCTCCTCCTCCTGGCCCTGCTCCGCTGATGCTGAAAGGAAGAACAAGGACATTTGATTAGTTAACGTGGAGACAATGTCAATGTGCATCCCTGTCCCCCGGATCATTATGCGCTCATCCTTCCATAAACAATGGTCAAGCCATGTTGCAAACTTCAATCACTGATTATTCAGCACTGCCATGGCTGTTGGGAGAACAATGGTGACCTCACTGCTGGGCAAACATACCTGCCCGTGGCACCCCAGCCTCACTGACCGCATCTCGATGACGCATGGCACCTCTCCAGATTGAGGGCCTCCTGCTTGAACCTGGTAATGATGGCCAACTGGGCCGGCCCTCCGCCAGTCCTCACCCGCTCGGCGGCATTCTGTGCATTCTTCACCTAAAAAGGAGAGAAGAGCATTGATTAGTGCGACTTGTACCTGGATTCTCTTCACGGCCGGCCTACCCCAACCAGAGTGGGACATCGCAGGGCTCCAGTGCCTCCTCACCCCGCAGCTGCCGCACACTCACACAAAGATGCCAGGCCTGTTTCCCGCCCCCAAACCTTGGCCAAATGCTGCCTACATCATATTTGGCACCACACGGTCCAACCTTGCAAAGCGAGGAGGCGCAAGCACGTGGAATGTGAAGGGCAGCAGATGGAAGGGAATCTCCCCTCCCAACATCTCAGCACCTTCACTTAGACATGTTTTGCAGTTCCAGCTCTACGCCTAGCTGCAGATCCTCCAGGTTGCCCCCAAAACAGTCATGTTGGTGTCACTGTACCACATGCTGCGGGTGCAGAACCCATCTCAACACCACCCTCTCAGGGTGACCTTGCCATGGGCAATATCTGCTGGCCCACCCAGCGAAGGACACATGTCATCAATGATACACTGCAGTAACTGCACTCGGAGTTGGGGCGGGGCCATGGCCAGGGGGGGAAAGCCTACCTGCTGGGTTAAGTGACCAATGGCAACATGGTACTCACCCTTCCCAAGTGCAACAAGTTGTTGAAGTGCTTGCAACACCGGATCCAGGTGCACTGCACCATGTCACGGGAGCTCACCACCTCTGCCACCTCCTCCCAGGCATGTTTGGTCATGCGGGGAGGGCCTCCTCCTTCCGTCCTGGGATACAAAGACCTGCCACCTCCTCGAGGAGGGCAGCAAGGCAATCATCAGAAAACTCGGGGCATGGTGCCCCCCTGCCCTACCCTCCTGCCTGGCCTGCTCACCAGCAGCGCTCTGGGGAGCCCTTCCAGAGGCCATGTTTGACAGCCTTTGCAAGGCCGCAGGACCTCTTTTAAAACAGGCCCTGCGGCCATAGCAGTCCTGCCGCCGCCCGCCCACTCCCGCTGTCCTTGGGAGCTGCGTTTCATGCTGGGCGGGCCTTAATAGGCCCGCCTGGGTAAAATGGCGGTGCGGACCCTATCGCGGGTGACGATCAGGTCCGCACCCGCTCCTGCACGGCCCACACAACAGGCAGAAAATTCTTGCCCTTGAAATTGGCCTTTCCCTACAGGGTGCAAAGCAAATAGGAACCGTTTCCGGTTCCTGAACCTGTCCCCAGAGATAAACAGTCACTTTGGGATTATGACAGGGACACCCCCAGGAGCTGTCAGCTCTCTGATTGGCCAACAGCTCTGGGGGGCGAACGAGCATCCTTAAAGATAGGGACAGGAGCTCTGACAGCAACCTATTAGTCACCTGACCCATGTAAAATGTGGCTCCAGGTCCTGCAGAGCGCCCAATATGGGGTCGCTCCTGCTTTCAGGCTCTTTGGTGTGTCTCCTGACACAAGGACAAGATTCCGGCCAATGTTTCAGGTTGATGACTTTTCCTCAACTTTGGTATTGGTCTCTTCAGCCCTGAAGAAGGGTCATATGGACTCGAAACCTTAACTCTATTTTTCTCTTCACAGACGCTGTTAGGTCTGCTGACTCTCTCCAGCATTTTCTGTTTTTGTTTGGTATTGGTCTCATCGTTTTCTTTCACCTATAATTGGTTCAGGCGTTAACACTTTCGCCCCTGTTTAATGACCAAGAACTTGATGTTGTCAACTAATTCAAGAAAAGGCTTCATTTACTGTCACTTGGAATGATACAATTAATTAACATTGGCAAACAGTGTGACAACTAATCTGTCCAATGACTGGTTGCTGTAAGAGAAAATATTCACATGAAACTTGTCCTTCCTGTTTAGTGAGATGATAGAACCTCAGACCCTGCAGGAATTAGAAAGTGAGGGAGTTTTTTTGTATGGGAAAATTCAGCTCACATCAGCACCATTGAATGAAAGTGGACACTCATTATATCTTAATCCAGATTCAATGGGCAAATGAACATGTGGAGATTAAATATAGCTGTCCTTTATATACCGCTGCCTTCCAACAAGGCTGCCTTGGGTGAGTTCAATACATCACACCTATCTATGCCTACATGTTAGTTATGTTGGGTGAGGTTGGTGTAGTGGTAATGTTGTTGGCCTCATATTCCAGAAGCTAATACTCACAAGGGCAGGGGTTCAAATCTCCCCATGATGGCTGGTGGAATTTAAATTCGATTAATAAAATTTGGATGTGAAAGCTAGTTTTAATAATTACAACCACAAAGCTATCAGCAATTGTCATAAAAATCTAACTGGTTCACTAATGTCCTTCAGTGAGGGAAATCTGCCATCCCCTGGTCTGGCCTACATGTGACTCCAGGCTCCAATGTACTTTACTCTTCACTGCCCTCTGAAATGGCCTAGCAGGTCACTCAGTTCAGGGGCAATTGGGGATGGGCAACCTTGCCTGTGATGTCCACATCCCATGAAATAATTTTTTAAAAAGATCTTATCTGGTTCTGAGATGCTGCATTTTATGCAAAACATATGCATATGTCTGTTGTGTGCATTGATCAGAATCGGAGAGATATATTGAGGAAGGGATTGGAGTTGTATGGTTATGTTGACTGACCCAATTATGTTGAATTGCATCAAAATAGATCAAAACGCAAAAGTTACTAAAGCTGGAGGTGTACTTACTTTCTGCCCAGAACTCAAAGCACCTAGATGAGTGAATGAGGATAGATGTAGATGTATCAACATCAAGCAAATGTTATGAGTTACATTTATGATCAGAAAGGATGAGATAGACCACAATTGGTTTAAACAAATACAACTGTGGCTGTATTTAAATGTTATGGTTGCAGTTTTAAAATGGAATGAATTGGCTTTCCTTCATTCTAAATGTTTGGTATAAAGCTCTTATACATCAGCCTCGGCGCTTATCATGACTGAAGCTATATTTCAGGGTTTAAGGTGAATTCTGTGAGTGTCTGATCATTAATACTCAGGCCTTTGTCTGAATTGTGTGTAATTTTGTAATTGCAGTGAAACTTGCAGTGCATCCAACTCAAAAGTGACTATTTTCAATATGGTATCTTATGGATTTGATTGGGTTAAAACTAAATAATAAATCAACTTTCTCTCTCGCTTGGAACACATTAGGCCTAAAAAATGTACAATTTTTGGTCCTTAATAATGCCTGTGATATCCTGTCAGGGAGGGTATGTATTTTCAAATGGTGCAGGAAAGTTTTAGTCGCAATTACAAAATTACACACAATTCAGACAAAGTATTAATGATCAGACGCTTACAGAATTCACCTTAAACCCTGAAATATACCTTCAGTTATTATAAGTGCCTAGGCTGATGTATAAAAGCTTTATACCAAAGATTTAGAATGAAGGAAAGCCAATTCATGCTTTAATGGTGAAACATTTCCAGGAATCAGACTGAAATCTGAAATAGCCCAGATTTTCACTCCTGGGTTGGGCGTGTGGAGCCAGGAGAATTCCCGACTCTGCAAACTCAACCTTTAAAAATGACCGCTCGTAGTTCTGATTTTTGTTCCAGGGTAGGGTTGGTGGTGGGGGTTGGTTGGGGGGGGGGAGGGGGGAGGTGCAGGCTGGATTAGAAGTCAGGCCCACCTCTCCTGGAATGAGCGCGGAGGTTTATTGTCGGGTGGGGCAGTGGGCCCTGCCTCTGTTCTCTGGCACTTTGTTGAATTCAATAGAAATTTTAAAAACAGCCACCAAACAAAAAACAGCCCTTGCCCCCACTCCCATACACTCCCCATGCCCCATCCACTCCAACCTATGCCACCTCATGCCCCCCACCCAACCCCAATGGCCCCTTAAATCCCCTATGCGAACCCATGCCCCTCTACCCACCCCATGGCCCCTCATACCCCTTATGCCAACCCATGCCCCTCTGTCCACTCCATGCCCTTTATAGCCCCTATGCCAACTTAGTTCCAACTCATGGCAACCTATGCCCCTACCCACCACCCTTTTCTCTTACCCTCTTCATGCCAACTCACCTAGTATCCACCATGGGCAAACCTCAGGAGCCATGCTGATATAAAATAAAGTTACATGTCTATTGATGACATCACTATTGAAAAAAACACTCATTCAATACATAGAAATTCCTTCAACTAATCACTTTAACTTAGTCCCTCTAACTTAAAAACTATTCAGTAAACATGGGAATTGGTGAACACTGCCTTTTCTGAATGCTTATAATCTCTATATTCTTGTGCCTCCCTTACATGCCTGAGAGGGGGCTGAAACATTTTAAAAGAGTGATGGATTGTTGGGCGTTGGTTATGTAAAATTACATAAAGTATATGGGACAGAAACAAACCCTTTGGCTCATCCAGTCCATGGCAGTGTCTAGGCTCCATCCGAATCTCCTCCCATCTTTTCTCATCTAAATCTAACATTGTAACACTTTATTCCTTTCTCCCTCATATGCTTGTCTAGCTTCCTCTTAAATGCATCTATACTATTCGCTTCAGTCACTCCCCTGTGATAGCAAGTTCCACATTTTCACCACTCTTTAGGTAACAAAGTTTCTTCTGAAATTCCTGTGGGATTTCTTGGTGACTATCTTACATTGACGACGTTGAGTTTTGCTTAACCTCACAAGAGGAAACATTCCCACTGTATCCACTCAATCAAAATCTTTCATAATGTTAAAGAGCTCTATTAGGCCACCCTTCAGGAGAAAAGAGACCCAGCCTGTCAATCCTTTCCTGATTTGTGTACCCACGCATTCCTGGTATCACGTCCTTGGTCATGTCACACAAGCGGAATCGTTGACAGTCTGAGAAATCGATCCAATAGAGAGGAGAAGCTGAAGGCAATGAAAGCACTTCCTCACGGATACAGAAAGAAAATCAGAAACCAAGCCAACCCATATTCCACTTATACATTTCCCTGGAGCTGTCTTGAGAACAGCATCAGCAGAGGCCTCAACGGTAAAAGATGGAAGAAGATAAAACCCCACGAGAGCCCATCAACTTTTCATAAACCATTACTATTTGTTTGGAATCTCAGTCAAATCATTTACAGCAATTAATTAGTCATCCAAATTGAAGTTTTAAAGTGCTGTTATGATAAAAGTGAATTTGCATGCTGTTCCCCTCCCCCCGCCATTCTTTGAGCAGGCCACAGGTTTAGTGTGTATAGCATATGGTCTTCTCTTGGCAGTCTCTACTCATGCAAACACAGGTCACTGCTGATGGGTCAGCACTAATGTAATGATTGATAATGCAAATTGAGTGCAACTACACAGAGAATGCTGGTTGGTCAATTTTGGAATTCAAAGATAATCCATGTTTTGTGGCTTGAGTTGACCAAAATGGTCAATTTCTACTCCCCCACCAACTTTGACAACTTAACTATATTTTCGGGTCAGGTTTTATTTTGCCCGGTCATTGCATGTAATTACCATCACAATCGTTCCGTTGTTGATGAATGGCACTAGCCTGTGGTCTTTGGGAGTGCATTTCACCACGTCCTTTAACTGAAGGTTTGGCATTTTCTTTTAGTGATTCGTCAGGGTTTTATTTATTTTTGGCTCCAAGACAATACTTTCTTCTTGCCCAGTTTCTCGATGATTCTGAGCATGAAGGATATTCATTATGGTGCCTGTGATGTCATGATATTTGTGCACTCACATCTGTTCCACATCTGCCGACAAATCTCGGGACATTTATAGGGAAAAAAAATTGTAATTTTTTTTTAATGATGAAACAAAAGGAAATTGGAGCCTTCTGGATCCCAGCAGAAACAATTTATATTGTTGTAGCCTTAAAGTCAGATTAATACATAGCGAAGACTAAATTAAAAGGTTATTGTTGGCAGAAAAGTTCAGATTTGTGAGTTAGAAATTTATATACAAAAACTGTGAACAGTTCAGGATTATTAAAGATGTCAACGGACCTGCCAATTTTTATAGTATTGATGTTTTGCAGTGATAAAGGTATAATCTGTGTAGAAAAGAATTTATTGTGTTGATTACACACTGAAATAGTCTAACGGTTACGCCCTGTACGAACTGCAGTGGGACGTGTCCATCAGGACTACCATTAACAATATTTGATTATACATGGCGCCTTGTCAAAATTGGTCACATCACAAGATTTACGTTTTATTTCATTTTGGTGGGCACCGTGAAAGGGAATCATAAAAATGAGGAAATATCGAACACTTGTGTCTTTAGCTTCGGAAGTTCAGTCTTTTCAAGGTGTCTCATTACATTCCTACAATGCACTGCAAAAAATACAGTGTGCTGCTTCTGATTTATTCTGTCAGTTTTTCCTTCCCTCTCGGCCGACATTGGCTCCTTGCTGATAGTTCCATGGGCGCTGGACTCCCTCTGCTACCCATGTGAGCACAGCAACGAGTGTCAGTGAACTGTTCGACCACAGTGGGTTCTGCTCACTTTCCCTTCACGTGTGCGCTTTCTGATCATAGTTGCTGGGCAGTAAACAGGAGTGTGAATTCCGACCTGTTTGCTTTCTCTTTTCTCCGTTTGTCCTCGCTTTCCAGTCTCAGGACAAGTGCCATGAGGATTGAACTAAGGAACTGCTTAAACTGTCTGGCTCAGTGACTAGTCCTTACGCAGCCCCCTCATTGCTATTTTCAACTGAGGCGAAGATTTGTGTAGTTTAGAATTGAGTAAAGAGAACTTGCATATATTGCACTGTTTTAGGAGCCTAGATTATACGTTGAAGTCCTCACAACTTTCTAACCTGACTATTAATTGAGCCAAGCTGATGAGTTAAATGGAATACTGGTACAGATTTCTGATCAGGACAGAGATCTGGGAATTATCGAGTTGGTAAACCCATGAAACTATCAGTGGAGTACAGGGTGTATATTTGATTAAAAATATGAAGAATTTGACTTCTTGTTGTCTAAAGTGTTCATCAGACCCCACATCTGGAATACTGCAAGCGTGTGGAGTGAGATTGGACATAGGAGGGGTTGCAAATAGGCAATATTGCATTGGTTGGCCACAACACACCTTGTCCAATATTCAGTCCCATTAAAAACAACAACTTATATTTATATAGCACCTTTAACATAGGCCAGATCTTCCGGTCTCCAGATCGTCGGAGATTCCCGTGCTCCCCGGGGCCCTCTGCAAAGGTCTCCAACTCTGAGTTAGAGTTAGAGACTTCAGGCAGTTCCCTATCACACTTACTTACCTAGATAGTTACCCAGGAAATGTTAGACAGAAAAATTCTAGTCTAACTCCTGGATAACTATGCAACTGACCCCTGCCGTGCCCCCTCAACCCCCATCGACAACCCCGAACCTGTCCTGACTAGCCCCCACCACCCAACTCCCCCTGGCCCAACCTGACAAGCCCCCCCAACCTGACATGACCAGCCCTGACCTGACAACCCCTCGCAACCTGACCCAACTAACCTCTGACCAACCTACCCACTCATCTACCTATACAAATCACCCAGCTGCCACCCTAACTAGCTGCCACCATACCCGCCAATTACTCTACCCACCTGCCACCCTAACCAATTACCATTGTGCCCATCTAACATACTGTCCAGCTGTCACCCTACCTGTTAATTAAGATGTCATCAGTACAGCAGTGGGAAATGAACTTAGTTCAGAAGAACAAGATGTAGAATCAGTTTGGGTAGAGATAAGAAATAGGAAAGATAAGAGATCACCTGTAGGAGTAGTTATTGGCACCCCAACAGTAGTTACACTGTAGGATAGAGTATACAGGGATAAATAAAGGGGTGTGTATGTAAGAAGGGTACCGCAATAATCATGGACGACTTTAATCTACATGTAGATTGGGCGGATCAGATTGGCAAAGGTTGCCTGGAAAATGAGTTCATAGAGTGTATTCAGGACAATTTCTTAGAGCAGTACATTCCAGCACCAACCAGGGAGCAGGCTATTCTAGACCTGGTAATGTGCACAGGATTAATCAATGACCTCATAGTAAAGGAGCCTCTCGGTATCAGCAATCATAGCATAATAGAATTTCAAGATCAGCTTGAAGGTGAAAAGTGTGGGTCTTAGACTAATATATTAAATCTAAGCATAGTGCAACCGCGATGAAACAAACTTGGATGATGCAAAATTCCAGTTACGTCAAAGTCGTCAACCATTTCAACTGGCAAAACAGCAAATCCCATACTGTGATAAGCCAAAATTCCACACTGGTAAATCTGGATTATCCAAATTTGTCTAAGCTTGTCTATGGCCAAACTGACCAATCAGAGTAGGGTTAGACCACACAAGAGTGCAAAATCAAGGAGCACTGGAAAAGCCATCATTTGACATCAAGACCTCCCTGTGAAAAGGTGAGCAAAACCTGTGAGTATGGCTAAATCCATGAGAAAGTTAAAAGTGTAGTCGATCAGAGAGAAGGTGAAGTTGATACAACAAGTGGAAAACCATTGGCTGGTGCCATGATGGCTGTAGAGATGCTCCGGCATTTTTCACTGCAACACAAAACACGGAAAACATGTTTGACTGCATTGCCGGTGTGGCGGACTGTATCCCTAATGTTCGAAAACAGCACGCAAAGCAGAAAGATGATGGAGCTTTTCCTGGAGCTAACTCCCAACATTTTTCAAAGGAAAGCACCAGCCTTTTAAAAGGTCAGGCCATTGTAAGGTATGAACAAATTGAATAAAGACTTTTTCACATACTTACTGAGTTACTGTGTTTTCATTCAGCATTTGAATCTGTTGTTTTTGACAAGACTGCGTTTGTAGGCATTATCAAGTTACATAGAGATTCATGTGGGAATGGGGCTTAACATACATACGAATTAGGAGCAGGAGTATGCCACTCAGCCCCTCGAGCCTGCTCCGCCATTCAATAAGATCATAACTGATCTGAATGTAACCTCAACCCCACATTCCTGTCTGCCCCTGATAACCTCTCACCCTTTTGTTAATCAAGAAACTTTCTAGCTCTGCCTTAAAAATATCCAAAGACTCTGCTTCCACCGCCTTTTGAGGAAGAGAGTTCCAAAGATTTTCAACACTCTGAGAGAAAAAAAATTCTTCTCATCTCTGTCTTAAATGAGCGGCCCCTTATTTTTAAGCAGTGATCCCTAGTTCTATATTCTCCCACAAGAGGAAACATCTTCTCCACATCCACCCTGTCAAGACCCCTCAGGATCTTAAAGGTTTCAATTAAGTCACCTCTTACTCTTCTAAGTTCCAGTGGATACAAGCCTAACCTGTCTAGCCTTTCCTCATAAGACAACCTGCCCATTCCTGGTGTTAGTCTAGTAAACCATCCCTGACCTGCTTTTAATGCATTTACATCTTTCTTTAAATAAGGAGACCAGTACGGTACACGGTGCTCCAGATGTGGTCTCACCAATGACCTGTACAATTGAAGCATAACCTCCCTACTTTTGTAATCGATTCCCCTCACAATAAATGATAACTCTATTGGCTTTCTGAATTACCTGCTATTCCTGCATACTAGCCATTACAAGGATCCGCTTAACACAAATTTGTGGGCGGATCCTGTGGGATTCAACTCATCAGCATTTTACTGTAAAGGTAATTTAAAGGTATGAATTAGGCAGAACTGGCTAAATTGAACTGGGAAACTCGGTTAATAGGCAGGATGGTAGAGGCGCAGTAGCAAACTTTCAAGGAGTTATTTAATAACTCTCAGCAAAGATTTATCCCAGTGAGAAAGAAAGACCCTTTGAGAAGCATGCATCATCCATGGTTAAATAAGGAGGTTTAAGATAGTATCAAATTACTGTACAAATTGATGAAGATTAATGGTAGGTCAGAAGATTAGACGGATTTTAAGAACCAGCAAAGAATGACTTTAAAAGAAACTAAAGAGGGAGAAAGTAGGGTATAAGAGAAAGCTAGCTAGAAAAATAAAAAGATAGTAAGAGTTTGGCAGATTCGCAGTCTGTTGGAGACATTTGTGAGTTAGTTCCCAGAGGGAGAGATGACCTGCTTGTCTCTGCAGGGGTGACTGAGGAGGCTGCCCTGTTTCTTCCTGCTTGTTGTCCTTGATAAAACACACTTGCCTCCAGGAAGAGAGAGAGATAGAGGAATGGTCTGCTTGTCTCTGTAGGAATGACTTAGTCTGGTGTTTCTTCTTGCTTCTGTCACTGCCAAATACTGGTCATAGGCAGTTTTAACCTATTCTCTCTGTGGAGGGGGAAATAGGCACATCTGAGATAGAAATCAACAAGAGATGGGTGTTTGGATGTCTGATGAGAAGTAGTTGGCTGAGGACACAGTTTCCATTGTCTGCACAAACACAGGAGATTAAAGTCTAACCTTTTGTATTTTCCATGCCGTACTTTCAAGTGTCTCCGTTTGAAGTAAGAGGTGTCGAACTTCTTTAGGTGCGAAATTCCATGTTCTCCCAGGACAAGTCTGTCAGTATAATCCACATAGGAATTTTCCAGAAAGTGGTCATTTTACAGTATCAGCCATCTTATGATCAATGTCTTTTCTTATCTTTCTTTAAAAAACACAGGCCTTTTTTAATCAGCCTAATATGCCCGTAATTAGTTGGTGAAGTTGTAGTCCATTTGCATGACAAATTAACCACCGATGGTGGATCCTCCCCTCGGAATTTTTCATTCTCATTGGAATGTATCTATTCTGTGTATTTTGAAATATCCCTTTAAATGTCTGCCACTGCAGCTCTATTGACCTGTCACTTAACCTAATTTTCCAGGTCACTGAAGCAAGCTCTGCTTTCATGCCCTCATAATTTCCCTTATTTAAGTTTAAAATACTAACCTTGGACCCACTCTTCTTTCTCTCAAACAGAATGTAAAATTCAATCATGTTATGATCGCTGCTACCTAGGGGCGCCTTCACTATGAGGTCATTAATTAATCCTATCTCATTGCGCAATACCAGGTCTAGTATAGCCTGCTCTCTGGTTGGCTCCGGAACGTGCTGTTCGGAGAAACTATCCCGGAAACATTCTATGAACTCCTCATCTAGGCTACTTTGCCCAGCTGATTTTTTCCAGTCCATATGTAGATTACAATCCCCCATGATTATCGCCATATGTTTCTGATAGGCTCCCATTATTTCTTCCTTTATACTCTGTCCTACCATATGGTTACTGTTAGGTGGCCTGTATCCCACTCCCACAAGTGACTTATTACCTTTATCATTTCTCATCTCTACCCAAACCGCTTGTACATCTTGGTTTCCTGAACTTAGGTTATCCCGCTTGATTGTGCTAATACCATTATTAATTAACAGAGCCCCCCTCCACCTTTTCCTAGCTGCCTGTCCTTCCTAAATGTCATGTTACCTTCAATATTCAGGTCCTAATCTATCTCATCCTGCAGTCATGTCTCTGTAATGGCTATCAGATCGTACTTATTTATTTCTATTTGAGCTATCTGTTAATCTGTTTTGTTTCGAAAGCTATGTGCATTCAAATACAGAGACTTTAGTTTTGTCCTTTTATTATTTTTATAACTTCTAGTCATATCTGCTGATTTACTCTTAGATTTGTACTCTCTGTTCCTCCTATCACGGTTTGTTTATCGTTTCCTATATTAGTACCTTTCTCTCTTGCCTTGTCTCTAGTCTTTGATTTACCACATCTTCCCACATTTGATCCCTTGCTCCAACTATTTAGTTTAAAATCCTCCCTACTTCCCTAGTTATGTGGCTCAATAGAACACTGGTTCCAGCACGGTTCAGGTGTAAACCATCCCAAAGGTACAACCCCACTTTCCCCAGTACTGATGCCAGTGCCCCATGAACCGGAACCCATTCTCCCACACCAGTCTTTGAATCGCGCATTTATTTCTCTAATCTTATTTGCCCCATGCCAATTTGCTCGTGGCTCAGGTAATAATCCAGAGATTAATACCTTTGAGGTCCTGCTTCTTAATTTGGTGCCTAGATCCTCATACTGACTATGTAGAACCCCTTTCCTTATCCTGCCTATGCTCCTGGTACCTACGTGGACCACGACGATTGGATCCTCCCTCTCCCACATCAAGTTCCCCGCCAGTACTGGCAGATATCCCGAACCCTGGCACCGGGAAGGCAACACAGCTGTTTGGACTCTTGCTCTTTGCTACAGGGAACAGTGTCAATCCCCCACACGATACTATCCGCTACTACTACATTCCTTTTTGCATTCTTCCACCCCTCCACTTGAATGGTTTCCTGTACCAAAGGGCCATGGTCAGTCAGCTCATCCACCCTGCAGCCCCCAATCTTATCCAAGCAAGCTGAAAGAACCTCAAACCGGTTGGACAATTGCAAAGGCTGAGGCTCCTGCACTCCTGCCCCCTTACTTGCCTCACTTACTCACAGTCACACCCTCCTGTGCCTGACCACTGACCAAATCAGAAGACCCTATCCTAAGGAGTGTGACTGCCTTCTGGTACAAAATGTCCCAGCAACTTCCCCCTCCCTGACGGATTGCTGTGTCTGCAGCTCAGCCTCCAGCTCAATGACTCTGAGCCGAAACTCCTCAAGCCACAAACACTTACTGTAGACATGTTTTCCCTGGATCACTATGGCATCCAGGAGCTTCCATATGCTGCAGCCATGACACATCACCTGTTCCTGACATCCTTAACATGTTTTAATTAACTACTTAATTATTTTACTCAATTCATTATTTTCCTTTTGTATATGTTTTAGTAACCTTACCACCAGTTTGTATACTATGTTAAATGGTAGGCATAGAATAGGCCATAGGCATTTACCAGATACTCACCAAACAGCTAGCTTCTTCTCCTGTAGTAGAGTAAGCACCAATTCCTACAGGGTGAGAAAGTTAGAAAAGCAAAGGAGCATCTCCTTCCCCTAACTCCCTCACTCACCAAACTTCCAGCACTCTGTTCAAAGTTGCACTCCTGTGCTAAGCCACATCGAGAAGCCTGTATTTATATGCTCTGAAACAAAAGAGTTAGCTGAACTCCAGGAATAGAAAAACCTTATTTAACTAAACTCAACAGCTCTCCAGTGCTTAAGCCTGGATGAAATTTACAATTTAAGCAGTAAATCTCAGTTAGATGTTAAATGCAACAAACTAGATATTTAGAAAGAGATTAAGGTACCCTCAACAAATCCGAATATCATGTGTGTCATATCGCAGGCAGCAAAAACATTTCTCTGCTCATGTTGACTTTCACCTCCTGTGTGTTTAGTTGACTAATCATAATATTTTTATTATTGCCCTTTCAGACGGAATTCTTTTTTTTATTCATTCACGGGATGTGGGCTTCGCTGGCTAGGCCAGCATTTATTGCCCATCCCTAATTGCCCTTGAGAAGGTGGTGGTGAGCTGCCTTCTTGAACCGCTGCAGTCCATGTGGTGTAGGTACACCCACAGTGCTGTTAGGGAGGGAGTTCCAGGATTTTGACCCATTGACAGTGAAGGAATGGCGATATAGTTCCAAGTCAGGATGTTGAGTGACTTGGAGGGGGGCTTCCAGGTGGTGGGTGTTCCCATCTATCTGCTGTCCTTGTCCTTCTAGGTGGTAGTGGTCATGAGTTTAGAAGGTGCTGTTCGAAGCAGCCTTGGTGAATTCCTGCAGTGCATCTTGTAGATGGTACACACTGCTGATACTGTGCATCGGTGGTGGAGGGAGTGAATGTTTGTGCATGTGGTGCCAATCAAGTGGGCTGCTTTGTCCTGTGTTGTGGGAGCTGCACTCATCCAGGCAAGTGGGGAGTATTCCATCACACTCCTGACTTGTGCCTTGTAGATGGTGCACTGGCTTTGGGGAGCCAGGAGGTGAGTTATTCGACGCATGATTCTTAGCCTCTGACTTGCTCGTGTAGCCACAGTATTTATATGGCTAGTCCAGTTCAGTTTCTGGTCAATGGTAACCCCCAGGATGTTGATAGTGGGAAGATTCAGTGATAGTAGTGCCAGTGAACATCAAGGGGCGATGGTTGGATTCTCTCTTGTTGAAGATGGTCACTGCCTGACACTTGTGTGGCGCAAATGTTACTTGCCACTTGTCAGCCCAAGCCTGGATGTTGTCTAGGTCTTGCTGCATTTGGACATGGACTGCTTCAGTATCTGAGGAGTCGTGAATAGTACAGAACATTGTGCAATTCTGGGTATTGAAAATGTAAATGGTGAGGAAACATTAAGGCATTTGGGTTTGTTTACCTTGGAAAAAGAATTTTAAAGTAATCTAATGGAAGCTTTTTAAGATATTTTAAAGCAATTGTTCCAGGCAAATTATTCACATTGGTGTAGGGATCAAGCACTTAGGGAAGCAAATTAAAAACAGAAGACAATCGGTAAGAAGGAAAAGCAGGCAACAGTTTACCCAGAATTAACAGAGTTGTGGAATAGCTACTAGGGAAATTTTGAGGCAGGTTCAAAAGTCGACTAAAAATGTTTCTGGGGGGAATTTTTTTTTGTATCTGTTTTTGGGATGTGGCTTTGGCCGGCCAGACCACATTCATTGCCCATTCCAGTTGCCCTGAGCAGTTGGTGGTTGGTCTCCTTGAACCACAACAGAAGCTTGGGCTCATCCATGAAGCAGGATCGTGATTGCCATAAATGACTTTTTCCTGTTCCTAAAAAAAAATGATGTTCTTTATTCCTCCATTTTCAAAGCAGTTATATGAGACTTCTGTGAAAATCAAAAGCGACATTGCCCAGACAGAGGGAAATGCAGGATGATCCTCAGAGAAGGGAAATTGTCAGTGTTTAAGTGACAATGAGCAGAACAGCTAAGTACTTAATAATAAAACCACAAAAGGATAATGCAAAGTGGTTCTTCTTGTCATAAAATGTTCAAATAAATTTTGTGCAGCTGTAAGATGAGCTTTATATCCTTGTAATGCTGGCAGAATTGGTGACTGTCATTTTCTTACATTCAATTATATACAGAAAGCAAACTAGCCTCATAGACAACCAATGTTCTGTGTGGTAAGACCACTTCATTTTAATTTATTTTAAGTGACTGCATTTTAATTTTAAATTTACAGTATTTTGTGCTAGTATTCCCCAGCTCTTCAGTGGGAAGAGGCATTCAGTCACAGCGCATTTTCTATCTCATATCAACAGAGTAAACAGGCCCTTGAAAACAATGGTGGTGATGACCAGGTTTGTTTGAAAACACAAGAATAGTGTAAGTTACAGGACAATGGGCGGAATCGTCCCAGATTTGCACCAAGTGCGGTAGCGGGCAGGGGAAATGATGTTTTGCCCGCTGGCGGCAATGGCGGGTTTTCACGCTGTATCGTCCCAAACCTGCCACATTAATTATATGTTCCCGGGAAACACGCCAATTCCACAGCAGGCAGCCTCTCAGTCGCCTGCCACGCCATCACCTCACTGTTTCATCACGCCGCGTGCCATATTTAAAGTGCAGACGCGCACACACCTCTCAGTGCTTCCAGCCCACGACTGCTGCACAGAGGACAGGATGGCCAATATGGCAAAAAGACTGTAGCCTCCCACCCCCCACCCCCCCCCCCCACCCCCAACCCCACCGGCAGGGTCTAGTGACGCATCCATCTCCTTTTTGATGCCGTGGAGGCTCGCCGTGTTGCCCTCTATCCCTGCTCTGGCCGCAGGAGGGGCAGTAGCCAATTCGGCTTAGGAGGCGGTGGCAGCAGTGGTCAGCACTAACGTCCTGCAAAGGAGGACAGCCACCCAGTGCAGAGGATGAATGATCTCCTCCGTTCTGCCAGGGTAAGTCACTCCTCTCATAACTCTCAACTCACACGCTTACAAACCCATCACACATCTACAGGGCCCTCACCCACTGCCAGTTCAAGGGACATCACCATTCACTCTCTCACACACCCCTTCATTGTCCTCATCCCGTCCATGAGACCACTCACCACCCACACATGCCAGGCATACTTCTTATCTGGCCTGGCAGGCGTCCTGCTTACACTCTCGCCATCTCTATTCATGCAGGAAAAGCTGGCACACAACAAGAGAGAGAGGTTGCAGACTGGTGGAGGAACGCCTGAAATCAAGGTCCTCACAGACTTTGAAAACAGAGCCATCCAGCTGGCCAGCGAGGACCTGGACCATTCCTGTGCTGATGATGAGGTCGGTGGTGCTCAACCAAGTGAGGATCCAGCAGTGCAACATCCATTAGACAACCATGCTGTGAGTGAAGTGTCCTGTGTCACAGGCCACTGCCATACACTGGTTATCTCTCCTTGCTTTTGCAGGCACATCTGGGAAACAGCCGATGGAGTCCACGATCCAGGTCCTCGACTCAAGCCCCGAAGAAATCTCTGAAGAGGAATCTGAAGGCACCCTCCTTGACGTCCTCTCACAGCGCTCACCCACACCCTCCACCAGTGCAGAGACACAAACCTCGGTGGGACCTAGCTTTAGAGTAGCCTTGGGATCATAATCTGGTGAGCACATCGCACTGTCTGATACACAGCGGGTGGCGGCAGGGATTTCCCTGGTGTCCAACACTCGGAGGGCTGCTGGAGGCTGGAAATTCGCTGACCCTGAGTCAGATGAGGAGCCTCTGGACTCAGTCTTGTCTCAGTTGCTGGAGCTGCCAAGGCAAGCTCGGGAACAACAGGAAGGGATGTCCGCTGCACTCCTCAAATTGCAAGGCACGATGGAGGAGTCCGTCCATCTTCAGGCTGAGGTGATCGCGCCGGGATGCCAATGCACTGAGGTCAACACTGGTAAGATGGCGGCCGCCATGGAGACCTCGGTCTAGGCTGCCTGTCATAAGGGGAGGCAGTGGCATAGTGGTATAGTCACTGGACTAATATTCCAGAGACCCAGGGTAATGCTCTGGGGACCTGGGTTCAAATCCACCATGGCAGATGGTGAAATTTGAATTCAATAAAAATCTGGAATTAAAAGTCTAATGACCACAAAACCATCGTCATAAAAAACCATCTAGTTCACTAATGTTCTAACTAAGGGAAGGAAATCTACAATCTTTACCTGATCTGGACTCCGATGTGGTTGACTCTTAAATGCCCTCTGAACAAGGGCAGTTAGGGATGAGTAATAAATGCTGGCCTAGCCAGTGATGCCCACATGAATGAATTGAAAAAAAAACTGAGGCTCTCCATGCGATGAGAGAGAATTTAATTTCATTCCGTGTTGTGCAATGTTTGGATGACTTGGCTGAGGGTGGGAGAATTTCTTGATGGATGAATTTAGATGGGTCGAATGGATTTCCTCATCTGTAACTATCTTGTGAGGCTTGCAGTAGTGTGAAGTGAGGGTGAAGTGAAGCAATGGCCTGCTATGACTGAGCCTGAGATTGTTGGCTGGTGAGTGATGGCAGTGTGGTGGTGCAGTTCGTAGGATATGGGGCTTCAAGGTGCACCCACTGACCTTGACGACTTGTGTTCAGTTTCTTGTGGCACTGCATCCATGATTCCTGATATTGACCCGTTCCTGTTGCCTTCCCAGCATGTATCAGGAGAGCATCCTGCACCCCCAGCCAAACCCATCTCCCGTCATCTCTCCTCCTTTTCCACCAAGAATTCCAGTGCAGCGTCCAAAAACCTGGGGCTCTCCTGTCTGCCACGGTCAGCCTTTGATCTCTCTTTCCCAGGTTCCAGACTCCCAGCATGTGATCCTGTCACATTGCACCTCTGCTTTAAGAGGTCCAGACCAGCTTTAAGTAGTGCAAGTTAGTGATATCAATTGGTCCCCGCTGATGCACGCAGCCAATAAGTGACACACGAAGCATTGACTGCACATAGGAGCAGGCAGCCTGGAGGTGGCATGCTGCTGCATTACACTGAACGGGCAAGGGTTAATTGTGCATCATGAAGCCTGTTTCCATTCTCCAGGGTTATCCAACTGAACCCCTCTGGCCTTTTTAGTCTTGAGAAGAGGGATCTGAAAGATTAAGGCATATGGAATAGTTAAGGAAATGGAAAAGATAAATCTGGAGTATTACTTCAAATTAAGTGGTAAGAGAAGGACTTGGTTGTAACCAATGTAAGGTGAATTTGGGGCTTACAGCATGGAATTCTTCCTCAGGCAGATAGTGATCAACATACAGAGTAAACGTCCAGATAGAATAGTGGCGGGGGGGGGAAAAAACCTGAAAGCATTCAAAAAATAATTGGATATTGCATTAGGAGGATTTGAAGGTTTTTCTTGGATGAATTTAGACGGGTCGAATGACTTTCTTCATCTGTAACTATCTTGTGAATTACTTCTCGGGATTTAAAAACCTGACAGACATAAGGCTTTGTCCTGTGTAATATCTTAAAACATCCGTCTGCATTTCCATTTGAACTTTTGGCTGGGCTAATGTACTTTCCATGTAGCTGTGTAGCACTCTGAAAAGATGCACATTGTTTCTGAGCCTGAGGGTAAAGCAACACACCGTACTGTGGGCAATAGCAGTTTGATGCAGTGTGGGGTCGGGGCAGGAAGGGAGTGGGGTTGGGTAAAGCTGTGTCTTTTTATATTGTCACCCATATGCCCTTGAAAAGTATTTCATAAGACCAATGTTGTCTAACCAAGATCACCATCTTGTGGAATGATAATGCGAGGAAGTTGGGTAGTGGGAGAAAAAATGGAGCTCTCTCTCTCTCTCTCTCTCTGTTGTCACAAATATTAACTGGGGCCATGCTTGATGAAAATTCCAAAAGACTTTGTTTAAAACTGATATTATTAGCACCTCTCCCGACAGCAGTTGGGGCTGCGATCCATATCTCCACTGGCTTGATGATAGAATTAATTGAATATTATAGTTAATGGCCTGTTTTTGAAAGAACTTAGAAGCTTCTTCAAATAAGCCATGCTCCCTTTCAAAAGGAGATGTGGGTGCATCTGGCGTGCTGCCCTGAGTTCTTCAGCTCTGTCTGTTTAACCATTGCTTTCCACCTCATGGTATCGAGGTAGAAATCTCATGATAAGGGTGTTCTGCATAAGAATCTGCACCAGGTAAAGGACTCCAACTGCTCAAATCTTTTGACATTTTGGGTTTTGGAAACAGTTGGAAGTATCAATGTATAAACGCTTGCTGAATGATTTCGCTTCTGTGTAAATTTACTTCAGTCATATAAATCCGATCTCGAGTTTTGAATAGCCTACTATCTGACAGCATAGTGTTTTTCCACTTAGTGAAGAGATCTGCAGTTTATGCGTATCATCCTTCACCAATTCGGGTGCGTTAACAGTTGTTGTTAACCCTGAGGCTTGCTAGTTTCCATTCAGCAGATGCCTTAAATTGTCACTCTCATCTCCTGGGTTCACCTCTGGGAACTACAGTTGCTGTAAACATGAATAAAGCAAGTTGTGAGTGGGGCTGAATTATAACAGTTGACAGCAACTAAAGTGGGATGAATACCAAAAACAGGCTGTTCAAAGTACAATTAAAATAAATTACTAGAAGCAGGCAGCAGTAAATATAACCAGCGCAGCTCACAATGACACAGACAGAAAGCTAAAATTGCTTCATCTGGCAGCTCAGGAAAAGGATTAGGACTGAGTGTACCAATTAGAAGTACTTAAAACAGGGGCTGCAAGGGCTTGGCTCATCACAGCCGAGCACAAAGAGTTTGACAATGAATGAGAAGGAAGCAATGGAGCCTCAAGTGAAGGATGAGGTGAGAAACAGAGTATCAGTGCCAGCACAAGGAGGCCCTTTGTAAAGACTGAGGAAAAGGAGGAGCTGCATTGACATACATTCGAACTGGTCAAGAATGGCTTATCTAGTACTACACCAATCAAAGTTTAATTGGTTCAGCCATTTTTTTTTTGCCTATTTTCATCCCCAATCTTCATCAAACTCATCTTTTAACTGTTTGACTGTGTGCCCTCAGTCCAATGCTCATAAACACGTTTCTTGTCTGACATTAAGGCCGGAATTTTCCGGCCGCGTTGGCATTGGGCATCATGGCGACCAGGGTTGGGGGGGTGGGGGGGTAGGGGGCAATATGGTGAGAAGGCCAAAAACCAGTTTCGCGCCAGAGTGAAAGCACAGCGGGATCATCCGATGGTGTCCTCCATGGAGGCTGGTATGAATCTGATTTGCCTCCCGCTAATGGCATGCAAAGTAAGGCCCGACTGGAATCGTCCCCCCCCCACGCCAGATTTACCATTATACTGGCAGGAAAACTAGCCGGCCCAGAATACGTCTGGACAAGTGTGACGTGCAGAAGTCAGGACTTACCGTTACGGCTCAGATCACAGACATCCGAGGAGCAGATGATGCTGGAGCCCTACAACTACCGGACCCTGAATAAACACGTACATAGCAGGCTGGACACCGAAGGTGTCGGTGGGGGTGGTGAGGTTGGGAGGAGGAGGAGGCAGTACGAGGGGGAGGAGGGCATAACAGGGGAGAACGCATCAAGTAGGGAGGTGGGTGTAAGGGGTAGGAAGGTGTAAGGGAAGGAGCCTGGAGGGGGGGAAAGAGTCCAGGTGTATGAAGGAGTCTAGGGGAGAGGAAGGAGTTCAGAGCAGGGAAGGCATAAAGGTGGAGGAGGGAGTAAGGCGGGGTGATGTCCAGGTGAACGTGCAAGGGAGGGGTCTGTGGGGACAATGACTGCCTCCTGGGGAGGAACTGAGGGTGGACGTGGTAGGAGGGAAGGGTGAGTATGAGAGGGGGCAGAGGGAGCCAGGAGGGTAGGAGGGTGAGGGCGCGACGGTAGCGGTAGAAGGGCTGCCAAGGGTGGTTGGAGGCAGACACGGACCCTGGGGATGGGAAGGAGGAGGTTGGGGAGGTCAATGTGGATGGGGGTGGAATTTTCAGCCAGATAGGAAACGTGCATGTTCACCTGGACATCCCGGAAAGTAAAGGGTTCTGGTTGGTAGTTGATGGCAGGGAGATGGAAGGTGATGCCGGGGGGGGGTCAACAGTGATGGGGGAAAGGACATGGGCGACTGAGGGAGGGGGAAAGACAAGGTAGCTGAGCAGAAATGTGATGAATACCATTTTTCTCAAATCGAAAGTGAGCGGATCCTCGTGTTGGACGGGTGCAGGTGCTGCATGGGAGTGTGAACAGTGGGTGGGCGGAGATGCAGGTCAGCTCAGATAGACAACCTGAAAGTGAACCCCAGCAGCAGCATTGAAAATGCTCAGGACAGTGAGATGAATGCTCCAGGCGCGTGGGAGAGTGTTTGCACGATACTCCAAAAGGCCCTGCCACACGCCCACTTCTCCCTCCAGAATCACTTCTGGTCTGGCTGCTTGCAGCTGAACTGCTAGTGGGGAGGATGCAGGGGGAGGACTCGCGAAGTCTGTCAATGAAGCTGAAGTGAATATATTTTCAGATTATATTCAGTGGAAGTGAATATATTTTCAGATTATAAAGAGACAAAATGTGTTCACCCCTGCAACCACTTGTGATCAGAAATTCTTAACTTTTCTAGGCCTACCATTTCCTCTAGGTGCTGCCCTGACATCCGCAGCAGGGGTGGAGACAGCCTGTGCAATGGTTGTCCCTGTTGCCTCTGTTGACTTTGGCAGGCGTCCTCTGGAGAGCTGAGGCCCTGAGGGCCCCAGTTTGCTTTGACTGTCCTCCTGTGAGTCAGCTGCTCCCTCTGCAGTGTCAGAGGATGAGGTTGAGTGGGTCACAGGCAAAAGGAGGGAGCAGATAGCCTCTGAGGTTCTTGAGTGGATGACCCAGGGGTGTCCGGCTGCCGCTCCTCCTCCCTTTGGGTGCCCAAGGGCCCCAGCCTGACTCCTTGAGGGGAAGGACCACCTGGAGGGAAGTCGAGGTGTCCATTTCCCTCTTGCGTTGCAACTGCAGGAACTCACCCATGACTCACACGATAGAGTGCAGGTCTGCGTGCATCTCCGCATTCTGCTGGACCAGGGTCTCTATAGCGGCCGCCAATCTTCTCATGGAGACCTCCATGCATGCATATGTGGGCACCACTTCATCAGAGAGTAGGCAGACACACTCCTCTGACTTGCGTGCCACTCTGTTGAGGGCTTCTAACAGCTCTGCGTGATGTTCCCCCGCCTTCTGCTGACTCTCCACGATGAGTTGGAAGGCCGAATCCAGAGGCTCGTCAACTGACTCAGACCCCATAGATGCCTCTTTCCCAGCAGGCCTCCGAGTGCCCCAGAGAACCTGCCTCCTCCAGCTGTGGACACATGTCCATGCAGTGACCACCAGATTGTGAACCTGAGCCTGCTCTAGATCTAGGTCCCACCAAGGTGTGTGTCTCTGCGCTGGTGGAGGGTGTGGGTAAGCACTGTGATGGGTCTTCCAGGCTGCTTATTTCCAGCTCTTCAATAGAAGAGGTGTCCTCTTGGCTGGAGGTGAGGACCTGGATGGAGCTGAGGGACTGGCTGGCTGAGGGTGTCGGTCGCTTGGCAGAGCTCCCTGTGAACCAAAGTAGAGACGATTAGTGCATGGCAGCAGAGTCGAAAGCAGGAGAGAGACCACTCACAGTTGCGTTGAGAGAGGGATGTTCTGATGCCGGATCCCCAGGAGGGTGTCCGCCATTTACCTCACCGTTGCCGCAGGTGTGGTCCACGCCCTCAGCAGTCAGTGCGACAGCACACTCCTCAAAGTAAGCAAGGGGTCAAACGTGGGCCCCTCCCACTGGGACCTCTCCCTGCTGTTGTGAGCCAGCTTCTCCTCCATGAAAACAGATGGAGGGAGTGTGAGCAGGACACATGGCACTGTGTGGAGTGTTTGTGTGGTGAGCGGAGCCATGGACAGGATGAGGATGCGAGATCCAGAGGATATGAGCCTGATGGAGATGTGAGGGTGTGTGTGAGAGTTAGTGGTGTTGTCCCTTGAGGTGTGAGATCCCGGTGGATGTGTGATGGGTTTGTGAGTGTGTGAGTTGAGTGATGAGAAGAGTGTCTTACCCTGGCGGGACAGATGAGACCATTCATCCTCTTCCTGCACTGGATGGCTGACCTCCTCTGTGCTCCAGTGGTGCTGACCACCGCTGCCACCACCTCCCAGGCCAGATTGATGACTCTGGTGGACCTCCTGCAGCCAGAGTGGGGTTAGAGGACATCGCGGCGGCCTTCCACTGTGTCCAGCCGGCACCCAGAGAGGTGTCACTAAATTTGGGAGTTGTTGTCTTCTTTGCTTTCGGGGCCATGTGTTGCCTGGAGCAGTCCTGGTCTGTAGACATGGAGTAGGCTGCGCTCGGGTGCGCTTTAAATATGGCGCCCGGACTGAGGAAGCGCTGAGGTCATGACATGGTGGGCAAGTCCAAGCTCGTCCGCCAACAATCTAGCATGTTCCCCGTGAATGCATAATTAATGAGGTGGGGGGCACCAGGATTAGGCCAATACGGCGTGAAAAGCCGACATTGCAGCCAGCGGGTAAAACGTCCCTTCCCACGCCCTCTAGTGCACTCTGTGCAAATCAGGGACAATTCCGCCCTGAGTCAATAGCATTCATTTCTCTTATTGGCTGCTCACTGAAGCTACCCCTTTAACCTTGCCACCTTTGGCCTCATGACTCCCATTGTATAAATCACATCCCTAATGACTTCCTTGTATCAGTCACCACCCACATCCGCCTTCCTCCTCCCAGTCATTCTCCCCTCTGTGTCCGCCATGAAAAAAGAATCTCTCCTAATTCATTTACAAGTGCACTTTGAAAATCCCATCTGCTTAACCTTTGACCGTACGTTCACCACGACATTTCTTGTTTGGCATTGTCTCCACCACCCCCCCCCCACCCCCGCTGCCCACCCCACCACCCCCCCAAAACCATCCTTCTCTCAACTCCTGCCAACAAACTAACCCTGACGTATAGTAGGACCAAATTCCAGATGTCAACAATATAGTTTGTCCTTAACTCCTGCAGTATAAATTGTTGTGATTGTTTGAAATTTGGCATTTTTGCATTTGTCCTGATGAGTGCAAGACTCTTTTACAGCAGTACATAAACCTGTACCATGGCCTCATTAGAATCATGGGTTTTCTTTCAAGTGTTGAAAGTAAACCAAAGTGGACCATGGATAAACCCAATGAAACCTGGAGCTGCCGGCTCTCAATCTGTTTTGAATGTGCCACCTACATTGAGATCCATCCACTGCAGAAGGTTATGGTGAGGTGACAATACGTGGGGCTGCAGTTTAACAACTGGAGGAATTGGTG
Organism: Cetorhinus maximus; assembly: GCF_964194155.1. Taxonomy (NCBI): domain Eukaryota; kingdom Metazoa; phylum Chordata; class Chondrichthyes; order Lamniformes; family Cetorhinidae; genus Cetorhinus; species Cetorhinus maximus. The sequence goes on from NC_135902.1 coordinate 37,350,290, forward strand.
GAATTTTCCCGAATCAAATGTACACCCTATATCCTTAACTAATGGCCTATCATACCTCTATAACCATGGCAAAAAAAGCATTATGCATCCAATATACACGGTCTGAATTATTTGACTGAAATTGGAGACTGGATGAAGAATGCATACAGCTGAAAATTGGAGGGAATAAGCTTGGAATAAAAACTCAGTATAGGGTAAGAAGAGTAGGAATGGAAAGTGATTTGATGAAGTGGATAATTTCTGCTGAGATCAGAACCCAAGGTTGTTTAGATATGAGTCTGGATTTATTTAAATTTAAATTCCATTCATTTTTTTTTGTAAGTTTAACTCCTGTAAGGGGAAAGATGGTGAGTGTGTTCAAGGGATTATATCATCAATACATATCGCGAAGCTTAATCACATGTCCAGATGCTAGTGTAAGGACTTGGTTGGCTAGAAGTTGAGTTGCTCACTATTGAATATACAATTTAGATGGAAAAAGTATTTTTTGTCCTGTACACTTTCTGAAATCTGCCTATGTGTCTCTCAATCCTCAGTGTGAATATTAAACTCTGACATGATCATGGTGCTACAATTGTATTTTTAGTTTACAGTATTGATTCTGTCCTTGGAAAAAGCAGATACTCATTGGAGAAAATATGAATCCCTTTATTTTGCATTTGGATGGCTGCTTAAACCTGCCATTCACACCTCATCTAGATACATCTTTTGTTTCTTTGCTTGTCCCATTACAACTCCATTTGGTTTTGTACCATGAAATCTTTTGTCATTTAATCTGTCCTGCCCTTTCGCTCTATCAGACGCTTTCCCTCTTGTTTTTCACTCCACCCAAGCCCCTTGCACTTTCTCAAAATCTATTTCATTTCTAACCTTCCTCAGTTCTGACGAAAGGTCACAGACCTGAAACGTTAACTCTGTTTCTGTCAACAGCAGACCTGGTAGCGTCGGCGTTTGTTCACTGAAATTTTCACATGGGCCAGAATTTCACGTTCTCTCGCTGACGGGTTTTTAGGCGGGGAGTGGGAAGAAGCGTGAAATTGAAGGAACGGGATTCCCTCTAGGATCCCGCCTGCCCCGACCTCACAGCGATTTTACACTGGGGCGGGCAAGGCCTCGGACGGGGCACCCATCCTTGCCCCAGTTGAGGCCCCTAAGTGGTCAGTTATTGGCCGTTTCCCACCCAGCCTCAATTTTTAGGCTGGTGGGAGGATTTACCTGGGGCTGAATTTTCTGGCTGGTGTACGGGTGGTGGAGTCCGCACGTCAGCGCTTAAAATGTCGCGCGAGCGACCTGACATCAGCACGCGGCATCGCGATGTTTAGGTTGGCGGGCGCACTATGCAGCGTGATGCATGCCCGCCATTAATTAAAGGCCTTGTTAAGGCCATTAAGTCACCAACTGGCAACGATTTTGAGGGGCCTGTGCGAACTTTGGGTCGGCGCTCGTGCCCAACGGGCAGGCGGGTAAGTGATTTTTTAACAAACCTCATCCAGTGTCGGGATGAGGTTTGATATCGGATTTTAAAAAGTTTAATAAAGTTTTTGTGCACTTCATTAACATGTCCCATCTCATGTGACATTTTCACATGAGGGGGACATGTTAATGATTTTTTTACTATTCTAATTTTAATCTTTCACAACCGTTCAGCGATCTCCCTGAGGCAGCACTTAGCCTCAGGGAGATGTGCGCTCTATCGTGTGCATGCGTGAAAGAGCGCACTCTCTATTTTGGGGAATCCCCCCCCACCGACCCCGCATAGTGCTTCCCATCGGGCATCATGCTGGGTGGGCTTTAATTGGCCCGCCCACGTAAAATGGCGGCGTGGCCCGTTTCGACGGCGGCAATCGGCTGCCCGCCCGCCCGTCAAGGGCAAAATTCAGCCCCTGGTGTGGGGGATGCCTGAAAATGAACAGGCTTTAATCTCGGGTGGGAAGGGAGGAGCGCCTACATCAGAAGCCCCCTTCTGCCCTCTAGTGCTCCCCCTACTTAAGTTCCGGTGGTTGCTGGACCTCCCCCTTTGCCCCTGGCCTCTCCCCAACACACTGATTGCCCCCTTTGCACCCCGCCCAGGCTTTCCCTACCCTCCCCACCATGGGACCCCTTAAACTTACCTTTTTTTCCGGTCCCGGGACCTAGGCTCTGGTATCTTCCTGAAGTTCCTCTTCAGTCCACTGCAGCTCTTGTCGCTACGGGGACTGGAGAGCTGCTGGCCAATCAGGTTGGCTGGCAGCTCTCTAAGGCAGGGACTTCCACCCGAATGAGGGGCAGAATTCCCTCCTGCAGCCAATTGACACTCATTTGAGTGTGAAATGGCTTGGGGCACTTGGAGTCAGAGGGGATGTATTCCCTACCGACTCTTTGGATCCTGCCATCCAAAAGATTCAGGCCATGGTTTTTGAAAGGTAGAGAACATCCACCCTCTCAACTGGGAAAGGGTAAGGTGGAGATATTCCCTATGTGTGTTTCCAACACAAGGAGACTTTGGATTAGGGTGGGAAAACTCAAGGTGAATCATTCAGGCTGTTCCCTTGCTTCCTCTAGCAGCCATTTTCAGAGCACTGGCTGCAGGTAAACTATCCTCAGCGCGACCTATAGGAGGCAGTATACCTTTAATCACATTCAGTTCTCAGTCGAATATGAGCCCTTATTAGGCTTAGTTGCTGGCTACATGTTCATAATGTAAGTGATACCAATATGAATCAAAGGTCAGCTTGGCAACAACTTGAGCTGTTACAAAAAGCTCACATACTTCCTTTCAGTTGTTCAAGAAACTCAGTTGAAAACTCAGAACTAAACTCCACCCCGCACAGTCACTTGGGGCTTAATGAGTTTATAGAGGATTCGGGCAATAGAGCAGTGAAGTCCAGCTGTGGTCTGCACTGTCCTTTGGACATTTACCCAGCCAGTGCTGTGACTGATAAATAAACTATATCTAAACAAACAGTAGCTTTCAGGAGGGATATGAATAAGTATTGTCAAAACAAATCTCTCGAGCTGAATTGTGATGAAGTGTCAGAACCAAAGATAAAGCTGACTCCCCTTCCCTTCATTTTTAGATATTGATTAACTGGCTGCGCAATTCAAACATTTAAGATGATTGAGGTTAGAAATGAACGTTAGGAGCAACAGTCTTGCTAATAGCATTCTTCTCCGTCCTCTATTTTAATAGTGGTATGAAGAAATTGAAAAGAACAGCTTGCATTCCTATAGCACCTTTCAGAACAGCCAGCAAAGTACTTTTTGTAGTCTGGTAATGGCAGCCAATTTGTGGACAACAAGATCCCATTGAAATAAATGACCAGATCGACTGTTTTAAATGATGATGCTTAATTAATCCCTTTAAAATAATTGTCCAACCTGATTGGTTCTCCAGTCCTGCCCTCCAGCTGATGTAATTGGTTGACAAACTCCAATTAGTGTCAGGAGGGAGGAAGCTGAGCTACTTCTCTTCTGAAATCCCGAAACCTGGGTTGAATCATTGACTGTCGGGTTAAACGATGGATGGTTGGCGTATGTGGGTTTGGGCTGATTTTTTTTTTAGTTTTTGTTTTTATTTATGAAACACATCACTTTCCTCTGAAATAGCTGTCAATGACATCCTTGGCTTGTGAGTCTTTGCCATAACTCTCGCCAACGACGCAACTGCGGCCTACAACCTTGTGAGGTTTCCCTTCCTGGTCTATTTTGCACAGGCCTACCCATCACCAAGTTCCTTATTGACATCAGCCTTAATCAGGTTGATCATGCTCAGCACAGAGTGCCTCTATTAACTTAGCATGCTGTGCCTCATCGCAATTGCCTGCCAGGACACACGAGTGAGCCTGTCGTTTGTCCAGCACCTTGACAGCTTCCCGGAGACCATAACACAAGCTATTGTGGATGTATACAGTTTTGGGTTTGGGTTGATCACAGTCAAACAGCCTGCTGACAGTCACTGCACATGAATGGGGGCACAGTTGTCCTAGAATCCCTGAGAAATGCACCACCTTCAGATCTTCACGTACTTTTGAGCTTTGTTTCTCCCAACCCAAAAGGAGAGAAAAAAATACTTGCATTTATATTGCGCCTTTCACAACCACCAGGTGTCCCAAAGTGCTTTACGGCCAATTATGTAGTTTTGAAGGGTAGTCACTGTTGTCAAGTAGGAAACGTTACAGCTGATTTGCAGACAGCAAACTACCACAAACATCAATGCGTTAATGACCAAATGATCGGTTTTCTGTGATGTTGATTTGAGGGAAAATATTGGCCAGGACACCAGGGATAACTCCCCTGCTCTTCTTCATAACAGTGTGAGGAGATCTTTTATGTCCACCTCAGAGGGCCTCTGTTTAACACCTCATCTGAAAGACAGCACCTCTGACAGGGCAGCACTGTGCCGGAAAGTTGGCCTAGGTTGTTGTGCTGAATTGTACTAGAACCCACAACCTTCTGACTCAGAGACATGAGTGCTATCAAATCAGCCAAGCCTAATATGAGTTTCTGGGGGTGGGGCAGGGCGGGGGGGAATAGCAAGGAATGTTGCACACTCCAGTTACAAAGCTATGTAATTATTTCACATACTCTCTATTTTCACTACCTGTCAGTAGTTGTCATTTTTTTGAAGCTGTCGGTCAGCTTTTGCTGCTTTTCTAGATTTGTGTGTATGAGAGTCCATGAGGTCGATTTTTCCCTTCCCACTGGTGCAGAGTGCTGGCCACCTGCCTCCTCTGACACGAAGAGGCAGGAGCCATTTTGAGGCGTGGGCACCAGCAAGGTGCCTGTCCCAAACAGGTGACCCAATGCCACTTGCTGGATTTAGGCCTGCGAGCTGCCTGGCTTGTCCATATAGTAACATAACTGGTATTTATTTAAACGTATTTACCCAGATTTCCACCTTTGCATAGTAAATTTGAAAACTTCTGTGGCTAGGATCAAACAGCTGTAAGTTCTGCACCTTTGGTGGCTGTATTGCGATATAAGTAAGGCCTCTGGAGGAGATGTGTGCCAACTCAAGTTGTACTTTTGCAAGACTCCCCTTATAACAGCTGCTGTCGACAAGGCTGGAAGCCACTATCTACCATATTTTTTCTGCCTGTGGACTCTTTAAGTAGATATGAATTGGTATTTTTCAAACTGTTGTGTCTTTATATATCTGAATATTTGATACATAATCCATAATAAAGTGTATTGCCCTGCTAGGTGTACAAATATTTGTGGAAAATCAGTTACACTCTTAAGTAGCATACTCTACAATGGCAGTAACGTTTTAAATAGTAATTTTGTTTGGACATTATAGTCATTACTGACCCTGAGGGTCTCATAATCATCCCTCACTTTGCTTAGGCCGGTAATGAGCAGTTCAGGGTCAGTAATGACCATAATCTTCTTGAAAATGATGTTATTACTATCCTATACCCTTAATAATATGTTATCTTTTCCACAAAGTTCCCTCTATTTAAATGAGTAACATTTACTCAGATGAAACAATTCTTACCAGACGCAGACTAGAAATTGCAGTGGCTATTGATTTTCTTAATTTATGGAGCTGGAAATGCCCCCAAATTGCTTCCAACACTCCAGGGGACAGAATGATGTTTGGAGAAGGGCTGTACGCTATTAACAATGACCTGGTTGTAATACAAACATGTAGCTGCTACTGAAATGACGCAAGTATATTGAGGCCTGTATTAGGACCATATCCTCTCGAAAAAACAAATATTATTGAAATAAAGGCCTAAATTCATTGATAGCCACTGCCTTCCCAAAATCACCCCCTTTTAGGTTTTCCTGCCCACCCACACCCCTAGGATTGCCAACCCTCCAGGACTAACCTGGAGTCTCCTGGAATTGGAGATTAATCTCCAGAACACTACTGTGTGCAACCGTGGAGAAAAACCATGAGGACGTAAAAAAGATTGTTTATTTCATCTTTTTCTTTGAACATTTCTCTTCACCAGGTATAAGAATATTGAAAATGGGGGGAAGAAACACTGTTTGGCTGACAGTTAAGAATCATCCAATTGGGTAATGAGTCTTTTTGCTTTCAATTGGTGTAGGAAGGCAAGATTGGATGTGTTGGCCGACTAGTGGCTGGAGCGTGAGGGCAATTAAGTCATGTGATGAAACCTCCAGGAATAAATTTAATCACAGCTGGCAGCCCTACCCACCTCCTCCGGAATTTCCTTCAGGTCACTGCTAGTGAGGCAAGCGGCCCAAAATTCATCCTTATTAAATGTACGTGTGTGGAAGCACCATCTAGAAGCACCAGCTCACCCAACTGCTATTAATGAGGCCTTAGGCCCAACTTCAGGCTGGCTTCAGGCCTCCACGTTGGAGTGCACGCTCAGTGTACGACTCCATTTCAGAGCCAAAAACAGGCCCAAAGGAATTTCTGCCACGTGGAAGAGGTAGGAGAATTTGAGAAGAAATATTGAAATGTTTGCCTGTGATTATTAATGAAGATTTAATTTTTTTCTATTAAAGCAGTTTAGCATTATCCGATTATTATCATGAAATAGAAATTTAATATTATTTAGTAGATCTCCCTTGGCATTGTATAGTCTGGGACAAAATAATTATAGACTCTACTTACTAAATAAACTTATATAAGTTGTTGTTGGGAATGAGCACGGCTTCTGATTGTTTACCGAATTCCGCTTGAATATAACAGTGGCTTGACAATCACTCTAATACAGCAACTTTGCTAGAGATGCATATCATCCATTGAGAACAGAAAGTGCATTCCACCCTTCCTTAAAGATACAGGCCCCGCAAATGTATTGTATTATTTGTACATCATTAAACTTCATGAAATGTTCTAAAAAATGCAACAAACTTGGTCTGTTCTTCCTTCTGCAAAACCACTTGAGGTGCATATTCTTTTATAGCTGAGACCTGTAGCTGCAGTTTGTGTACCAGTCAGGCAGAACGCTATTTAAATTACTTGGCTCCTGCTTGGCTGAGACTAAGGGAAGAGGTCAGAACATGCCTGGATACATGCACGCATGAAGCAAAAATGAGAACTTTAAATGTGTATCCCTTATCTCTAAATATTTAAATTAAGGTTCCGAGGTCCAATTGATCTTCTCAGCACTTCAAAACCAGGTTAGAGACTGCTCTGGATTTATACTCCATATAGTGTCAAACCAAAGTGCTGTGAAATGACTGGTGCCAGGGCGATTCTGCTTCCAATTCAGGGAGAGCTAGTTGGGATTCTGGTTCTGTGTTTACACTGCCAACTCAGCATTGGCTCTAAACTTGCAGTAAATGTACCCTTATTCTCAATTATTTACGTTGTTCAATTCCATTATCGTTCTATCATGTGGTTAGCAGGATGGTAGGAGGTGACTTAGGTGTTTTGTTTTATTTGTTCATGGGATGTGGGCTTCGCTGGCTAGGCCAGTGTTTATTGCCCATCCCTAATTGCCCTTGAGAAGGTGGTGGTGAGCTGCCTTCTTGAACCGCTGCAGTCTGTGTGGTGTAGGTACACTCACAGTGCTGTTAGGGAGGGAGTTCCAGGATTTTGACCCAACGACAGTGAAGGAACGGTGATATATTTCCAAGTCAGGATGGTGAGTGGCTTGGGGGGAGCTTGCAGGTTGTGGTGTTCCCATGTGTCTGCTGCCCTTGTCTTTCTAGATGGTAATGGTCGTGGGTTTGGAAGGTGCTGTCTAAGGAGGCTTGATGAGTTCCTGCAGTGCAACTTGTAGATGGTACACACTGCTGCCACAATGTGTCGGTGGTGGAGGGAGTGAATGTTTGTGGATGGGGTGCCAATCAAGTGTCTTTTGTCTTTTATCGGCAAACTGTTCCTCTCTTATCCTTGCCCCAAGCCCCATCATGGATTTGAAGTATTTACTCTCGCTTCACTCACTCACTTTTCCAGAAACGCTTTCTCCAACTCGGGGTCATGGGGAGTCGGAGCCCATCCCGACAGGCAATGGGCGCTAGGTCAATGGTCCAGGATGGGATGCCAGTCCATCACAGGGCACACGCACACACACACTAAGGGGCAATTTACGTAGCCAATCCGCCTAACCAGCATGTCTTTGGACGGTGGGAGGATACTGGAGCACCTAGCAGAGACCCACACGGACATGGGGAGAACGTGCAACTCCACACAGACAGACACCCAAGGTCAGGACTGAACCCGGGTCCCTGGAGCTGTGAGGCAGCAGCGTATTTACTGGAGATGCAAATACCTGTTCATTGGTCCCTATGGTCTCTGTAAATATAGATCTTGGCTATTCACATGATTATTAAAACAAATCCCTGCCCCACTCTCGCAAGAGTTTTTTTTCATATTGAGTCATCAGTAACTGGGCCACTCGCTATTGGTCTTAGCTTGGCTGCAGTAGTTCAGTTTACGAATCACTGCAACATTTCTCCAGCCTCCTGTGCCAAAATCTGTCACCGCTTCCCAAACAACAACTTTAGTTTGGGACATTTAGTTCACTGCTTAGCTTCTATTTTGGATTTTTTTTCCCCTGCCTTTCACGCCTCACCAGAATTTGTAAATTTTGTGCCTGGTTGTCATTATGCAGTTTGGCAGTGAATTCCTATTCCACAAGTGTAGTCATGTGTAAAGCCCAAGATACTTGACGCAAATCTGCCTTTTTACCTATTCCGCACTCCCTTCACTCCACCATCAGCGGCCGTGCCTTCATCTGTCAAGGCCATAAGCTCTGGAGTGCCTTCCTTAAGCCTCTCACTCATCCTTTTAGATCCCCATTAAAACCGACCTCCGTGACCGGCATTGTGGTAGTCTGGGACAAAATAACTATGAACTTTGCTTACGAAATAAAGGCAGTGGCTATGGTTTTGATCACGCCTCCTAATATCACCTTCTTTGGCTTGGGTGTTGAGTTTCTGCCTGATTTGACTTCTGTGAAGAGATTTGGGGTCTTTTCTTCCATTAAAGGAGCTATATAAATGCAGCCTGTTGTTGTTGTTGTTGTTGTTGTAAATCAATTGAGGGGTCCTTTTCTACCAGTGGTCACATGATGTAGCTTGTGTTCTAACCAGATGAGAAGGGGTGAACTGGCTCTCCTCTTGGATCACAACAAAGGTTTAAGTTTCTCTCTCACGAGGATATGCCTTTTCCAAATCCAAATGCATTTAACTATTGATGCAGTAAGCAATAAGGAGCCAATCAAACAAGGTTTTCTTGAGTTAAAGAAATAGCAAATTTATTAATCACTAAACCTGACAAAATAAATAAAAACGCATGGCCCCTCACACGCAGGTATCAGAAATAAATGAAGTTAGAGTACAGTAAAAAAGTTAAAAGAATGTACATTAGGTGTCCTTTGCTTGTCCTTGAGTTGTGGATCGTTAAATGTTGTGGCTGATTTGGATTAGCTGGTTTCGTGGGTGCGGTCAGATGTAGAAGATATTGGAATTATTATGAGATCTCAGTTCGCTGGTAGATTTCTAGTGAAATTGCCTTCCGAACCTGGTAATGCACTTGTTCCAAAAGAGACAGTCAGTATAGATTTGTTACGGGAAGATCGTGTCTGACTAACTTGATCGAATATTTTGAGGAAGTAACAAGGAGGATTGATGAGGGTACTGCGATTGATGTGATCTACTTGGATTTTAGCAAGGCTTTTGACAAGGTCCCACATGGCAGACTGGCTAAAAAAAGGAGTGGCAAATGCTATTCAACCAGACCAAGAAGTTTGCAAATGACACAAAAATTGGCCACGTGGTTGATAGTGAGGAGGGAAGCTGTGGACTGTAGGAAGATATCAATGGACTGGCCAGGTGGGCAGAAACGTGGCGAATGGTATTCAAAGCAGAGAAGTGCAAGCTGACACATTTGGGGAAGTCAAACAAAGCAAAGGAATACACAATAAATAGGAGGGTACTGAGGGGTGTAGAGGAAGTGAGGGACATTAGAGTCAATATCCACAGATCTGAAGGTAGCAGGACAGGTCAATAAGGTGGTTAAGAAGACATATGGAATCCTTTTCTTTATTAGCCAAGGCATAGAATATAAGAGCAGGAGATTATAGTGGAACTGTATAACACATTAGTTAGGCCACAACTTGCGTACTGTGTGCAGTTCTGGTCACCTCATTACTGAAAGGATGTAATTGCACTGGAGGGGGTACAGAGGAGATTTACAAGGATGTTGCCAGGACTGGAAAATTGCAGCTATGAGGAAGGATTGGATTGGCTGGCATTATTCTCCGTGGGACAGAGGAGGCTGAGGGGAGATTTGATTGAGATGTACAAAAAGGGGCCTGGATAGAGTGGATGGGGAGGGCCTATTTACCTTAGCAGAGATGTCAGTGACTAGGGGGCATTGATTTAAAGTGATTGGTAGAAGGATTAGGGGGGAGATGAGGAAATCATTTTTCACCCATAGGGTGGTAGGTGTCTGGAACTCACTGCTGGAAGGGGTAGTAGAGGCAGAAACCCTCAACTCATTTAAAAGGTGCCTGGATGTGCACCTCAAATACCGTGACCTGCAGGGCTACAGACCAAATGCTGGAAAGTAGGATTAGGCTGGGCGCCTCGTTTTCTCAGCCACGCAGACACGATGGGCCGAGTGGCCTCTTTCTGTGCCATAAACCTTCTATGATTCTATTAATTATGTAGATGTTTGGCAAAAGACAAGTTAACTCACTTAGACCATCAAAAAGAGAGATTGCAACCGAGTTCCGCAGAAAAGTTTTTCAAGAAGCATTGGTATTCCATCCTCTACCATTCCCCCACCCCCACTCCTGTCTGACCTTTGTGTAGGGTTTAATGGTTGAATGTTGGTCTAAGATTATTAGCAAACACTGGCAGCTGTAAAGGAGGAATATGAATGAGAAATTTAATCAGAGGTGCCATCCACTTTGCAGGAATGTAATATACATCCTGACTGAAACCCTGGAGATTTACCAAGGATCTTTTCATGCCCACAAGCCCAGCAAGGCTTCTGTTTCCCCCTTTCTGATTTCAATGCCCATTCACAATTGGAAATGTTTGCAGAATAAGCAGCGGAGAGGAAGTTCAAAATGGGATGTCCTGTCACTTCTGACCCAAGCAGATGAGACAACAGTAAGTACAGTATTTAATGGATAATACCTCACGCCTGAGTGAGAATATATACAACACAGGTACCTTTGAACATTATGGAATATGAAAGATAACTACAGCAGCCGTTCCCAAACTATAAGGATCTGTTTCCTCTTGTACAGAGCTACTGTCTTCAAGTGGATTTAATGGGCATATTCCTTGTCAGTTCCGATTATCCCTTTGGTATTAATGGTTATGGCAGAGTGATCAAGAGCAAATTAATCTCATGATGAGAGGCTGGATGGCGGAAATAATGCTCAATTGTAAATTTTCAATTACACGTTTCAACCAGTGGCGGTTAGTTGCAATCATTATTCACTGCATGGCAATAAGGTACTAGAAGTAGGAGAGAATGGTCACTATTTAAGGTCTTTCATAATCAACGGAAAACCCCCAAATGAAATATGTTACCAAACGCGAATCATGTCAATGCACCACTGCCATTTTCTGCGAGATGGTTAGATAAACGTTGGGTGACACCCACGAAGCAAGATACTGTCACACCGATGCACATCGAGGGGGACATCCAGATGAGATGCTCTAGTAAAGAGCATTGCATGTGCTGGAACATGAAATAAGAATGTGTGTACCATGCAGAATATCATCACCTGGCATCTTACTGTTTTAATTGCAACAGCAAAAAAAATCAGTTTGTGTGGAAAATAGAACTGAGAGCAAAGTGGTGAAGTGAGATATATTTAATAACCAGACATTAGGGGAAGGGCACACGTTTAAAGAAAAGTTCAATAGTCCCCAGAAGGAGCGAGCAAGGAGATTCCCAATTAATCCAGGCCATTGGCTTCTGATGTGGGCAGCATGCCAACCTTCATGATGGTGACATTGTGCAGCATGCCAGACCATCACGAATCTTTGACATGTGCTATGCCAGAATACTGCAGGCCTCCTCCAGGGCAGTCCAGGCAACAGGAGCATTGTTTCAGCACCCCAGTAATCTGCTCTATCACATTTCGCGTGGCAACTTTCATTGTATGCATGCTGCCCACCTGAGTGTTGGTTGCATACAGAGGTCATGAGCCATGTCATCAATGGACAGCTCCTGTCGCTCACTAGTCGCCCTCTGGTTTGACGTGGTGGTTCAAGTGCAGATGGCACAGTGGACTGCCACAAAATGAAGGCTTCATGGTTCCTGCTCTGAGGCCGCAGCTGTGGCAGATTTCAGCGAGGACATCTTCCTGAAGTGAAAATGCCTCACACATTGTGGCTCACTGGAGTTCAGGTAAGAGAATTGCTCCCTGAACACCCTGGGTCGATATGTTCAGCTGCTGAGAGACCTTCTCTCAGCCCCCCCCACCCTGCCTCCTCCTCCTCCTCCTCCCACTTCCAGCAGCTTTCCCAGTCATGCTGGGCCTCAGCTCGTTCTCCCAGTCATGTAGCAATCCAAGGGCAATGCCTACTATTGCAGCCCTGCCTGGGAGCAAGTGGTGTGTGCGGAATCCTTGAAGTCAGGATCAAGTCTTTCAGCACCTGCCACACCATTCCCTGTTGACTTTAGCAACTTTAAGGAGTTCTATAAACAACCAAACACTCCTATGATCACAGCAAGAGCCGGCAGAAATCAATCAGCAACTTAGCCGAAAATGGTTGATGGTCCCTCTAAATAGGCTCTGGCCAGGATTTTACGGTCCTGCTGTGGAGTGTCTCCCCCGCGGTGGGTGTGGTGAGCCGTTTAAATCTCCGTTCAGTTCGGCGGGACCGCAATATCCCGCTGGGCGGGGGGGTGGGTGGGTCGTAAAATCCTGGCCTCTGCTCCCACCGCCTTTTGAAGTAAAGAGTTCCAAAGACTCACAACCTTTTGAGAGAAACAAATTCTCCTCACCTCTGTCCTAAATAGGTGACCATTTATTTTTGAACAGTAACCCCTAGTACTAGATTCTCCCACAAGAGAAAACATCCTCTCCACATCTTGACCCTGTCAAAAGACCCCTCAGGTTGAAGTCACGATCTGCATACTCTGCTTACTTCCAGCAGACGCTTGCTGCCCATGTGCTGATGTTCTCACCAGAACGGCATCTAGCATGACTTGGAACCGAAGTGTACAGTGTGGACACCATCTCGGGGCCAAAACAACACCCTTAGCACTGAAAAGCCGGCTACTGAAAAGCCAAATTTTGCAGCAATGAAGTTTTGTCCCGTCTACTCCTTATATGGATGCCCACACCTTAGTGCTGCTTGATGTGGAATTCCAGACACAGCCAAGACTCTACTTCCAATGTCAGTTTTGGAATTTCCAGAAACTTTAACTACACTGGGCTTTGAGGCTGCTTCAACAGTGTCTGCAGTGAGGCACCATGACCTCTCATTCAGTGTCTGACTTGCAATATCCTGGAGCTGTTTGAAAAGGATATCCAGGAAGAGACTGTCAAAAGTTATACACACGTGGCAGAGTCGGACCTGGGTGAAATCTGCATCTTGCAGTCTCAGGGAGTTGCCTCACTCACTGAAACCTTCCTTCACCATTTGCTCTTTCACAGATACCGACTCCTCACCTGTAGTATAGTGGTCATTGGCTCCTGGGTTCAACTCCAGCCAAGCCTAATGCAAAGATGCTGGAGGAACAGCACCTCATCTTCCGATTAGGCACTTTACAGCCTTCCGGACTGAATATTGAGTTCAACAATTTTAGATCTTGAACTCCCGCCTCCATCCCCACCCCCTTTCCGTTTCTTCCCCCTTTTTGTTTTTCCAATAATTTATATAGATTTTTCTTTTCCCACCTATCTCCATTATTTTTAATGTATTCCACAGATCATTTATCTATACCTTTTATGCCCTTTTAGTCTTATTTCACCCCACCCCCACTAGAGCTATCTGCACCTTGCCTGTCCTGCTATCCATTCTTAATTAGCACATTCTTTTAGGTAATATCACCACATTCAACACCTCTTTGTTCTTTTGTCTGTGACATCTTTTGGTTATCTCCTCCTATCACTTCTTGCTTGTCCCAACAACCACCCACCCCCCTTCTCTCTACTCCCCTTAAACCAGCTTATATTTCACCCCTCTCCTATTTTTACTTAGTTCTGTTGAAGGTTCATAAGGACTCGAAACATCAACTGTACTCTTCTCCACCGATGCTGCCAGACCTGCTGAATTTTTCCAGGTATTTTTTTATTTTTTGTTCACGCCTAATGCAATCTTGGGGAGATGGTGGCATAGTGGTAATCCAGAGGCCTAGCCTAATGCTCTGGGAACATGGGTTCAAATCCCTCCATTGTAGCTGGTGGAATTTAAATTCAATTAATAAATCTGGAATATAAAGCTAGTCTCAGTAATGGTGACTGTCACCGTAATCATTGATTGCTGTTAAAACCCAACTGGTTCACTAATGTCCTTTAGGGAAAGAAATCTGCCATCTTTACCTGGACTGGCCTACATGTGACTCCAGTAATGTGGTTGATTCTTAACTGCCCTGTTAAATGGCCTAGTGAGCCATTCAGTTCAAGGGCAGTTAAGGATGGGCAACACATGCTGGCCTTAATGCCCCCATCCCACGAAGTCTGTTTAAAAGCCTGATATGAAGGGAACTCGGTTCTGAATGTGTCTGGAGCCACAGTATAAAACTGCTTCAATTTTGCGACTAAGTGAGTAAATGTACTTTTGTAGTGTATTTTTCATTCTTTTAAGCAAAAAGATAACATTGCCTTACGTTTGTTTCTACTCTTTTTTTAAACTCAGAAATACCAAATAAAGCAAAATGTGCCACTAAATCAATAATCTCCCATATACGAGTGTTTTCCTCACTTACTAGTGTTACAAAAAAAGGTTGGCATGAGTACAAAACTAGGTAACCCCTTCGAAAGACCACGAGATGTCTGGTGTTGGAAATGGAAAAGTCACATTCATGCGGTGAGAGGTTGTCTGTTGAGACTGGAGCCGAAGCACAATAATTGGAGCAAACTGTATCTTGTAATTAATTCGATAATCACCGTGCTGGTTTTATTATTGATAATGAGTTCCCTAAATGGAAAGTGTGCCATTCCCCAACACGAATATCTCTCATCTCTTATCAGGCCAAAATTCCCACAAAGTCCATTAAAACAAAACACGTACATGGTGCTTTAGCACCATTGCTAATAGACCATGGCCAGGATTTTTATGATGGCGGCGTTTCCCTTCTCGCTATCCGCGCAGTCGGTGGCAAACACACCGCCAATGATACCACGTGTCCCGCAACCATTTAACGCTCCAACAAGCGTTAATTGGCTGGAGGCAGGACTTTTGCCTCTCACTCTAATCTCGGCCGTGTCAGAAGCTGCAGTGGACAGGGCTGGGGTGGCAAGTAGTCCTCGGAGCCGAAGCCCCGGGAGTCCAGGACCAGGTAAGTGTCTCAGGGTGGCCTCGAGACCACATCAGATCAGGTCTCAGGGTGGGGTGGGGTGGTGAGGCCCAGGGGGAGTGGGCAGAAGGAAGCGGGTGTGTTGGTGGAGAGGGTGGTGGGAGGGAGGGAGCATTGCGGGGGCCAGATGTTTTGGTGGGGTGCCAGCTGTTAAAAGGAAGCTACTGATGGAGGAGCCCCCCCAATCCCCCTTCCTGCCCGAGGCCTGAGTAGGGTTAGTTTTTGGGCTTCCCCCCTCGCCTCTCCCCCACCGCCGCCCCTGAACTCCTCCCGCCAGACTGAAAATTGAGGCTGGGTGGGAAACGGCCCTCAAGTGGTCAATAATTGGCCACTTAAGGGCCTCAACTGGGGCAAGGGCAGGCCAGCCAGCCTAGGCCTCTCCCATTATAGTGTAAAGTTGCAAAGAGGTCGGGGCAGGCGGGTGCCCAGTGGGAAGGCCATCCGAAAAACTTTACGACCCGTGCGTACAAACCCGCCGATGGGGGAATGCCAAATTCTGCCCCATAGCTCTTCCCATTCAAAGTTCCTCCGGCTTTCTTCAACCTGATATATACACAAAATTAGGGCTAATGGACCAAAAGATCTCCGGTTGATGCCCAGCTGCCTTTGAAATGTGCATGCTCCAGTTGGGCAAGCTTATCAATATTTAGGCAAAGGCTCAAATGTTGTGCTATAAGCTGAGAGAAGGTATTTCACCTGAAGGGAAATCAGGAAACGATTACACCATCTGGTTCATTGCAATGGCACTTACAGCCCCAAGAAAACCAAACCACTTCACATTCCACATTTTCTCAGCAACTCTGCTTGATGACCACTGGAGTCAGCCTTTGCCTGAAGAAGGCGGTAGCAGACATAGCCTGAGAGCCCACCACTGAAATCATTCGAGCGCCCCTGCCGGAATCAGGTTCTGGTGAACGAGGGCGTCTCCTCATTCATCGTCTTTGCCAAAGGAAGATGCGAGTGATCCATATCGGCAGAGAATACAGTGCAACGGAATCATGTTTTCATGTAACTGAGAAAAAATGCAAAACAAATGAACATAGTAGAAGTTTGTTTCTGCATCTAAAGCTGCCCATTAAGCTTACGTCAGGTTTTATGCACAGGAGTAGCAAAGCGAACATTTTTCACTTTGTGTTAAAATTCTGTAAAGGACATCTGGGATACAGGCCTGATTTGACTTCAGAGTGAGATTCGTCCTGTAAGAATTGCCTCTCCACTTCCATCCAGAGCAAACCCTGATTCTGGATTTAGTCTAAGAGAGAGAAGCAAAGCCCACTTTACTCCAACACTGCTGCTGTAATGTAAATGCACCCTGGGGACTTGCTCGAACCATGTATGAAACCAGGAACATTATCAAAACATGTTACTTTTAGGATTTCGTCACCTGTGTTGAAGGATTTATTGCATTTCAGAAACTAGATGAAAGCAAACTGAGAAATGAGTTAAATCCACATCAAACAGGTGGAAGATGATAAAGAATAAAAAGGCACACGGCTGAATTTTACTGCCAAGCAAATTAGATTCTGGTGGGATTTACAACTGCTGGCACAACGCATGCTTGGAATTACAGACTGCATTCACTTTCCCCTCAGGTAATCTTTAATGGGCTTCCTCTTAATTCACTAACTTCGTTTCTTAATTTGCCCCCCATTCAGACAGTGCTGTTTAGCTCCAGTCAAATATGTAATTAGCATACAAGTTTGTTTCTTCTTTCCGAAAAAGGGTAGGTTCTTCCCCATTTCAACTTGAGCAAGGAATTTAGTGTGTTCTGCAAGGGAGAGTCCATTTTATGATTAATCAGCTAAAGGAGAAATTGCCTGCATCAAAATAGATTTTTCTTTTAAAAAAAAAAGGAACTGAGAGGTTTCTAATTTAATGTAACCATTAGAATCTCAGCATGGAGGTTCCTCCATTAGGAGAGAGTATGACGAATGGAAGGTAATGAAGCTAATACTGGCCCCTGCCTTTACTCATTAACTCCAAATAAATTACAACTCTGTGTGTATGCATGAGAGTGCATACGTGTGTGAAATGAGAGAGAGAGAGAAGCTACGGACAGGAACCAGAGAGAGAAAGTAGAGATTGGGTTGGGGGGGGGATGAAATATATAAAAAAAAATAAACGGAAGAGAGGGAAAACGAAAGGAAATCAAAATCAAAATGCTGAAGAGAAACAGAAAAAGGAGTTAATGACGAATGACAGCTATAAATAATAATTTATACAGACAGGGCAAGGGAACTTTGGAAGACAGAAAATGATAACTCTGCTTATAAAGGAAAAACAAAGGGAATTCTGAAATCTCCTGAGTGGCGAGCCAGCGGGATGCTGACTTCAAAGCTCTGTGGCTACAGACACATCTTAAACAGCACTGGGGATAACCTGGGCATGTCCCCCTGCCTACCCACAATATGCTCCTGTTAGATGCTTCACAGAGTATCACTGAAATGGAGCATGGTTAAAGGTCAAACTGTGACTGTATGATCAAGCAAAAGGCCACATAAACTCTTCCCATTCCACACTGTCAGCCCATTCCTCCATGGGGCCTGTCCCATCAAACTCTTACTGCTTATTGCCAAGTGGTCAAGAGTGGCTTCACGATGATGTGCCTGGGCATAAAAGATCAAAAAAGTAAATCGACCCTCTGTGGCACATTCGATCCAATACCTGAAGCAGGCAGACTGCAGTATTTTAAAGCTCTGTTGATCATTGACTTGCAAATCATGCTCATGAATGGAGCGTCTATGAATCAAGCTATCATGAGGGGTTAGGATTCTACCCCCTCCAATCCAGATAACCCTGCAATCAATGTTCCATGGCACTGCTGTAGTAAATGGGAAGGCTTTGCAAAGTAGGCCTGGTAAGCTATACATTTTTGTTGTAGGGTGTTGGATACCATTCAGTAGGTCTTGATGAAGTCCTTGTAGTCTTAAGTAGGTTAGCAGTACGTATTTATTAACTACAGGATATAGGGTTCAAGCTAGGAGCTGTCTCCCCACTTGCTTGTGCACATGGCTCTGTCCAACACTAGGCTGACCCCTAGGTGTAAGTCAAGTGTTTCCTTACATCACTGTACTCAGTCCTACATTAACCCTTTATGTGGCAGACCCTTATACTACAATTTTTAGCTATATTTAAACTGCTGTACTGTCCCTGGATATGTTTGAGACTCCTTCAGCCCTGGCTGTCCAGCCTTGGTTTGGTGGAATGTGTCCCTGAGGGGAGAATATGTGCATTCCATATTGGACAACAGAAACCGTATAGGTGGGTGGAGATGCGCCAGTAGGTTCACTTGGCGATTCCTAAACATCGTGACGGGTGTTAATTTTATGTCAGGCATCTGATGACAAAAAAAAAATCCCAATTAAGATGTATGGTTAAGTAATGAGTTTTAACTAAGGATCTGAACACAAAGGTATCAATGATCTTCAATCTACTGACTGGGAACATGACGCTTTGAATTAAGTAAACAACTGGACTATACAGGTATGAAGTAGCCTCTAGTTATAGGCACTTTAGAAGATTACCTACTGCAAGGGATTTCCCACTCTTGAGTTTTCAGCTTTAAGATACTTACTGCCAAACACATCAAAAGATGAGCGCTGATATGAAAATGTATCAACTGATCTTCAAGAGCTACTGATGTTTGAGATAGTGGATGCTAATTGTGTTTGTGAGACAGAATGGTGCCAGGTAATGGTGGCTATGAGCCCTTAGGGAGAGTAACAGTGGCACTAAACGGGGAGAGGGAGTGGCAGAGGCCTTAGGAAAGCCTGTAGCATTGATTTTTTAGAGAGGAAAGGAATGTTCACCTGCAGCCTAAGAAAGGTAAACGATAGAAATGAGTCAGGGCTGTGGGGACAGGGCTGAGTGTGAAAGAATTGGATCCAGTTTAGTCTGAAAATCAATTTGTAATTATACCGCATTATGTATTAGTGTGCAGTACTCCCTTGCAGCACGCAGTGAAGTCAATGCTGGTATTACTGCAACTCAAACTACACGGTACAAAACCATTTCACATGATTCACCCTCCTGTGTTCATTGTGACAGATGATAACAGCAAAAGAGCCAGCAGGGAAAACAAAACTAAATTTCTTAAATGCACACACCCTACCCCCCAACTGCCAACCTCCCTCACCACACACTTACCACCCCCTCCCACACACACACCACACACACACACTTACCACCCCCTCCCACACACACACCACACACACACACTTAACACTCCCTCCCACACACACACCACACGCACACACTTACCACCCCCTCCCACACACACACCACACGCACACACTTACCACCCCCTCCCACACACACACCACACGCACACACTTACCACCCCCTCCCACACACACACCACACGCACACACTTACCACCCCCTCCCACACACTCACACAGACACCACATGCACACACTTACCACCCCCTCCCACAAACACACCACACGCACACACTTACCACCCCCTCCCACACACACACCACACGCACACACTTACCACCCCCTCCCACACACTCACACAGACACCACATGCACACACTTACCACCCCCTCCCACACACACACCACACGCACACACTTACCACCCCCTCCCACACACTCACACAGACACCACACGCACACACTTACCACCCCCTCCCACACACTCACACAGACACCAGACATACACACTTACCACCACCTCCCACAAACACACCACACGCACGCACTTACCACCCCCTCCCACACACACACCACACACACACACTTAACACCCCCTCCCACACACACACCACACACACACACTAACCACCCCCTCCCACACAGACACCACGTGCACACACTTACCACCCCCTCCCACACGCACACCACACACACACTTACCACCCCCTCCCACACGCACACCACACGCACACACTTACCACCCCCTCCCACACTCACAGACACCACATGCACACACTTACCACCCCCTCCCACACACACACCACACACACACTTACCACCCCCTCCCACACACACACCACACGCACAAACTTACCACCCCCTCCCACACACACACCACACACACACACTTACCACCCCCTCCCACACACACCACACACACACACACTTACCACCCCCTCCCACACAGACACCACATGCACACACTTACCACCCCCTCCCACACGCACACCACACACACACTTACCACCCCCTCCCACACGCACACCACACGCACACACTTACCACCCCCTCCCACACTCACAGACACCACATGCACACACTTACCACCCCCTCCCACACACACACTTACCACCCCCTCCCACACACACACCACACGCACACACTTACCACCCCCTCCCACACACACACCACACACACACACTTACCACCCCCTCCCACACACACACCACACACACACACACACTTACCACCCCCTCCCACACACACACCACGCACACACCACACACACACACTTACCACCCCCTCCCACACACACACCATACACACACACACTTACCACCCCCTCCCACACTCATAGACACCACATGCACACACTTACCACCCCCTCCCCCACACTCACACAGACACCACACGCACACACTTACCACCCCCTCCCCCACACTCACACAGACACCACACGCACACACTTACCACCCCCTCCCACACACTCTCACAGACACCACACACACACACTTACCACCCCCTCCCACACACACCACACGCACATACTTACCACCCCCTCCCCCACACACACCACACGCACACACTTACCACCCCCTCCCACACACTCACACAGACACCACACACACACACTTACCACCCCCTCCCACACACACACCACACGCACACACTTACCACCCCCTCCCACACAGACACCACACGCACACTTACCACCTCCTCCCACACACACACCACACACACACACTTACCACCCCCTCCCACACTCATAGACACCAAATGCACACACTTACCACCCCCTCCCCCACACTCACACAGACACCAAATGCACACACTTACCACCCCCTCCCCCACACTCACACAGACACCACACGCACACACTTACCACCCCCTCCCACACGCACACCACACGCACACACTTACCACCCCCTCCCACACCCACAGACACCACACGCACACACTTACCACCCCCTCCCACACACTCACACACCACACGCACACACTAACCACCCCCTCCCACAAACACACCACACGCACACACTTACCACCCCCTCCCACAAACACACCACACACACACACTTACCACCCCCTCCCACACACACCACACGCACACACTTACCACCCCCTCCCACACACACACCACATGCACACACTTAATACCCCCTCCCACACACACAGACACCACATGCACACACTTACCACCCCCTCCCACACACACACCACACGCACACACTTACCACCCCCTCCCACACACACACCACACACACACACTTACCACCCCCTCCCACACACACACCACACGCACACACTTACCACCCCCTCCCACACACACACCATACACACACACACTTACCACCCCCTCCCACACTCATAGACACCACATGCACACACTTACCACCCCCTCCCACACAGACACCACACACACACTTACCACCCCCTCCCACACTCATAGACACCACATGCACACACTTACCACCCCCTCCCCCACACTCACACAGACACCACACGCACACACTTACCACCCCCTCCCACACACACACCACACGCACACACTTACCACCCCCTCCCACACACACACCACACGCACACACTTACCACCCCCTCCCACACACACACCACACGCACACACTTACCACCCCCTCCCACACACTCACACAGACACCACACACACACACTTACCACCCCCTCCCACACACACACCACACGCACACACTTACCACCCCCTCCCACACTCATAGACACCACATGCACACACTTACCACCCCCTCCCCCACACTCACACAGACACCACACGCACACACTTACCACCCCCTCCCACACACACACAGACACCACACGCACACACTTACCACCCCCTCCCACACACACACCACACGCACACACTTACCACCCCCTCCCACACACACACCACACGCACACACTTACCACCCCCTCCCACACACACACCACACGCACACACTTAACACCCCCTCCCACACACACAGACACCACACACACACTAACCACCCCCTCCCACACAGACACCACATGCACACACTTACCACCCCCTCCCACACTCACAGACACCACATGCACACACTTACCACCCCCTCCCACACACACACCACACACACACTTACCACCCCCTCCCACACACACACCACACGCACACACTTACCACCCCCTCCCACACACTCACACAGACACCACACACACACACTTACCACCCCCTCCCCCACACTCACACAGACACCACACACACACACTTACCACCCCCTCCCACACACACAGACACCACACGCACACACTTACCACCCCCTCCCACACACTGACATGCACACCACCACTCCCACATACACACGCAAAGATAGACAGGCACACACATGCACACACACAGACACATGCACACACATCCACACCTTCTCCCACCTTTAGCTGCCACACAGACACACACCCCCTTGCCAATGTTTTTTTTAAATCTGCACACAGCAACTTAGTAGGTGCAATGTGGGCTGCTAGGTTGTTCCATTTAAGACATGGCACATTTAAATGTATACAAAAAAATGAAAATGTACAGTGCATTTGAATGTGCAGGCCATGCACAATGAGAGGACAATACGTAAAAGGGACACCTACATACACATAACTCACACCTGCTCCGCTTCCTAAGTCCTCCCCCACACACTATGAGGAAATGTACAATATATGTTATATTAAAAGTGTACAGCAAAAAATGATGCACATTCAGGCGACATTGATAGACAATCAAAGCTTTACTATTCTGCTATATGAACTCGGAGATTTATTACTGGTTTGTGGTACAAATGCTTTCATGGGAATCTCGAAAGGTAAGTGTATAATCACATTTAAGTTGCCCTGCCCAGCTGAAGCAAGGTTTGCAATTTGTGCAATGCTTATTTCCTGCCCTCTTAAAGCAGGCATTTATGTTGTAGATTTTCAATTTTAATTTGCATATAAGCGCTCTGACAGCCACAGGTAAACAGGAGAGTACACTTCACTCATTGTCACCTCAGCAATGATGGTTGGTTGGTTCCCATCTTTCATTGCTCTTTGAGCACGTAAAGGGCCACTTCTTTTCAATAGCGTCCTTTTTTTTAATAATCTGAGAACATTACTCCCTCATTGTTCATTCTAGCCTATTGTCACTTTTTATAAGTTTTTTATTTCTAGGCTAACCACATCAAGGACAAAGAGAAAGTGAATAGCTTCATAAATTACCATGCATTAATGATTGTTTTGAGGTCTACAAGGCCTGTGAGGAAATAATGTTCACAAATGAAAGTCGGTAGCTCACATATCATACAAAAATGTTGATTTGAGAGGACATAATTTTCAGTAATGCATTTATCCACATGTCTGAATTTGTTTTTGCTGTTCAGCCCTCCTGCAGGCTAACTACTTAGATACAAGCACTCACAGCTCCCCCTAAACAGACAGTGTAATCAAAAACTCCGCAAAATGGCAGTAGCCGTTACTGCGAAATGTGATTTACTCATTTCATGGTGCTTTTGTTGCATAGTGGTTCAATTTGGATGTTTTTTCTGGGGAAAATAAAATGATGGTGAAGTGAACCCCTGTCGCTCCATTTCTTAGCTTGTGAATTGCATCACAACAAAAGGATTCTACAATATGAATAATCAACCTTCTCTGTTAGATTCTTTGGAAACTGTGGAAAAACGTGTAGTAAAGAGCGTTGGTTTATGGGTGATTTTCAATGTTTCCTTCCTATTAATTCAGTAGTCGTAAACAATATGAATTCAGTGGTGAAGGTGAGACCTGCAGTCTGTTTTACTGTTATGGACAGGGGAGGAGAAATAAACTGAAACCCCCAATTCCTTTCCCTTACTGTCCACAATCAGGTAGGAAAGGCATTTCTAAGCCCCCTTTAACGTTTGGTCAATTTAAGTAAACAGCAGTGGACTTCATTGAGTTTAAAAATAAAGAAGACTATTTATTCACACACTTTGCTATCGCTGGGTAAAAATCCTGGAACTCCCTTCCTAACAGCACTGTGGGTGTACCTACACCACATGGACTGCAGTTGCTCAAGAAGGCAGCTCACCAACACCTTCTCAAGGGCAATTAGGGATGGGCAATAAATGCTGACCCCAGCCAGCATCCTGAGAATGAATAAAAAAAACACTCACGCCAAGTCTAAAATGCTGCATCATTGACACACCGCACATTCAAGAAAGATGCAATTAAAGAGGATAGTGCACCTTTACAAGCAGGAAACCAAAAGAATAGTTAACATTTCACATGTTCGGCTTTTTGTAGAAAATCAGTCATTGCGAGCCTGGTTGGGAAAGAGGCCCTTTTCCACTCTTGAATTGTAGTTCAGGTGACTTCAAACAGCTGAAGTCAGATATCGGGATTGTTGCAGGGTTCCCTTGACGAGATGAATTTTGAGCAGGTTACGAAGCTAGGTGCTTGTGGTTTTTGTATCAGGAGGTCAAATTTCTCTGCAGATGGACTTAGAGTTTTGGGATCAGGCTGGGAGGCTTTTAAAGACTTTACAGCCTCCTGGTTTTTAAAAGGCAAGGATGGCACAGCCTTTTGATGCACCTGCTGTCTTGTAGTGTTCTCCTGCAGACTGCCCAGGCCTTTTCTGGGTCTTTAGATCAAAACCCTTTTATCTCCAGCCAGTTTCAATCACATGACCAATACTGGTATTATCTAACCAGAATGTTGGGAAGTCCAAAGGCATGCTACGTGATAGGAAATGGATGGTGGTCTTTCATACTTATTCTGTGGATAATTGATCTCTTCAGCTCTCTTTTTTGAAGCATTGATTTTGGAAATGAGATGTCTAGAGGTCTATTGGTTTTGTGTTTGGAGTGAACTTTGAACAATGGCAGGTGTGAATTCTACAGAGGGGTACTGTCTGGGCATATCAAAGGGGAGGCCCCCACCTAATATGATTCAATTCGGAACTTTCCGGAAGCTTGAGGTATTCTGTGTTGAAGTTGCAAAGGTCACCTGACACTTGGCAGCCATCTTAGCCACCTTGTGAGTGTCCATTTTAAAACATAAAAGAAAGTTACAGAAGCTTCCACAGGAACACAGTCCATGTTTGGAGCGGTGAATAGCACATGCCTTTGCTGGGCAAAACAATTATACAAACTGAAAGACATTGAGGGAAATTCTCCTTGTCAATAAATATTCTGCCTTTTTCTCAAGTGGAAGATTTATTTTGTTGAAAAATCTAAATTTTGCTGAATTTCTTCTGGTCTCAATCATCAATCGGGTATAAATAGGATTCACAGTGATGCTGGTGATTGGCAAAAAAACACCCTTTCTGGATAGTTGCAAAATCTTCCAATTAATTTGTCAAGTGGTGAATCTTGTTCAGTTTAGACTTTATGCAGTTTGTGAATGATGACTTTCACACTTCCATACATGCAGAGACTAACCATGACAGAAGATTTAAGCCATTTGCTATTAAGGGCAAACCCATACCTCACCTATAAAAAATATGTTCATGATTTTGCTTTAAACAGTAGACAATGAATCCTTTCCCACACACCCCTCCGCCATCCCATTCCGTGTTTGAAAGAGAGACAAAAATACAAATGCATAAAAATCTCACCTGAGTTCTTAATATGGACGATGGGTGGAATTAAAGATTATTTCCTCTGAGGGGCAGGATGATGTTCAGGGAATGCCTTTTGAGGCTTACAGAGTTCAGGAACGAGCTACAATCTAAAGGCATGGTGTGTTCAAATTGAACAGGAAAGGCATGTTTGAAATTTGTGAGTTGCAGATATGGACACATTTTCCTTCTCAGTCAGGCCAGATCTCTCTAGCTGTGGCGGTGTTACAGCTGTCTTGAATCACTCTTCACCACAGGGTCCTCCCAAACTCCTGGGGGTGATTATACTGGCAATGCACAGAACACAATGTCACAGTGTGTACAGGAGTTAATTGAAGCTTTCATGGTGCATTCTTTATGCTTCATTTAATTTTTAAAGGCGATCAATAGGCTGAAAAAAGTGTGATGCACATATAAGATCTCATCCCGTTATGGACTCCATGCAGATTCTGACGGGCGTTGTAAAAGGAACAGATTCCACTTCCTTAGGTTCCAGTTTATCAGTGATGCACAGGTTATATTGATTACTCCAAATTATTCAAAATCCATATACTATTTATTCATTATTTACAATTTCTATCCACCAACAGTGGACAGATTGGCAATTTAGCCTAGGGATCAAGGATAGCAAGTCAATGCGGGGCGATAGTCAGGAGTGCAGGGCAAGATGATGTTGTGAAACCACATCTAAGCCACCTGATCAGCTGTGGAGTATGTGCAGCTTTGGGTGTTCAAACAGAAAGAGAGATGTCTCCTGTACATGGATCACTCAATTATCAGGCTGGATGATGGGAGTTCAACAACTTACAATCATCGCAGCCAAGGGGCAGGGCACAACAACAAACATGAGATTCAGAAACAAATCCAAAGCCGATTTTCAAGAGGAACTGAAATGTACCTTTCAAAAATTATCTGCAGGATTGTTCTAACTTCACAAAGGGTTTTGAGGGAGCTAAAGTGTGGCTTATATGGAAGATTGGAGTGTTAAGTCTGAGGAAAGTGCAAATCGACACTTTGCATTGTTTGTGAGCACGATTCAGTGAAAAAGGCTCAATAATTGAGGGAGAGCTTTCCAGCAGGCAGAAAAACCTTGTTTTTCACTTCTATTGAGAACTTACTCTTTTCTTAACTTGCCTTCAAAAGCTTGTGTTTTTTTTTGAGATTCAATGGACTTTACTGGCACTGTTCCATTTCCCCGGGAGCTGATGGATACAGTAGATTGTTTTCTAATGCTCTTATTTCCAAGTCCTCTCTGTCTTTGCCTGCACTACTATGTTATTATTTTGTATAGCAAGAAATATGTGATATATATGTTCCTGCCCATTGGGCAAAATCATCTGCTGGCTGAATAACACAGAGTATACTGTGTAATGAATCAACTGTTCTTAACTATCTCTTGCTGCTATTTATTTGTCTAAGCAAATAACTTAAGGATTAAGCGTAGCTATATTTGCCCAATTTACACGATTTATTTCAAAGTAAAATGTGACACTGAGCAGTCGTTCCCTTGCTGTTCCAAGAGCTCAGAAATGAGTGGAAACATCCCAGAGTTGTAAACTTTTATTCGTCTATGTTTTTAAGAGAATGGTTAGCGTTAGAATGTCAACCAAAGCTGCTCACACCAAGTTTAGTAAGGCACATTGATGACATGCCAAAATTAGCAGATCTTCACAAACCATGGTCAGACTCCCACTCTGGGTGCAATTCTGTCACTATGGTGATGAATGTGCAGTTGTGTTATTTTTAGCTAAGTGGTCTCTTGGGATATTGGGTGACCACCTAACCGTAGACCATGGATCAGCGATTTCTTTTTGATATGGGTCTCATAGCTGCAGGAACTGTAAATATAGATATAAATTTATATATTGTATATGGCGTGTGTGTTATTTCTGGAAAGTTTATAAGAGCTCTGAGGTTTTATATTTTCTGTAACTCCGCAAAATTTCAAAAACGGTGCTTTTAGGAGCTGTTACTTCAGGTTGTATTTCTTTCAGTTCTTACTGAATGGTTTATTGGATATATTGAGTACATTTGCATCTGATGCCACTGAGTAATCCCTGTTTGTATAGTTTTTGAACCATTGCTTGTAACCTGGGGCAAATCAAGAGACCTCAGCTGCAGACTTCACAGCTCATTTGAATTTAAAAAAAACAATGGGGTGGATTTAGTGAATCTGAAGTCACCTTGTGATACAATGAAGTGGAGTGTGCTAATGCACATCTTTCAGTTCGGTTTTACACTAATTAGATAATCATGATTCCAGACACATGCAATCAGATGTGAATTTGATCCCACAAAAGCAGTAACATTATCTTGAAGGAAAGACTTGAATTTCTATAGCATCTTCCAAGACCTCAGGGTGTCCCAAAGCGTTTTGCAGCCAGTGAGGTATTTTTTGGAAGTGTTGTCGTTGCCTCCATGTAGTCCTGGAGCAGTCCGCCCAGTTTATGGGATACATTGTCCACATACAAAATTTGAATGAATGCTGTTTTAATAGTTCAAACTATTTGAATTCTAAATGTACACGTTCACTCCATTTATTATAGTTTAAAGGTGCGACGTAGCATAATTTGACTGGATGACTTTGGGTCAAATTTTTGTTGTTCCATGACATCCACCCCATATTACTATGAGTCAAATAGGTTTCTTGCACAGACACAAAATCCACATAACACTTGGAGCAGTCGAGTTTACTTTAAATATAATTTGATTGCCCAGTGTGGCATCAATATTTTTGTACATTTGGAATGTGAGCCAAAGGACAAATGGTTGCTGTCACGATGGAAAATCTCCCTCTTGATAATTGCACTAGTTGTTGTCAATGGGAAGCAGAGTGAGACCCTGCACTAAGGAGAAAGTAAGGTGTGGAGATAATCTAGAGACCAGATGGGAAACTGTTCAACCTAATCTGCCTTCAATCCAAAACCAAAACCATTCCAATCTCCGTCATAGAGCTTCAGTATGCAGATGACACTTGTGCGTGCGCTCACTCAGGAGCTGAGCTCCAGGTCATTGTCGACTCCTCGGAAGCGCATGACAAAATGGGCCTTTCGCTTATCGCTGGAGAATGAAGGTCCTCTTCCAACCAGCTCTCACAGTAAAACACCTCTCCCAATAGATTAAGATCACTGGCGAGATCCTGGAAAATGTGGATCATTTCCCGTATCTTGAGAGCCTCCCCTCAACGAGGGCAGACACAGGTGCCAAGATTCATTATCGCCTCCAATGTGCCAACTCAGCCTTCGGCCGACTGAGGAGAAGAATGTTTGAGGATCAGGACCCCAAACCCAAGCCAAGGTCATGGCTTACCGGGCAGCCGTAATCCCCACGTCACCGTATGCTTCAGCAATTGGACAGCCTACAGCAGGCACCTTAAAGCACTGGAGAAATACCAGCAGCAGTGCCTTCGCAAGATCCTCCAAATCCGCTGGCAAGAGAGGCAGTCCAACAGCAGCGTCCTCTCCCAAGCCAACTTTCTCAGTATTGAGACACTAATCACTTAAAACCAGCTCTGCTGGTGGGATATGTCCTTCATATGCCTGACTCCACACTCCCAAAACAACTGCTCTACTCAGAACTCACCTCCTGACTCCCCAAAGCCTGTCCACCATCT
This sequence comes from Cetorhinus maximus, assembly GCF_964194155.1. Lineage (NCBI taxonomy): Eukaryota > Metazoa > Chordata > Chondrichthyes > Lamniformes > Cetorhinidae > Cetorhinus > Cetorhinus maximus. Next base: position 37,380,041 of record NC_135902.1, read on the forward strand.
ACAAGGCACAAGTCAGGAGTGTGATGGAATACTCTCCACCTGCCTTGCTCCAAAAACACTCAAGAAGCTTGACACCATCCAGGACAAAGCAGCCCGCTTGATTGGCACCCCTTCCACAAACGTTCACTCCCTCCACCTCCAGCTCTTTGCTGCTCTTGTGTGTCACCTTATCTTGCAAGAGTTGTGTCAGTGAATGTCCAGCAAATGTTTGGATAACATGGGGCTTAAGATTGAATAGTTGTCAGTGTGTGTGAGTTGTGAGTTATTGATACGGGGGCTTACAACAGTGCTGAGTATGTGAGGGTGAGGCCAAATGTATGAACGGTAGTGGCAGTCCTGATTAATAACAGATTATTGGTAGGTGAATGATGGGGCGTAGTGAATTGACCAGTGGGTGAGGCTAGTGGTAAATTAGTGAGATGAGCCATCTCAAGTTGAACTCTTTCATCTTGACAACTCGTGTCAGATGATTCAACTTCTTCCTGCAATTCGTTCAGATTCTCATGTCTGGCATTGAGCTTCTTCTCACTTCTTCCCACTATCACCTGGGCATAAGTCTGGAGGGGGGGCTTCGTGTCCCACCGCCTGCCAAGGAATCGCTCCTTCTTTTCACCTCTTGCACCCCCAGTGCATTGTTAGAAAACCGTGGTGCTTTCTCCCTCTCTCTCTCACACACATGTACAGCCATTCCTCAAAGTAAAATAGCCCAGTCACGCTTTTCCAAAAACCCTCGCCTCTCCTTGACACCGCAGTGCACCTCCCCTTTAAGAGGAACAGGCTGCCTTTAAGTAATGCTAGCCTCTTATAATATCAGGCCCCGCGCTGATATGCGCAGCCAACGAGCAGCATAGGGACTGCTGGCTGCTTGGAGCATTCATTGAAAACAGGTGGCAGCACCGATTTGCTGTGGTTAAATCTGTGATTCTCCGAGCTCGTTTTCAGGCTTAGCCAATTTCAGCACCATGAAGGTCAGTCCAGTCGTGAAATGCCATCAGGAGGGAGAGGCCATTGTGCCCTCCCTCAGTCCCAAACAAGAAATGGCAACTGCTCATTTTTACTTCTAATGACAGCACTGCCAGGAAAAAAATAGTAACACCAGTTTCTGTGATGGAATTTTAAAATAGAATCAGGCTCTGTAGCGAAATACAGGACCCGATTTTATCTTCTTAGGCATAAGTGATCTTGTACCATTCTAAGACATTTTTGCCATTCCCTAAAAGCAAATTGTCCAAAAAGGTAGACGTGCTCCAAACAGCACAAGAAAATGCTAACGGTACAGGAATAATTACACATTTTGAACGTATGCACTCATTGATATGTGCTCCTAGCATTTTCTTTATTAATTTCAAAACCCATAGTTTGATCCTAGATAAGTAGCGAGTTACAGCAGAGGCGCTAATTTTGCAAGATAAAAATTGGCTCTCTGATCAAAAATTTGCAAAATGCTTACATTACAGGTTTCTCAATAAGGGATCCAACCCAAGAATTTAGATTTCCGTCTGCAAAGTGCAATGAGTGATCCAGGCCCGACTTCTACTCTGGAGAATGGTGGGATGCTCTATGTTGATAGCTGTTTGATACCCAACATAAATGGGAATTATTCACTAGGTGGGGTTTTCGAGGGCATGGTCCAACTTCAGAAGAGGATAAGGCAATAGGGGAATGCGAAGTGATTCAATAAGAACTCTTAACACCTCTCCCAGTTGAGCACCTCACCACCCCAGCACCACGCTCAGACTCATAACAAACCAGTTTATAGAGTATTTTCTAATAAGTTCCTAAAAGTTCAGATAGGGGAGGGAGATTTAACAGATTTCAGTGGAATTCATAGATTGTGGAAGTCTGGGCATCAGACAGTCTGGGGGAATTTTATGGGGCCTGCACAAGTGGGAAATGTGCTGGGCAGGGTGACAGAGTTAGTCACGAGCCAAAATTTCACTTTCCCGACAATGGGTTCAAATTTAAGAGATTGAGGCCCCAGATTTTTGCCATGGGGAGCCTCTCCAACATGCCAAAAAGAGCAAAAATGACAGAAAATCCTAAGCCCTGCTCCCAAAGACCACATTTCCTACTTTCAGGGGGCAGGACTGGAGTCAGGCTGGGGTTCATGTACACGGGGTTTACAGAGGCAGCTGGCCATTTAAATCACTATCTTCCTCCACTGATGAGATTTTGGGTAGGCCACGAGTGTGAAACCCAGACTGTGCAGATTAGACTAGGTAAGAGCTGGTCTGATCTTGGTGGATTCATTTGGATAGCCAGGGTACCCCTTTGGAGAGGTAAGGTACTCCTTTGGATGTGATCCTGGGATACATTTAGGAGAGGTAAGACACCCTTTGGGAATGTTAAAAGTGAATATGATTATATGTAAAAATTGCATACATTCATTGGAACTGTCCAAGCTGTCATAGAACTGCCAAGCTGTCAAAGAACTGTCAAAGCTTCAAAGAACTGTCAAACTCATTGGTACTGGCAAAACCCATTGGAACTATCAAAACTCATTGAAACTGTCACAGGTGTCAATGGATTTAACTCTGCTGGGCTTTAAATTTAATAAGAAACCTGGAGTTCAGAAACATAGTGCTTGGTGTTTTACTATAGGATTTGTGCTGCAATGACTATCTAACAATCTAACATTATCACAGTGGGGTGCCTGTTAAGTGAGCAGTTTGATTGACAGCTACAGTTGGTCCCGGAATATTAGTTTTCTTAAGAGACTAGTTGAAGAAATTTCAATAGGTTTTATCAATGGGTGTTTTTCTTTGGTTAAGATGGTGAAATCATCAATAGACACATAATTTTATTTTAAGTCAGCATGACTCCTGATGTTTGCCCATGGTGGATACGAGGGGCAGAATCATCCCAGATTTGCACTAAGTGCAGTAGTGGGTGTGAAGAAATGCTACAATGGCGGGTTTTCGCGTTGTATCGTCCCCTCCCACCTCATAACTTATGCAGTCACGGGAAACACGCTGGATCACTGGCGGGCTGCCTCTGATTTGCCCACCACGCCGTTATCTCACCGCTTCCTCATGCCGGGCGCCATATTTAAACTGCAGCCGCACGCACACTTCTCAATGCTTGCAGCCCAGGACTGCTCCGCAGAAGACATGGCCCCAAAGGCCAGGAAAACTGCAGCCCCTCGATTCAGTGATGCATCCCTGAGATACTATCTGGACACCAGGGAGGCCCGATGTGAAGTCCCCTACCCCCGCCCTGGCCTCAGGAGGCCCATTAGTCCCGTCCCTCCAGCTTGGGAGCCGATGGCAGGGGTGGTCAGTGCCAGCGCTGCACACAAGAGGTCAGCCATCCAGTGCAGAAAATGAATGAATGATCTCATCTGTGCCACCAGGGTAAGTCAATCTCATCAATCTCAACTCACACACTCACAAGCCCATCACACATTCACTGGTATCTCATTCACTGCCAGCTCAAGGGACATCACCACTTACTCTCTCACGCACACCCTCACATCTCCATCTGGCCTCATCTCCTCTGGAGACTGCCTCCTCATCCGGCCCATTGCTCCACTCAGCACCTGCGCATACCTGGCATCCTTCTCATTTGGCCTGGCCTGGACCTTGAACACACTCTCTTCATCTGTCTTTCTGCAGAACAAGATCGCGCACAATGAACGGGAGAGGTCCCAGACTGGAGGTGGAGTGCTGGACATCAAGATCCCCACTACGTTTGAGAGTCGCACATTGGAGCCGGTCAGAGGGCATAGGCTGTTCCTGCAACGATGGTGAGGTCAGTCGCGAACACCCACATAAAGATCCTGCACCACATGATCCTCCTCTCAGCACCACTCTAAGTCCACTATTCTGTGTTCAACACAGCTGCCAAGCACTAACAATCCCCACTTTCTCTGCTAGGCACATCTACCACGTTGCCCTCAGGCAATTGTGACCTCGACCCCAGCGCCGAGAGCATCACGGATGAGGACACTGAGGGCAGCACATTGAAGACCAGTCACAGCGCTCACCCTCACACAGCGACACACACCTCGGGATCACGATCTGGTAAGTGCACCACACAACCTGTTCAACAGCAGGCGGAGGTAGGGACATCCTGCCTCCTAGGTGATGAGCCTCTGGAATTGGTCTTCAATCAGTTGGTGGAACTGCAAAGACAATCACAGGAACAATAGTAAACAATGGCACTGAAGGCTTGCGCTCCAGAACTTGCTGCGCCCCTAGACAAGCTGTTCCGGTACAGCTACAACACTGGCATCTACCCGGCTATGTGGAAAGTAGCCCAGGTATGTCCTGTACACAAAAAGCAGGACAAATCCAACCCGGCCAATTCCTGTCGCATCAGCCTACACTCCATCATCAGTAAAGGGATGGAAGGGGTCATCAACGGTGACATCAAGTGGCATTTGCTTAGCAATAACCTGCTCACTGATGCTCAGTTCGGGTTCCAATAGGATCACTCAGCTCGTGACCTCATTACAACATTGCTTCAAACGTGGTCAAAAGAGCTGAACTCCAGAGTTGAGGTGAGAGTGACTGCCCTTGACATCAATGCAGCGTTTGACCGAGTGTGGCATCAAGGAGCCCTAGCAAAACTGGGGTCAATGGGATTAAGGGGGGGAAACTCGCCACTGGTTGGAATCATACCCAGCACAAAGGAAAATGCTTGTGATTGTTGCAGGTCAATCATCTCAGTTCCAAGACATCACTGCAGGAGTTCCTCAGGGTAGTGTCCTAGGTCCAATCATCTTTAGCTGCTTCATCAATGACCACCTTCCATCATAAGGTCAGAAGTAGAGATGTTCGCTGATGATTGCACAATGTTCCGCACCATTTACGACCCCTCAGATACTGAATCAGTCCATGTCCAAATGCAGCAAGACCGGGACAATATCCAGGCTTGGGCGGACAAGTGGCAAGTAGCATTTGCGCCACACAGGTGCCAGACAATGACCATCTCCAACAAAAGAGAATCAAACCATTGCCCCTTGACATTCAATGTCATGACCATCACTGAATCCCCCACTATCAACATCCAGGGTGTTACCATTCACCAGAAACTGCATTGGACTAGCCAAAAAAAAAATCATGGTTACAAGAGTACGTCAGAGACTAGATATTCTGCGGTGAGTAACTCATCTCCTGACTCCCCAAAACCTGTCCGCCATCCACAAGGCACAAGTCAGGAGTGTGATGGAATACTCCCCGCTTGCCTGGATGAGTGCAGCTCCAACAACACACAAGAAGCTTAACATCATCCAGGACAAAGCAGCCTGCTTGATTAACAGCCCTTCCACTAACATTCACCACTGATGAACAGTAACAACAGTGTGTACCATCTACAAGATGCACTATAGGAACTCACCAAGGCTCCTTAGATAACACCTTCCAACCCACGGCTAATGCCATCTAGAAAGACAAGGGCAGCAGACACATGGGAACACCACCGCCAGGAAGCTCCCCTCCAAGCCACTCACTATCCTGACTTGGAAGTATATCACTGCTCCTTCACTGTCGCTGGGTCAAAATCCTGGAACTCCCTCCCTAACAGCACTGTGGGTGTACCTACAGTGCAGGGACTGCAGTGGTTCAAGAAGGCAGCTCACCACCATCTTCTCTAGAGCAATTAGGAATGGACAATAAATGCTGGCCTAGCCAGCAACGCCCACATCACGTAAATGAATAAAAGAAAAATCAGGAAGGGATGTCTGGTGCACTCCTCAGATTGTAAGGGACGAAGGAGGAGTCTGACTGCCTTCAGGCTGAGGTGGTAATGCCAGCATGCCAACGCACCGTGGCCAACACTGGCAGGGTGGTGGCCACCATGGAGACCTTGGTCCAGGACATCTCTCCTGCACTGCTGTAAGGGATGAACTCCATCCCTGACGCCACAGTTGGCCTCCAACAGCGTCAACGTGGGAGAGCTGCAGGGCAGCTCGATCTCACTCCAGCTTCCCCTTCTGCTCAAGGAGTCAGGCAGGGGCCCTCAGGCACCCATAGCGAGGAGGACCAGCAGCTCAACACCCCGGGACCATCCACCCAGGGACTCCGGGAATGCCTGGCTGATCCAAATCCCCTCTTCCTGTGGCCTCATCATCTCCAGCTCCACAGGCCGAGGAAGGTGCACCTGGCCCACAGCAGGACACCCAAAGCAGGCTGGGGCCCTCCAGGTCTCGGCCCTTCAGAGGACACTCACCAAGGTCATCACAGATAGGGTATAGCAGTCAGCAGGCCACCTCTGCTGTGGATGTCAGGGGAGCACCAAGGCATAGCGACAGGGTTAGGAAAGTTAAGGAGATGTGGTTGCACAGCCTGGGCATGGGTGTTAATCATTTGTACATAATGTTCCCTGTTGTGAATAAACTCCCAAGAATGTCTCCTTGCCTATGGCTTCTTGTTATGATGAGCAGTATTTGTGTCACTTGTCATGACCACGGATCCTAACCCTGAATTACTTATGGATACATTGAACTTTTAAGTAGGATGTGATTTTTAAAGAAGGACATACAAGTAAAAGCTGGCTGAGGCTGTAAGGTAACCTCTTGCTGGAAAATTCCTATGTGGATTTACTTGTCCAACTGGTTTAGAAAGATCGGAATTTCGCACCTAAAAGGTGTGACAAGGCTTACTTCAGATAGGGACACTTCAAAGGAAAAGAGACAATGCAAACTGAACTGTACATACGAACATACAAATTATGTTTCCTCATAGGACGCCCATTCCTGGTAATGGTTTAGTAAACCTTCTCTGAATTGTTTCTAAAGCATTTACATCTTTCTTCAAATAAGGAGACCAGTACTTTGCACAATACTCCAAATGTGGTCTCACCAGTGCCCTGTACAATTGAAGCTTAACCTCCCTACTTTTGTAATCAATTCCCCTCACAATAAATGATAACATTCTAATCTCCTGTAGGTGCAGAGATAAAGGAAAAATGATTACCATCTCAGCCGAAACCATCTCCTGTTGAGTCATATAGCAGACTGTAAACATGAAATGAGTTAAAACAGAAAACTGATCTGGGTGAACAACGTGTTTGTTTTTTCACTTCCAGGAATACACAAGCAAAATGATTTCAAAAAGCTAACTGCAACCCTAGTTCTGTGTGCCAGTCTGGCGTTTTGCTCTGGTGTGTGTGGGCTGTGAAGGTCAGAGCTGAAGAACCCCAAATAGGCATCCCTGCACTTGCAGGTAAAAAAAACTTTCTCTCTGATTGCTGGAAGCAAGTAACAAGCCAGCAAAGCCACAGTCGAAAAGGAAACAAGACAACTCCTTTCAGATAACCTGCAGAACCAGGAATCTCCAAACCAACTGCTCAACTACCTAAATCAGCGCCATCGGAATCACCCCAAATTAACGGCTGCAATGTTTCACCATTTACTCCTCACGGACAAGCCAAAGACTGATTCGTTTTTTTTTAAACTTTTATTTTTGGACTCAATTTCTCATATCTAACCTGTGTGCATGTGTGTTGCATTTTAATTATTTTTGTCACATTTAGTCACTAATAAACCCACCCTTTCTTTGACTTTAGAAAGCCTGGTTAAATTGGCTCCTTTTAAAACATAAATACATTTGGACTGGGAAAAGATATCCACGAGGGAAGGGATCCTTTTTAAATTAACCTTGTGCAAACTGAGGGGTTTGAATAAAGTTAGGGAGCCAGTTCATCCTTCCTCACCCAGGAGCATAACAATTTGGGGTGCCTCGTCCCGAAATTAACAAATTGGGGGAACCTCGACCAGGGACCAGTAGTATCACACTCAGATGTGAAACCTTGGTTCCTTTACAAGGTAAAGGCAAATATCTCAGTCCAGGGCCTCTTCCCTGTGAAGTGTGTAACCTCCAGAGTAAAGTGATGGTCGGGTTTCACACTCACTGGACACAGTGATGCCTGCACCTCGTTGGTGCTTATTATTGCTGCCAGAATGTCGAGGGCAGGCATCACAGAGTTCCATCATTCTCTCTGTGTGCTCTCAGCACCTTTGAGGTGGGGCTGGCCCCCATCTCTTCAGCATCTGTGACCAGTGACGGCATGCTTCTGAGGGGGACAGGTGTTGAAGGCTGACAAAGAATCAGGTGCATTTAAAGTTTCACGGCTGCATCTCCATAATATGATCCTGATCACAGAGCACAAGTGAGCTGCCCTCAGCCAGACAGGAGTCAGACGTTCACAGAGGCAATGTGAAGATCCATGGAGTGTCCTCACTGAATGTCATCATCATTATCCTCCTGGAATCTAACGATTATTAGGGCCTCTGCTGTGTCTGCATGACATTGCCTGAGCACTGAGGGTATGTGTGCTGCCATCAGCTACACAGGAGTCAAATGTTCACAGATGCAAGGTGAGGATGTCAGGACTGTCCTCACTGCATCTTGTCATCATCCTCCACGAATCTTGCGGCTATGAGAGCCTCCTGAGTGCACCTGCCTCATTTGGCCAGTGAAATGGCCTCATCGTTGGCCTCCTCATCTTCAAGGATCTCATCACCATCATTCCCTTTGACATCCTTCTCGTTGGAGGAGATGTGCACCTCTCCTACCTCCTCCTCAGCCAGCTCCTCCCCCTATTGCAGCGCCAGGCTGTGTAGCATGCAGCAAGATACTATGATGTGCAACACCCTCGGTGGACCGTATTGCAGTGCTCCACCGGATCACCTGTCGAGGCACCAGAACCTCATTTTCAAGATGCCTGGTGTTTGCTCCACAAAACTCCAGGTCACAGCATGAGCCTCATTATACCATCGCTCTGCTGCAGCCTGAGGCCGCCACACGGGTGTTATCAGCCACGTCCTCTGTGCGTAGCCCTTGTCCCCGAGGAGCCAAACCCGCAGCCTCCCTCAACCCTGGAAGACATCAGGAATCTGAGATCTGCTAAGGATGTAGGAGTCATCGACTGTCACGAAGTTGTTAATTTATATAATATTATTGGAAAATATTTCTCTTTTAAAATAGAGGTTTAGTCTGTGGGCGTGTCATAATTGGATTAAAGCCAGCTAATCTGGGTGCTTTGATGTGTACTGGTTTTGATATGTAAGATAGCGTGCATTTAGATTTTTTGAATGGAGCATTCAAGAGGTGGGGTGAAAACTACCCCCTATCTAGCAGATCACAGGATCACAGAATCATAGAATCACACAGTGCAGAAGAGGCCCTTCGGCCCATCGGGTCTGCACCGACATGTGAGAAACACCTAACTTACCTACCTAATCCCATTTACCAGCACTTGGCCCATAGCCTTGAATGTTATGACGTGCCAAGTGCTCATCCAGGTACTTTTTAAAGGATGTGAGGCAACCCGCCTCCACCACCATCCCAGGCAGTGCATTCCAGACCGTCACCACCCTCTGGGTAAAAATGTTTTTCCTCACACCCCCACTAAACCTCCTGCCCCTCACATTGAACTTATGTCCCCTTGTGACTGACCCTTCAACTAAGGGGAACAACTGCTCCCTATCCACCCTGTCCATACCTTTCATAATCTTGTACACCTCAATCAGGTCGCCTTTCTGCCTTCTCTGCTCCAATGAAAACAACCCAAGTCTATCCAACCTCTCTTCATAACTTAAATGTTTCATCCCAGGCAACATCCTGGTGAATCTCCTCTACACCCTCTCCAGTGCAATCCCATCCTTCCTATAATGTGGCGAGCAGAACTGCACACAGTACTCCAGCTGTGGCCTCACCAAGGTTCTATACAACTCCAACATGACCTCCCTACTTTTGTAATCTATGCCTCGATTGATAAAGGCAAGTGTCCCATATGCCTTTTTCACCACCCCACTAACATTCCCTTCCACCTTCAGAGATCTATGGACACACACACTAAGGTCCCTTTGTTCCTCAGATACAAAGCATTATGTTTATATTACTAATAAAATTGGTACTATGAAAGGGGATTTATTGTTAAAAAGTGGAGTTCAAAGAGGCTGGTGATACAATGAGAATTTAGATTCAATGAGCAGTGCTAGGTATAACTTCAGCAGTTTTGTGTGTGCGGGTCAGAGGCAATACGAGATCAAAGGCAGCTGTAAGCCTCAAACTGTCTCCACAGGAACCAAAGTGAAAAGAACCTCAATTTGAATTTGCAAGGTGAAAATACTTTGCCTGATGTTTGGTTAAGTCTATGGGTTGCTGTTGCCTTAATGGAGATTAGTTTGGGAATTTGTTAATAGTTACGATCGTAGTAAATCTGTAGCCATCGTATAAATATTTTAACTTGTGTAAATTAATAAATTGATTCAATTAGTTTAATAAGAACTGGTGGTCTGATTCCTGAATTTAGAGTCGCATCTCAGACATAACACTTAAAATTATAGGTTATCACAGTTGTTTAAAGTTTCCCTCTGGATTTTTAAATAACTCAACTTTACCAACTGCATCGGTCATAACATGGATGCTCCCTGGGAATTGTGCGCAGACCTGTAGGATGCGTTTGTGGTGGTCGCACACCAGCTGAACATTGCGGTTGACTTAGTGGACCGCTTGTTGCCATGGATGTCTAAACACCACATGAGTGCAGTCGATGGCACCCTGCACCTGTGGAAAGACAGAGATCTGCGCAAATCCCAGCGCTCTTGCTTCCTGGCTTTCCTTTTCTGGTCAGAATGGACAAAGTTCTGTGCCTTTGTGAAGATGGCATCTGTGGCCTCCTGAATACATTTGTTTGTGGAGTCTTACAAGAACCCACACAGCTCACCTGTGGAGCCCTGGAAAGAGCCACTGCTGTAAAAATTGAGTGCGGTGGTCACTCTCATGGTTACTGGCAGTGGATGCCCTCCATGCCTCCATGGCGCCAAATCCTGCGGCAGGTGGCATATATGACCAACCAGTTCCCTGGACATACGCAGTCTTCAGCGACACAGGTTCTCAGTCCTCTGCAGGAATGACAAGCGCCATCTATAGACCCAAAGTGCCTATGAGCGACGTCTCACTGTGGATCTTCAGCTGCATGCACAGGAGCCCCAGCCACCCCTTCACCTTGAGGGAGGTGCTCCTCCCTTTGCCGAGCCAGGCACCTCTGCCGCACTCCTCTTCTTCTCTGCTCCCTGTAAGCCATGAGGCCTACCACCAAATCATCAGGCTCCATGATCCTGCTGTTCTCTTCCTGCAGGATCAAAGAGAGAAACGCGTGCATTAGCATATATGTCCTAAGGACCTCTCTTGGTTAAATCTGAAGGCCCTTCCATGCGTGCAGGAGAGTGCTGGCCACCATTTAGATGGCCAGTATGTAGTACACTTCACGGCTGTCCGAAAACCCACCCACCTCTTCCCCAGTCCACTTGACCGATTGGCGGCAACTTTGGCCATTGGACTTCACGATGTTCTCTCAGCTCAGGCACAGGCATTCTCCTAACCCGCACTGTAACACTGAGCTGTTAGCTTGAACCATGAGGAATACTGATCCAAACCTTGATAAAGACATTGCAAGGGGCTGTGAGCGCCTCCACCAGTGACTGCACCATGACCATCTTTCACAGGGGGATTCTACAACTTGCCCAGTCAGCCAGTTGTTCTGCTGCCCCCAAAAATGCACATGAATTTGCAGGCTGTGTCCGAGGAGTGAAAATTCCTGGAGCATTTGGTGGCACTTTCATGCTTTTGTGTTACTTGAGTGGGCAGAAAAGCCTCAGAGGCGCCACTCCAAGCATGTCAATGGGGCTGCAGCTGAACGGCCTCAACTGCGGAAGAATGCTCACTTGTGACAAGCTTTTCCAAGTCTGTGGCTGCTTCCTTGACCCTCCATCCCCCTGCCCCCCAGCATGTGCTTGTGTACTGCCTTCCGTCTGTGCTGCCTTGCCCCTGCACCCCCCGCTTCCACCCCCCTACCCTGGCCTCACCTGCACTAGTGCGCTCGCCCCTGCACTGAATTGAAAGCCAGCCAGGAATAAGCGACTTGCCTGTGCCCACCCCCCACCCCATTCCCCACCATTCCCCCCCACCCCCCCACCCCATTCCCCCCACCCCCCCACCCCATACCCGCCACCCCATTCCCCCCCACCCCCCCACCCCATTCCCCCCCACCCCCCCACCCCATTCCCCAGATGGTTTCCTATGAGTAATGTTCATTGGTGCTGCACAAGGCTGGGTGACTCACATCTGAATTCCCCTTGAAGTGCAGCTCGCCGGATGCACATCTTTTAAAGGCAGCCATGAAGCACGCCGTCCTGAAATCACACCAACATGGGTGGGAAATTTGACGTGGGGGATGATTCCAGCGATCAGGGCTTACAATAAAATGCTAAAGCATTGAAATTAGGTTCCCAGCATGTGGTGGCGGGAAACGTGGCCCGCCATTGATGGGTAGAATGGACTATCGCAAACTGGTTTCACTGCATCATGAAACCAATTTTTAGCCTCCTCGCCATATTGTCTGCTCACACCCGCCATGACGCCCGCCGCCATCGGGACCGGCCGATTCCACCCTGGCATGGAAGCGGTAAGGGCAATGGTTGGTCAGTGGGTGGTATGAGTTTGCACTAGGTTGGCATAGGGTTATAAAGGACCATGGGTATGTGGGACATAGCGGGTGTGAGGACCATGGTGTTGGTTAGAGGAGCATAAGTTGGCATAAGGGTATGAGGGGTCATGAGGCTGGGTGGAGGGGCATTTGTTGGCATAGGAGTTTTGAGGGGTGATGGGATGGGTGGGGGAGCAGGAAGTGGCGTTGGTTGACATGGATGGGGCATGGGGAGTGTGTGGGGGGTGTGAGGGTTGAGAGCTGGAGGGATGTTTTTGTTATAATTTTTTTGAATACTAGGTGCTTTGACATGGAGGGGGTAAAGGCAAAGGGTGGTGGGTGGGGGGCATGGGTTGGCATGAGTTTGCACTAAGTTGGCATAGGGGTTCTAAAGGGCCACGGGGATGTGGGGCCTAGTGGGCGTGAGGACCATGAATGCCAAAATTCGACAAAGCGCTGGAGCATAGGGGCAGGCCTTCCGCCAGCCCTCCTCCTGCCTGGCAGCCTCCACACTCGTTCTGGGGGTGGCGAATCAACTTCTAATCCATCCCGCCACCCTAGAATGAAAATCAGAACTGTGGGTTGTCATTTTTGAAGGTTGGGTTTGCAGAGCCAGGAGTTCTCCCCTCTCTGCACACCCGCCCCTGGAACAAAAGTCTGGGCCTAAGTTAGCGGCGTGTTGTTGGAGGCCCCCGCCATTCTCTGGTGGTCTCCTACTTGTAATACATTTGCATGCCATGAACACTCATTATTTTGAAACTTTTTGTCATTACGTCCTAATTTCAAGATTGAGTCAGCCGTGCCCGAGAAACTCGGGGCACCCAGCTCACTTTTGCTTAAAGGTGGCATGCAACAGTCAGCTTTGTGCAGTTTTGCCTGAGACCAGTGGTTTTCCTCATTGAACTCTGTGGCACAAAGGAGAGGAGAAGGAGAATGGCAGCTTGCATGGAGAATCGGGATCGGCAAGGGTGAGTCAGTAGTGATGGGGTTGGAGGTGGGGGTGAATGGAAGGTTTGGACTGGTGTCAGGCGCGGGGAGGAGTGGAGGAGGGATCCAAGGGAGGACAAAGGCTTGGATTGGAGGCATGGAGGACTGAGGTGGCAAGAGCCTGGTGTCCTGGGTATGGTGGGGTCAGTCAGATAAGAAAATGAGGGGTCTAAAGGGCAGGGTCAATACTGTCCACATGCAGGTCCATCTGAGGGTGTTGGCTGGCAGAATCCTTACAGAACTTTGAGTTCATCTACACCATTTCAATTATCCCCGTTGGGAGCGATTTTGGACAGCGTCCTTCACCATTCACAGAAGGGAGGGCCAGCTGAGCCTGTAAATTCAGCCCTGTCCCACAGAGTGTTGCTGGACACTAACATCAACACTCAATAAAGAGTGAACGCATAAACACAACATTGTTCCTTCCACAATAAAAAAATGTCCCGAACTCCCCTGCAACCATTAATGTGTGCCAACCATGAGGCATGCCAGTACATTGAGCTCTCTGACAAAGTCAGTGTCAACAAATAACAATGATGCTCACATGAACAAGTGAAATTTGAATTTGAATAACACCCGTGTGACCTTTTGTGCTCTCAATAAGTCTCATGTTAATGGCAATTTAGTTGAGCAGGGAGGTTGTTGCGGTAATGTAGAGCCTCCCTTTTTATCCTTTTGTAGCCCGGCTGTAGCTGCAGCATTGTCAGCTGATGGTGGCTTTCACCGATGAACAGCCTCCCCCGCACGTGACCACATGTGTTTCCCATGCATGCCATCGGCACATGAAATTTTCATTGGAATCACATGGGAATCTGCAAAAGCCAGAGAGCGGAAGTGACACCCACTTGGGAACAGTGACCATGGTTAAAATGACACCCCCTGTTCAGATAGCCCTGGACTCTGGCCTTCTGCACACTACCTTCCTTTCACCATTGGAGGCAGAGCGTCCACATTTTGGTCTTACTCTCTGGAGCTCTTTTTATAATTACCCCCATAACTCTGCATTTGTTGCTTTTCAAAGCTTCCTTAAACCAAAAGCCTTTAGTCACATCTTACCTCCCCCAGTGTTTAATCCTTCCTCCTGTGTGGGAATTTTTTTTATATGTTAAAGGTGATATCTAAATAAATCTTAAGTCATGGCCATCCAGTTAAAGGGACACAGGATAATACAAGAAAGAGAAAATGCCTTGACAGAGATTCAAGAGATTCATACGTGCCAAGGACAGCAATGACTTGGTTAAGGAGTCTAAGTCCACCTTTGGAGCACAGACACAATCTATCAAAGTTAAACTGTTCTGAAGAGGAAGAAACCATTCATTTTTTAATACAGTGTGAGAAGTCATAGGTAAGCTGTACTGTGGGGTTTGAGTGTGTGTAATGTAAGTAATATCATGATGCTGAGCAAACTAATTCTGATTCATAAAACAGTTTTGCAGAAAGTGCTGCAGGAGATTGTGCAGCCTGAATTCAATAGCGCTCAGTAATACGAGTCGGAAGATGGAGCACCGAAGAATCCGTCCTTGAGCTTATTTCATTAAATCCAGTAACGGTAGTTATCAATTGGGCACTCTAGAGAAAGCCATAGGTCAGAGCCTTCCAATTTCAGGGGCCTCAGAAGCTGATCAACTTGCAGGTAAGTCTAAGGATGGAGGGAGAGGAAAACAGGAGAAGTGTGAGCAGGGGCTAGCAGCTGCCTACAATATTAATGTGGAGGCAGGAGGAGGCTTTACTGGATTAATGGTTAGGCTGCCGTGCAGCCTGAA
Source organism: Cetorhinus maximus (assembly GCF_964194155.1). Taxonomy (NCBI): domain Eukaryota; kingdom Metazoa; phylum Chordata; class Chondrichthyes; order Lamniformes; family Cetorhinidae; genus Cetorhinus; species Cetorhinus maximus. Next base: position 37,395,226 of record NC_135902.1, read on the forward strand.
GAACTAGTGGGAGCTTGCAGACTGCAAAAAGCAAACAGGCCCTGAATTAAGCCCAGGATTCTCTGAGGCCTGCTCTCATTTCAGGGTAGACTTGCGGGTCACCTAAAAAAATGGATAGTGAGTTTAGCAGTGACCTGAGAGTTCAGCTAATCAGGTGTTGGCTGCTGCTCTGCCAAAATTGTCATCGTTGTGCTGGTTTTACGCCTGTAACTGAGATGCTGTAATGTTGAATTCAAGTGCCATTGTATTTTTTGCAGCATGTAAGATGCCAGAGTCGTGGGTTTCAGCCAGAATCCGGATATATAAGTACATAATCTAGGCTGACGCTTTGGTGCGGTATCGAGGGAGTGCTGCCTGTTAGAGGAGTCGTCTTTCAGAGAAGATTTTAAACCGAGGCCCCATCTTCCATCTCAGGTGGAAGTAAAATGATCCCAAAGCACTACTTTGAAGCAAATTGGCTCCACATTTCTCCACTACAGCAGTGGCTAGATTTCAAAAGTACTTACTTGCTGTAGAACACTTTGGGACATCTTGAGGGCATGAAAGATGCTGTATAAATGCAGGTCAACATTTATTCCTGAACAAAAACAGATTATTTAATCATTTATCTCACTGCTCTGTAAATGGGCCACCATGTTTCCTACATTGCAACTTGATGCGCTTTAGGACATCCTGAGGTCATGAAAAGTACTACATACATGCACATCCTTTCTCTTCCTATTTAATGTATTTCAGTCTAAGCTTGTCTGGCTCCGGAGTATACTTAATTTGACCATGGGTCCATACCCAAAACGTTAGCTCATCTGTTCTCTGCACGGATGGTGCCAAACTGGCTGAACGTTTCCAGCATTTTCTGTTTCTGTTCCAGAGCACATTTTCCTGCTTCTCTAGGAATTGAGCACACTGAAGGTCCCCGTGATGAGACCCCCTCAATTCTCAATCAACCTTGGCACCCCAACGATGCTCTCTCCTACGACAGGACGCCTGGTGTCATTGTGCATTGCTTATGCCTCCTTTATAAAAGAGAAACCAAGATGTCCCTCGCCAAAGCAGGGGCTCCTAAAGACCGCATTCTAAAAATGGTCTAAAGTATTCGACTCCACTTGCCTGAAATATGAATCCAGTCATTGGGACGGCATGGAATGTAGGGCATGAGTAATGATCACTTTTAATGGCAATGACTTTTAGCCTCACTATCTGACTATCTTCTCTATCAGAAGCGAAATGAGCAAAGTCTTTGCAGTAATTATATATATATTTTTCAGCTTTAAAGATATGATATAACTCATATTTTTGGAACTGGTGAAAAACACAGCTATTATGAAAATTACAGAGGCTTCTTAAGGCTGCAGCCATGTTGGATTTGGCCCACTGGTATTTTTAAAAAAACATACAATAATCTGTCACAAAGCATTATTGTCTCTTTAAAGAATGAAGGAAGTCTATAGTTTTTAAAAGAACTCAAAACTCCTCCGGTAGAATCTCTTCAATCATATAGCTTAGTGTAACTTGAGCAAAGCCATTTTTACATCTGTTGTCAGTTAGCATATTTGCTCTGCTGTTTCTTTTCTCATTTTTTTTGTGTTAGCTGTTAGATAGGAATGAGCGTGAGATGAGATCTATTCAAAATTTAGATTAGCCTCCCACTGGGGAACAAATTTAAATTGGATCAAATCTGCATCCAGAGGTTGAAAATAAATGTTAGTGTGTAAGGGGGGATCTTAAATGCATAAATATCACAGGCCGATTGGGACTGCAATGCAATTCCTGTAGATGACCAAGGAATTTGAAAATGTACATCTTTAACTGATAGTGAATTTGACTGTATCATAAAATTGCCAAGTAACTAAACAACGTCAAAAAGTAATCCATTGGACTGCATGAGAATCAGATGCTTATTTATAGTCACTGAGCCACTACAGACTATATAGTCATTAAACACTACATACTCAGACTCCACAGACAGAATAACATGCAAGGGGAAGAAATCATTAAAGCTAATTCCCAATCTATCTAACCCCTTTCTTCCAAATGTAGCACATAAGTATGGAAGTGATGGTAAGCATTTGATGAATTGTCCGCTGGTGTAGAACAAACCAAAACTAAAATGACCCATTTCTTTTTCTTAACCGGCTAGAGGAGATGGAATCGGGCCAATGCTTTGTACTTTCCTGAACAACTAAGTGATGTTCCAACTTTGAATTTGGCATTCCACTTGAATTGTTGGGAAAGTTTTTGGAGAAAGTTGAATCCAGTTGTGGCGCAACACAGCAGGATGGGGTTGTGCTAGTTTATGGGAAGCTCTGATAAATCACAGGGCCTCAGCCGCTGGCCAACAATTCTACCTCCCGAAACCATTCTTAACTAAAATATAGATGGGCAAAAACATGGGTTATCCTAATTACTGACTCCTGAGATTTCTTCCCCACTCACAGCCCCTCCATTAGAGAGAATTCAGCAGGACCTTGTTGGCCAAAAACATTAAACAGTATACATTGCAAGCTTGTTAGTCAGGTTGTAGGAACCAGCAGCTACTGGGGAAGGTCCTGAGTCAGCATTAGTTTGTCACCTATGAAGATAAATCACAAATGTATTTATTTCCCTACCATGTGTCACATTGCAGTATTGTTTTCGCCTGCGCATGATGCAAGGCAGATTCTGTGCAGCAGTGTGACAGCATTCTGGTAGAGGACTAGGCAAGAAAAATTATGTCTTGTTATAAAAAGTGGATGAATCCCATCTTTAAGCACAACAACAACAGCTGTAGGCTACAGTTCGCAGCATAAATCACAGTCACAAAAATGGAGTGGGGGGAGAATCAATGTTCCCTGCAGCATGGTGGCACTCTCTATGTGGTAAACTCCTCTTTGGCATTTAAGCGCTCCACAGGATAGCACAGAAAACAAATTTGAAAGGAAATGCTGCATTAACCTTCTTGGCCGTTAATTCGGAAAGTTTATAACGTGGCTTAATGTCTTAGGTCCACTGAAATATCTCTCAGGCACTCATCTCCCATTCTTTACCCCACTCCTGCAATCCACAGTCAGTAAAGAGTGTGGAACGGCCAGTGCAGGTCATGAGAAAGCAGAGTGTGAATTCTACTTTAGCCTGGGATTCAATTTCAGGTTTCCGACATGGGTGCCAGATATCTTAGCACCAGAGCTACGTGGCTGCTGATCAGTCTTTTAAGAAGCTTAAATAAATGTATATCTTTTATACTGGCAACATTTCAGTCACTATTTTTGTGGACCTTTATCTCATTTTCACAAATCACTTTGCAAGCACCAAGAGGTTTATCACATTTTTCTTCCAACAATTCTGAGTTTAACACGATGATTTAAAAATCTACTCATCTGTAAGGTCATTCTTCACAAGCTTTTTCCATTATTTGGCAACCTATTTGAACTGTAATCCCAATGTGAAGTGGGATTACATTTACAAGCTTGCAATGTATGTTCAGATTACAAATGTATATTCAGCAGTGGGAGGAAAAGGAGAGGTGAGGGTTTCAGAGGCCACTTTGCAGGCCAGTGTTTTGCTTATTTTTAGTTTGGAGTTTTAACTTGGAGCCAGTTCGCTTGGTCACTGCCTTTGTTTCTTTCAACGTGCAATGCTTGGCCAATTCCCCGGGAAGCAGCAGCAGGGGTATTGGTGGTTTAGATCTCTCGGGAGCTGCACTGCTTTTTGTAATGGGCCATTCATGATGTGCTCAAAGATTTCACTTGCAAAAGGAGTTAGCAACGCTCACAGTTTTGGAGGAGGTGCTGGTGTCGGCACTTTGTGGACAGAGACTGTAGCTCTCCTTCCTACTCAGCTTCTTCCCGCCGTTTTCCCGCACGTTATCCATGTGCCCTTCATGGAAGCTGCTCTCTTCCCTTCAGGCATTTACAATTTTTACTTCAGACACAAAATGACGCAAATGGCACCTGAGTGTGACAATGTAAATTATGCTGCCTAGTTGTTCCTGCTAGTGTATGGTTTCAGATAGATTGAAAATGCCAGTTCGGAAATTCAAATTTGAATTATGTGATGCACATTATGAGCTCTGTTAAAAGAAACTGTTAATTTAATAGTGTACTTCTGATATTTTCTTCAACTCATTCAATGACTTCAAGGTCATTGAAATTGTGGATGAAAGAATCAACTTATAGCAAAATTCCTGCAGGTGGCAAGACCTGATGAGTAGAGCTATATGATCATTAGCATTAAATACAACTAACCCAAATTCTAGCCTCACAATACTAATGTTTGAGTTTATGCCTGATCAAACTAGAATGGATTTATTAGTATCAAAATTATAGGCAGTTTGACTGGAATAACCATTAAAATAAAGAATCACTGCTCACTTGCATGGGCCAGAAAGTTTGCACAGTGAGTACCTGCATTGTATAGCCCACCTCTCGGCATCAAATTTTGTCTCATAACACTTCTGTGAAGCGCACTGGGACTTTCAACTATAGTAACAGTGCCAGCTAAATTCAAGCTGTTGTTGTAAGCCAGCTAATCGCAGCTAGGGCTTCATGGCCTCAGTGACCCGAGTTTAGGAAGAGAAAAATCAGCCAGGCTTCCTGACTACTGTCCTGGGACTTTATACATGAACTTCGAGTGAGGAGGTAACTGGACACGACTGTGGTGCCCCCACAACCCCTCGCCCATGGTCAAATCATCTACCAACAATCACCTTTAAGACTCAGAGATGGGCAAGAAGTAGCCTGCCCAAACAATTGAAAGGAACTTGATGCCCTATAACTGTACCCAAGCTCGGAATACTTTCAAGACAGCAGATTAATTTAGTAAAAGAAAATTTGACTAAATAGGGAGAGGTAAGAATGATTAACTGCTGTGTTTTATTTTGATCTTTAACTCTTACAAAAACTGCTGAACGAAAAGTGTACAGATGTAAACTTTACAGGTCCACTTGAAAGCTTATTTTTCCTGTTAATTTTCATGCTTTTAACACAATCTTACAGTATCTAAATGAAATACAAGTAAATGTAACTTCTGCCCTAAAACAAAGGAAGAATGGAACCTGGCCCAACCATAATGAAATGCTTCCCGGAGGAGCACGAGGGGACAAGGGTGGCGTCGACTGCAATATTTCTGTAAGAAATTTGCATTAGCCCTACATAAAGAGAATCTGTGTCATTGTTCAGGCAGAAGAATGAGGAGATCTTATTTCCTGTCTTATTGTTAGGACACAAAATTTCCCACTGCAGTCCCATTGGAGGAGAAGAATCTCAGTTACACGATTCCAGTGTTGATGAAGGTCTAGCGGAGGTGTCTCGCAAAGCTCGTTGCTGTTCCAACAACTCATGTGGTGTTATTTGGGATTGAGATGTCCTCTGCGAGAAATTTGTGAGAGATTTTGAAAATGATTTTTGAAATCACCAAAGTAAATAAATCTCTGATACAATAAGGCAGATGAGAGGGGACTGTATCCTGAGAGTTTTTGTCAGTCCCATCCAGATACATTTTGGAGGCTGCCTCACCTCGGCTTCTCTACTCTACTTTCCTCCTTTAAGATGCTTCTTAAAACCTGCCTTTTCGACCAAGTGTTTGGCCATCTGTCATGATATCTCCCTTTGTGGCTCAGCATCATACTTTGTTGTATGACGCTCCAGGGAAGCATCTTTAGATCTTTCATTATGTTAAAGGTGCTAAATAAGATCATAAGATCTTGAGAAATAGGAGCAGGAGTAGACCATTCAGCCTATCGAGCCCGCTCCACCATTCAGTAAGATCGTGGCTGATCCAATTGTGGCCTTAACTCCACTTTCCTACCTGTACCCCATAACCCTTGACTTCCTTGTAAACCAAAAATCTGTCTAACTCAGCCTCAAATATAATCAATGACCCAGCCTCCACTGCTCTCTGTGGAAGAGAGCTCATAGAGTCATAGAGTCATAGAGGCCTATAGCACAGAAAAAGGCCCTTCGGCCCATCGAGTCTGTGCCGGTCAAACAACTATTTATTCTAAAGACTATTAACCCTCTCAGAAGAAATTCCTCCTCATCTCCATTTAATTGGAAACCACTTATTTTTAAACTATGGCCCCTAATTCTAAATTCCCCATGAGGAGAAGCATCTATTCTGTGAAGCCCTCCTAGAATCGTACGTTCTTCAGTAAGTTCACCTCTCATTCTTCTAAGCTCCAATGAGTATAGGCTCATAAAACAACCCCTTTATCCCAGGAATCAGCCTAGTGAACCTTCTCTGATCTGCTTCCAATGCAACTTTATGCCTCCTTAAGTAAGGAGACCAAAACTATACACAGTACTCTAGGTGTGGTCTCACCAATGCCCTGCACATTTGTAGCAAGACTTCCTTACTTTTATACTCCATCTCCCTTGCAATAAAGGTCAATATTCCATTTGCCACCCTAATTACTTACTGAACCTGCATGCTAAGTTTTTGTGATTCATGTTCAAGGACTTCCAGATCCATCTAAACTTCAGCATTCTGCAGTCTCTCTCCTTTGAAATAATATTCTCCATTTCCATTCTTCCTGACAAAGTGGACAACCTCACATTTTCCCACATCATACTTCATGTGCCAAACTTTTGCTTACTCACTTAACCTCTCTGTAGCCCTTTGCAGACTCTTTGTATCCTCCTCACAACTTGCTTCCCGACCTACCTTCATATCGTCAGTAAATATGGCTACAATCCATCCGGTCCCTTCATCCAAGTCATTAATATAGATTGTAAATGGTTGAAGCCCCAGCATTGATCCCTGGGGCACTTGTTGTGATCAGTTGAGGAAGGGTGGAAAGTCTCCCTGTTTGTCCCACTCCTCGTTTGACTTGCAACTGTTCTTTTATAATAAGGATATGCTTACCAAATCAGTGAGTGTTTAACTGTTTAAGTCCTATGAATAAAGAAGACACAGATGGACAGGTTTCCTTGTCAGTTCTTAAAAAGAAAAGAGAATAATATTTATTGCACTGAACACCCGGCCTAAATAAAAGTAATAAAAATGCTCCGACTCTCACACATGCATTCAAGGGTTAACACACACACACACACGTAAATAAGTTAAAAAGTGGGAAGGTGGTTTAAGTGGTTTACAAGTCCAATAAAAGTCAGGGAGTATCCAGATCTTGTAGATTGATGACTCAGATGGTTCTGGGCTTCATGATCTTTCAGGTTTCTGTGTCGAGACGATTTTAAAGGTGTTGATGAATGATTTATCTTTTCTTATGAAGCCAGCAGCTGCTGGGTTGATTCTTAAGACACTGCCTGCAGCATCTGGATGGTCAAACAGCAGGCAGGGCTCAGGCTTGCAGGCTGGATGGAGATAGAGAGAGAGAGAGAGAAAGAGAGAGAAAGAGAGAGAAAGTATCTACTCAGGGGCCCTGATTCTTCATCATCTCTCCTTCTTCTGCTTCTTGGCCTGGAGAAAAGCAGATTCTTACACAAAAAAAGTGGGAGCTAGTTGGCTCATCACGAGATCCCCTCTCACCAAATGACCAGTTACCCAAACATGGTCATAGCTAGTTGATTCCAGGTCCATGGTGTAGACATGGTTAGATTATGGCTGGACAAGTTCCTTTCTCAGCAAAGTTGATTGCTCAAAGTGATTACATCTAATGTTTGGTCCCACCCAGTTGAGTACACAGGTGATTGTCTGGAAGTTTTGTGAATGGGAGAGGAAATGGTCCACTCACACTCTTTCAAGATGATTGTCTCTGATGGGGTTTTCTAAACAGATTGACTCCAATTCCATAGCTTTGGAATTTGTGAGGTCCAGTCATGCAAATGTCTGGCCATCTTAGAAGCTGTTGTTTTAAGTTACTGGAATACTGTTTCAGTCTTTTAATACTCAACCAGTGGTTTCAGCCCAATAATTAAATAAAGTCATTTTCGATGTAAAGCATGGTATTAAAACACATTCCACTTGTTACAGTTCACCAGACTGAAAATGACCCATTTATCCAGACCCTTTGTTTCCTGTTAGTTAACCAATCCTCTATCCAGGCTAATATATCACCCTGAACACCATCAGCTCTTATTTTGTGTAGCAATCTTTTATGTGGTACCTTACTGAATGCCATTTAGAAATCCAAATACTCCATATCTACTGGTTTCCCTTTACCCACCTGCCTGTTACATCCTCGAAGAACTCTAATAAATTTGCCAAACACAATTTCCCTTCCACAAACCCATGTTGATTCTGCCTGATTGTATATTGTATAAATATAAGTTGGTGTTCTTAATACCACTTGTTCAACAGCAGTGACGTCCATTTGATAGTTAAGCAGATCTCTGAATGTAACATTTAACCAACTTATTAATTAGCAATGATCCCACCTGGGGAAGGTTTTCCCCACAACACAACAAATTCTGCTGCAAGGGGAGATGGGAAAGGTAATTGGAAAAATAATATAACTTATTGTTGTGTTTATGGAACAGTTTTGGAGTTTGTATAAATGTTGATAAATCCAAAACTCTTTTGTCCAAACTGACTTGAAGCTATGACAGCATATGAACCAGGCTCAGGCTTGTTCAGAAGGCAGTGGCTGAACATTGCCTTCATGTAGCAAGATCACGTCCTGCCAATAGTGAAATGGATTATAACCCTAGCCTCTTTTGGGGCTATTCCAGATCAGGCGTACTCCTCGCATGATCACTGTCGCTTAAGGTTGAGAAAGACAGGCCTCACAGACACTTAAATAGGTCCGAAGAACTTTCCCTGAAGGAAAGGAGTCACCAGAGAATATTACTGTCCTCCAGATAACCTTTTTGACAAGTTTTAGCTTATATTATAGCAACCCGGATATTCTAAGGGTCCGGGCATCTCTCCTCCTCTCAACTGAAGAGTGTATAGAAATGGGTTTTTGAGTTTGGATACAGAAGGCTATATGAGACAATATCTTTTCCAAATTTTATAAGAGTTTATTAAAGAACCAAACATGTAATTCACTTTTGATGGCAATTCAATTACAATATTGACAGTTCTAGGAAAAGTAAGTATAATCTTGTTTCTAATAGAGAATCCAAGTCTTATGAATGTTACAGAGAGATATTTAAGATATCTATCAATATTTAAAGTGGTATTTACCTTAAATCCCCAAGTAGAAAGCTACCAAAGCTTGCAAGATTCCTCTACCCCAATTAAGGGAGAACTATCATCACTACACTATAGCAGCTACCCTTACCTTGAGAGACACATGAGTGAATCCAATGAATCAAAAACTTCTACTGTGTAGTTTTAATATTTATATCCTAAAAGATCTAAACTAGCAGGAAGCACGTTGAGCACTCATGATGGACAACATCCTTTGTTTTTTGTCAACATCCTTAAATCAAACAGGTGCAGATCTAAGAGGTGCAGATAGTGGTCATTTCCTTGCAACACCCAGTTTCTAGTGTTCAGTTAACAAGTTATTTAGGGTCATCCTTAAGGTTATCCATTGTTAGATTGTAGTATCTTACAATTTACCAATGCCTTGCTGAGGTGATGTAAAGGCCAGTTCCTGTTTTTTTTTCCCAAAACTGCCTTGTGTTAGATGATATGCCACAGGATATTGTTGTCCCTGAGCACACAATTATGCCCAGGTTAGTTTATAAACTTCTAAACCTTTGTCCAGCTGATGAGCTCAGTTTTTAATTTTTAATCCTTACTCCATGGGAGATTCACTCTTTTTAATCTTATAACTCCTTATTTATAGCTGGATTCTCTTATACCTTCACATTTATAGCCACATTCCTTCATAATAGTTTCCCTCTAGCTTTCTTGTCTGATACTCCTGACATAAATAGAGAGAATTATTGAGCCAACAGGAATAAGGCCATTGGATTCATATTTAATATGTGGCCACACATAATATGATTGGTATGAGGTAAAGATTCCTGGTCTGGCACCAGAAAAGAGAATTTTAGGTCCTCATATATCCAGCCTACAAGAGATATCAGAGTAATGTCACTGCTGCGTCTGGTCCATGGCTTTATAAATGGATTTTAAAAAGTTAGTCTGAAGTAATGAAGCAAACATGAGCTCTGCAGCAAATTTATAAATAGACTCCTGTCTAAATTAGGACAAGTCTCTCATATATTCATGCAAATAATTTTGGGCTGATTTAGATTGGGCCTGTCTTTCGGATAAGCAGTCTTGGCTTTTCCGTTATGTCCATTGTGCAGATATGTGATATTACATTAACATAGTCATATACCATCACGTTTAGTGGCTTGTAGTCTCTGCAAAAAGGAAGGAGTCACTGACCGAGCATGCTTTTCAGGGACATATCCTACCAATTTTATTTTTTGTAATTTCTGGTGTGTTTATGTCAAAACACACTTGTTCTGAACGGTTTAATGTATTTCTGGTAATTTTCTTCCCCAACCATTCGAATGGTTGATTAATTTGGGCCAGCTCCCAGGTCTGGGTTGGACTGAAGCAGAGTTCTAACTTCACTGATAATACCGCAGTCATAATGTATTTTGGATATTGTCTCAGACCCAGGATCAGCCAAAATCTAACCTCTGAAGCACGGTTTATGTGGATTGATTTATATATCCGTTTCCCTGGTGGTCAGAAGGGATCACTATCTGTTGAAGGCATCTGCTTTCCCTTCAGCATAAGGAGGCTACTCGACCAAGGCAAATGCAAAATACTGCGGATGCTGGAAATCTGAAATAAAAACAGAAAACGCTGGAAATACTCAGCACATCTGGCAGCATCGGTGGAGAGAGAAACAGAGTTAATGTTTCATTTTGTGGCCTTTCATCAGAATGAGCCAACCAAGGCATTTATTTCTCTGGCTCTTTGACAAGCATCTTGTGCAATGAATTGTACCTTACTTTGTCAAGAATTGCGGCTTTAACTTAATTCACCATACAGTGAAGCATTTTCTTTAAAATTTCTGCTTTAGATCAGGATAACCTGAAAGTGGAAGGGTGGGTCTGAAATCCAGCTTAATTGTTCAAATACAACTGTACAATGGCTTTATCCTTTTTTTTATTCATTCATGGGTAGTGGGTGTCACTGGCCAGGCCAGTATTTATTGCCCTTGTTTACAGGGCACTTTTAAGAGACAACCACATTTCTGTAGGTCTGGAGTCACATGTAGGCCAGGCCAGGTAAGGGCGGCAGATTTCTTTCCCTAAAGGGGGATTAGTGAACCAGATGGGTTTTTACAACAATCGACAACGGTTTCACGGTCATCATTAGACTTTTAATTCCAGATTTTTCATTGAATTCAAATTCTCACCATCTGCCGTGGTGGGATTCGAACCCTGGTCCACAGAGCATTATCCTGGGTTTCTGGTCCACTACGCCACCACTTCCCCTATCCTTGGAGCTACTCTTGAATGTGAAGTGTAATCCTGCAGCAGGTTCTGTTTTCATTTTGTTGGCAATTTCAAGGTTCTAATCTTTATATGACGATCAAAGTCTAGTTGACAAATGATTTACTCTGCCACCATTTTATGAAAATGTACTCTGGAGCTGGCTGGTCGCAACTATTATTACTGTGAGTATTGTGTTAATGGGAGTCACAAATTTGTTAGTTCCACCCTTACAACCAAAAAGCTGGCAGCAACCCAGTCCATTTAATATTTGCATAATAATACCCATACTAGGCTGCACACTGGGAGGTGCATTGCATCATAACACTTTACATGCTATCTCCCAGCCACAACCTTACACTTGGTTTTGGCTTGAATTAATCTGAATTCCGATCTCTTAGTAGCTCAAGGAATCCTGCTGCTTAGTGTAAAGGATGTGTCACTGAAGCTGAAAGCAGCCATATGGGGTCAACACAAGGGGAAAGCAGAGAAATGAAAAAATAGCTGAATTTACGCTGGTGGGCAGGGACTGGGCACGATTCTAAAACCCTGCCTGAAATCTCTTTCCGCTAATGTGGATGATGTGTCCACATAATCAATCAGAACAACATACAGAGTCCGTCGGATGTTCACAGGGCCCTCTTATGTTTCCATTTCCTCTGTTTTAGCGCTATTATTTAAGGGTTAATAAACACCAGTCACATCATGTGTTCCACATGCCCGGCTAGTTGATTGGCCAGCTTCGTCCCCTATGTCTGGGCTGGACTGGCGTTCAGAGTGCACTTTGTAACACCATAGTTCCAACGTGCTCTGCACGTTGTAGCTCAGGCTTGTCCAACGCGCGGTCCAGGGGCCGTATGTGGCCTGCAAAGCCCTGCGATGTGGGCCCCTGAAGGCACTTTTCAAAATGTCGGTAAGTGGAGTGGAGGATTCTGAAAGAAGTTGCTCTTCCAATCACAGGCCATTCCTCTCCCACGTCTGCTGCCGATCAACGATGTGGGAGAGAGGCAGCCTGTGGCTGGAGGAGCAACAACACTGGCAGCAGCAATGTGCTCTGGAAAAAGAGGTATTGTTGGTGGGGGGAGGGGGAGGGAGAACGAGAGAGAGAGAGAGAGAGGGAGAGAGGCTGGCTGCTGGGCTGGGCGAGGGGAGGGGAGCTGCCAGACTGGGTGGGGGAGGGGAGCTGCTGGGCTGGGTGGGGGAGGGGAGCTGCCGGGCTGGGTGGGGGGAGGCTAGCGGGAGGGGAAGGAGACGCTGGCTGGCGGGCTGGGCTGAATGGGGGAGGGAGATGCTGCCAGGCCAGGTGGATGCGGGCAAAGAGACTCACCGCTCAAGAGTGTGGGAGAGAAAGAGTGAGCGATTGTGGGAGAGAGGGAGTGAGCGAGTTTGGGGGGTGAGAGAGTCCGAGTGAGTGTGGGGGAGAGGGAATGTGAATGAGTGAATGCGGGAGGTAGAGAGAGAGTGTGAGTGTGTGTGTGTGTGGGGGGAGAGAGTGAGTGAGTGTATATGGGCAGGAGAGAGAGTGAGGGAGTGTAGGGAAGAGAGGGTGTGAGTGAGTGAGTGTGGGGGTTAGAGAGAGAGTGTGAATGTGTCTGGGGGGAGAGAGAGTGAGCGAGTGATTGTGTATGGGCAGGAGAGAGAGTGTGAGTCAGTGTGGGGGGAGAGAGAGGGTGTGGGGGGACGAGAGAGAGTGTGTGGAGGGAGAGAGAGAGAGAACAAGTGTGGGGAGGAAGAGTGTGTGAGTGTGAAGAGAAAGAGAGTGAGTGAGTGTGGAGGAGAGAGAAAGTGTATGTCAGCAGGAGAGAGAGTGAGTGAGCGTGTAAGAAAGAGAAAATGAGTGTGGGAGGAAAGAGAAAGTGAGTGAGTGTGGGGGCGAGAGAGAGAGTGTGTGAGTGAGGTGGGGGGAGACAGAGAGAGTGAGTGAGTGTGGGAGTGTGTATGTGTCTGGTTCACTCACAGTCTCAGGATTCCCATTTACCCTCACCCCCACACACCAACACACAAGCACGCCCCCTGACACAATGGGTGAGGGTGAATGAGGGGGCATCAAGAGATTGGGAGTGAGCCAGAAAAACAGACTCGGTCCTTCTCACACCCCAATGACGATCTTTATTAATCAATCTTATTTAATTATCAATTTATTGCTTTGACATTGCTTTAATTTTGCTCTTTTCTTTTCTTCACACCTCAACTTTATTCTGAAATTCATGTTTAAGGTCATGTCAAACCTTAACTTTCCGAAATTTGCTCACCAGCCCCTTGAGTGAGGGAAAAATGGAAATGTGGCCCCTCAAGTGACAAGATTGGACAAGCCTGTTGTAGCTGATCTAAAACCCAACCTCGTAAACTTAGTCATTTATGCATTTTGCGACAACTTTGGTATAAACCACGCCCACTTTCCCGGCTGGGCCACCTTCCCCTTGCCCCCCAGCCCCTCTAATTCTGCCCAAATTACCTCCTGCCTGCATAATGTGCCACAGCGACCCCAATCCACCCATGGACAGATCCACTTCAAAATGTAAAATTCTTTGTCCACGAGGATTTTTGCTACATGTCTGAGTGAAAAATAAGATTTCAGCTGTAAAGCGTCTTCCATTCCGTCCGCCTGCACAAATCCATTGTTTGCATTCAACTTTTGTCTTCTTAACCAGGAGATAAACCCGCCAATTGGAGTGATGGCATTCGTGGATATAACAATGCCATAATAATGGTGATTGACCGAGCTTGGAACCCAGATCCAAAAGCTAGTGGCAGGGGAAACAAAAGGCGTCATTCTCTGGCAGAGAGATGACTTGCTGATTGAAAGCCTCCTTCAGATCTCCAGGATGGCCGCCTCTGGGGTCCCTTCACGGATTTTGTGAAGAAAATCATAACAGTGGGTCAACCTTAAGAGTCTATACCCATGGAGAGCACATCAAGACCAGGCTGGAAAACTGAAAACAGACAGGAAATAATGCCTCTGCCACCACCATTTCAGTTCAGGCATCAGATTTGTCATGTAATCTATCTTTGCTGAAAATATACCGCAAGATGTAAAACTGGTTTCAGCTGGGCAGTGATAAATAAGAAGGTGCGTGCTCTGTGTTTTTTCTAAGTTTTGTTTTAAATCTTAAATGCCTTTGGGCTCATTTTTGTCACAGGATTAATGTTTTATGGCTCTGTGGGGAATTATGTGGCAAGGGAGTGGCTGTATTGTAAGCAGATAACCTTACCTCATCTCCACCTGCATCACTGTTACTAAGCGCAAAAAAATAACATGCTTGCTCGCAGGGTCTTGTGTGAAACCAAATGCAGCAAAAATAGGGCATGCAGAGCTCCCCCAATGGCCGAGTGAGTAACTGCAGAATGAGGGTGCAACAATAAACTGTGCAGAACCCGGAGAGAGTCCCAGCTTTGATCTTGGTTCTTTTCAGTGTTTTCTTTCTGCCCCTCATCTCTCACTCTCTCCCTCTTTCTTCCCCTCGCTTTATTTCAATTTCTGTACATGATCTATCATTTCATTAAATGTCCTAACTTAATCTTCCTGGTTTGGACTCTGCGTGGCTTAGTGAGGATTCTTCAACCTGATTGGTTAAAGAGACAAGCTGTGGCTTAAAATAAAGGCTGCGGATGCGGGAAATCGGAAATAAAAACAGAAAGTGCTGGAAAAACTCAGCAGGTCTGGCAGTGTCCGTGGAGAGAGAAACAGAGTGAACGTTTCGATTGTGTATGTCTCTTCTTCAGTGCTGCAGCCTGCCCTGCTGAGACATGGCACAGATCCCCTGTAGAGGACACTGTGTTAAATCAGATGCCCAATGACAACAAACAGTCCACTGTTCACAGCTGTAAGTGCAATGGACAGCATACACCAATCCTTCACTGCTGATTGCAAAATCCAGGCCATTACTGTCAATGCATTAGTACTTTCCAGCATCAAGTAGGAATCTTGGCTGATTTTTCTAACCACTCCACTCTGCCGCACCACCCACCCACTGTGTTGTTTTGACCCTCCACATAGGCTGAGGTTTGTCGATGCGGCAATGGGGGACTGAACTTGGGATCTTCCTGGTTCGCGTGACTCAATGCCTTGCTGCTCAGAAGAGCTCGCTGTAAAAATTCCTGAACACTGAAGTACGCATCCGTTAATCAAATCACATTTGGAATTATTTGCCAATTGAGCAGCCTCTTTGGCTTAATGTAGCTAAGTAATTCTGTGGGGAACTAATTTTGTTGCCCTGTCCCATTTTGAAAGTAGGCATTGATCACCAGTCATAAATGTGTCCTGGAAGTTACAAAGCCTGTAGCTATGGACCAAGACTATGGGCCAATGGGGTTGGACACAATAAATACAGGAGGAAAGCCACCAGTGTGTGGTCCCATTAAGTCAATGTTATTTCTTATAGCTGAAGACAGGAAGTTTGTTTTAGACTACTGATAACTTCCTGCTACCTTTTTCTTTTAAATTTCTCCTAATATCTTTCCATAGCATTCTCCCCTCTAATGCTCTCCTTATGCTCCTTCCCCAGGTATGGCTTCCTTTAGTTGTCCACAGTTAGCTTGTTCAAATGGCCATTATTAGCATGTGACCTTCGACACTGAGTCTCAATGCCTATTTATCTACTGAGCCATATTTTCCCCTTGCTTAATGCCTACACACCGGCATCTGCGAGGAGCAGGAACACTGGGCAGCATTCTTTTCCGTAAATCAGGGACACACAAGAGCAACTTAAAAATAATTCCAAGATCAAAAAGGCAAACTGTTCTGGATAAGGATTCCCAGAGCAGGAAGTGTTTGCACCAGGACCTTCCACTTCCTGTTAACGGAATTAAACTTTTAACACGATGACACATCAATCAGATCTACAAGTCTTCAGCTTCTCCCTAAATATGTTGTATGTGTGTTTTTTTAAGATCAAGCCAGTAGCTTTTTTTTCCATGCAGATTGCCCCAAATTCCTGCAAAGTTTACTTATCACGGAGACCTAAAATAACTAAATATGATCCAGACTTAAGCCAAAGTCAAGCCTGGCTCCATTACATTAATTTAATACTCCATGAGGTCATGGACAGAAAGGAAAACATTTATTTTCTCTTACAATTGTGACACATCCTGGCAATGGGAATGTATTCTCATGCCTGTGCAATGGGAGTTCCAGTTCACTGATGTCACCCAGCCCACAACAATCCAGACGAAAGATCAACTGTGAAGCTCCTGCAACATTTGCTCTGACTTGGTTCCAGTCTAAAACTACAGCAGCAAACTGCCCACTATACAGCCCACGGCACAAGGCTTGCAAATACATTTCATCATCCCGATCTTGCACCTTTTTTTGCACGTGGACCTTTTTGTGCCTTTTGTTATGCATTTCATCCGTCCTTTTGAAGGTTTTGTCACCCACTTTAGGCTCTTCCCTCACCCACCCCCAATAACCACCCCCACCTGCACCCCCACCTGCACCCCACCCCCCCCACCCCCTCTCCACCCACCGGGTTCCCACTAACTCAGCCAAGAAAGTGGGCAGGCAATCTGCTCCCAGTCCTCTGCCAATCCGGCATTGCAATCAGTCACTAGTCCTGGAACACTAGGCTCTCCCACTGGTTTGCCCTGCTTCTCGGTGAGGAACAATCTTGCCTCCCATTCATCATCTGCCTCAGACAGCCTGACTGAAACCAGGGGGAATAAGAGGCCCGAAGCCACATTCTACATCTCTGCTCCCGGGCATTGGTGCTTAACAACACACAGCGAAGCAAGCCGGCCATTCGAGACGCTGCCACACAATCCTTCCTGGTGCGGCTTTGGTTAAAACTCTATGATAAAAAAAGAAAAACGAAAATGTAAGCCTAGTTTTAGTTTATGACTTTGAATCAAGAACCAGGCCATCATGGGACAAGTCCTCTGTGCTGCAGAATAATTGAACAATGGCCCTGCTACCTATAAAACAGTTTCATAAAGGGTGTGTCGAAAATAGAAAATCTAAGGGCAGGTCATGTTTTTTCAGCACCTGCCAGAGGGCATGGAGATGTTACTTTGAATCATATTGCTCTAGTTTGTCTCCACCATGGCATCCTTGCTATTGCTGTTCCTATTCAAAACATTAAATGCCATGGGATTTTTTATTTTTGCATGAGTGCCTATAGAAACAGAGGGTGGAATCGCCCCAGGTTTGCACTAAGTGCGGTAGCGGACGGAACAAAGGTCGTTTTACCCGCCAGCCACAATGTCGGCTTTTCGTGCCCCACTCACGCCTCACTAACTATGCATTCCCGGGAAACACGGCGTTTCCATGGCGAGCGGGCTCTCGTTCGCCCGCCACGCCATCACCTCGCCGCTTCACCACACCAGCCGCCTTATTTAAACTGCAGCCGTGCGCACACCTCTCAGTGCTTCCAGCCCAGGACGGCACCGGTGAAGACATGGCCCCAAAAGCCAAGAAGAGTGCAGCTCCCCCTGATTCAGTGACATATCCCTGTGATGCCTTCTGGACACCGTTGGAGCCCGCTGCAATGTCCTCTGCCCCCGCGCTGGCCGCAGGAGGCCCATCAGTGTCACCACTCCGGCTTGGGAGGCGGTGACAGAGGTGGTCAGTGCCAACGCTGCACACAAGAGGTTTACCATCTAGTGCAGAAAACGGATGAATGATCTCATCCTGTGCCACCAGGGTAAGGCAAACATCTCATCACTCTAAATTCACATACTCAAGCCCATCACACATTCACTGGCATCGCACTCGATGCCAGCTCAAGGGACATCACCACTCACCCTCTCACACACACCCTCACATCGCCATCTGGGCTCATCTCTTCTGGAGACTGCCTCCTCAGCCCTCACCCGCTTGAGGCTACTTGCACAGATAAACTTGCGTCTCCACACTCGCCTTGGGATACCCCCCTTCCCCAGTAATGCCCTCGCCTTGCAGGCTCTTCCCTTGCCTGAGGCCACTTCTCCGCTTTCCCCAAGCAAGCCCTAGCCCTGCAGCCATTGAAAAGCCACCCCCGCCTTATGGCTGGCCTCATAAGTAGAGACCCGCCCGTGAGCCCCCCTAAAAGTGATGTGGTGCAGCCTGCAAAGCCTGGCGCTGATGACAGCGAGTGCTGCCCGAGGCCAACAAGCCTCAAAGTCCCGAGTAAAGTACAGCTCACGAGGTGCATGTCGCTAATGTACACTCGTGAAACACGTTGGCGTGCAATCACGGTGATCTGCCGGATGATCCAGTGTGGAGGGATGCTTCAGGCCAGCTGGGCTTATAATAATATGCGGCTGTATTACAATGAGGTTCCAGATGTCCGACGGCGGGAAACGTGGCCTGCCATCGAGGGGCAGAGCGGACGATTGCACACTGGTTTCACAACGTCGTGAAACTGATATCCGGCCTTCTCGCCATATTGTCCACTCACGCCACCAAACACGCCCGACGCCAGCGGGCACAAAAAATTCCACCCATAGAAACATAGAAAATAGGAGCAGGAGTAGGTCATTCGGCCCTTCGAGCCTGTTCCGCCATTCAATATGACCATGGCTGATCCTCTATCTCAACGCCGTACTCACACTCTCTCCCCATACCCCTTGACACCTTTAGAGTCTAGAAATCTATCTATTTCCTTCTTGAATATATCAAGTGACTTGGCCTCACAGCCTCCTGTGATAGATAATTCAGCAGGTTCACCATCCTCTGAGTGAAGAAGTTTCTCCTCATCTCAGCCCTAAATGGCCTACCCTGTATCCTGAGACCCCTTGTTCTAGACTAGTTTTGTATATGGAAACTTGAAGGTGTATTAGTTGCTCTTTAGGCACTATGAGGAGCTAATCTGTGTGTCACACTGGAAACCATAATCAAAAACAAAGGGGGAGAAAGCCAATCATTTCCCTGTTGAATTCTCCTGAGCTTTGTGAGATGTCCAGGATTTACTGCCAGTCAAGAGAGAAACCATCCCTACTTCTGGGCTTTTTAGTCCTGGTGGCCTCAACTAAAACAGCCTTTAAATGTTCCGTGTGCTGGGGACCTCCTGAAACATTGACACACTCCGGGGACCTCTTATCATCATTTTCAGAAGTTATTTTTAAATGTTTCCCCCTCAACAGACCACGCCACCATTACAGAAAGTGCTGTTATTGGCCTAAGCAAAAGAAATATTGTGCTGGTCACTATACAAACAGCCGCCATGACAAATAGATGGGAATTGGATTCCCAGTGCCTGCCACTTCTGGATTTCTGGTTGAAAATCTGCTTCTTAAAGGAACATTGCTGCAATTTGCTCCCGTCATTCAAAACCAGCACATCCACCAACTTCCTGTGCTACATGCGATCTTCTGATATTTTCTAAACATATTAAGGTGCATGGGGAATTTTTCAAACAGTTCACAAGGTGCTTTCTACAGTCACTCCTGTTAGCCACTGAAACCAAAACAGACTGTTTTTGACTTTTGTGTCAGTATTAAATTAAGCCCCCAAGGACTTAACTGGAATGAAATCCTGATCAAAGTGTGACTTGTAGCACAGTTGGTATAAGGTTCAGTTATTTCAGAAAAACGATTTAATTTAATGCAATCCACCTTCTTACAATTTGTTTAACTTGTGTTTCTATCCCTTTAGCAATTAGTGCTTCCCGCAATATTAAACTCCTGGCAGAAATGCAAATGGTGTCAGGACAATTCTGTCATTTTACGCTTGACAGTAAATACACGTAAAAATTGCTATTATTTTGGAAGTAGGCCCAAATTGACCACGAGGAAAGTGTTTAGCAGAAAGTGCTTGTTCAGACAATGTGAACCCAAAACATTTTGAAATGCATGGCCCAAGTAGGGTGAGCAGAATAAAAAGACAAAGTGCTAGAAAAACTCAGCAGGTCTGGTAGCATCTGTGGAGAGAGAAACAGAGTTAACGTTTTGAGTCCAATATGACTCTTTTTCAGAACTGAAGAACGTTTCCAATGAAGCGTCATATTGGACTCGAAGCGTTAACTCTGAATCTCTCTCTCCACTGGTCCGCTGGGTTTCTTCAGCACTCTCAGGCACCTGGCCAATTTTGCTTTAATTTTGGGATTAGCATTGTGGTATAAGGGTATGGCACAGATAGGGTTAACGTGGGACTAAGTACAGTACCGCCCACATAGTGATGTAAGAAGGTACATGACGCCAACCCAGGCGTAGACGTAAGCTTGGGGACATCTCCTAGCCTGTACCCTTTACTGTACATGTGTAAATAGTTCTAGTAGCTCTTAAAGACTTACAGTTAACCTACTGAAGACTACAGAGGCTACTTTAAGACATACCATTCTGTAACCAACAGGCATAATTGCTCACAGTTTGGGAACTTTTTCACCCAGGGAGACTGTTCCCACAGGAACCCTGTTGGCCTCCATTTTGAATTGCTCACGGCAATATGGCTGCCGAAGCAGGCAGGCACACTAGTGTAAATCAGCATCCTATTATGATTTCCACCGCAAGTCCATCCTGAAACTCTCTCCTCGCAACCTGCCAGCTTGCCCTTGATGTCAGCAAATGTTTTTTTCTGACACGCTCTGCCCATTTTGGTCAGGTAACTGGCTGGCAGCATGGGGCCTGACAGTTAAAATACCCCAGGCCTCAAACATAGCCTTGCAAGTGCCTTTTTACATTAGCCCTATCTGCCTGTCAAGCTGCTGGGACTTAAAGTCAATCCCTTGTTGTTATAATTATCTGAAAAATTAAATAATATTATTAAATATAAATAACAGTAGTTCCTTGTTTCTGTAGTATAAGGGTCTGGCACATAAAGGGTTAACGTGGGACTGAGTACAGTACCGCCCACACAGTGATGTAAGAGAACACATGACCCGCACCTAGGGGTCGGTGTAGTGTTGGACTGAGTCGTGTGTAGAAGCAAGCATGGAGACAGCTCCTAGCTTGGACCTTTACTGTACACATGTATATATTTTCCAATAGTTAATAAATGCTTACTATTGAACTTTCTAAGACTACAAATACCTTAATAAGACCTGTCGAATTATGCCCAGCAGCTTACATTAGTTTCCTGTATGCTAATCCAAATATCATTTAAAAATCATGTTTACAGCAGGTAGTTACTGTTTTCTGTAGACACGATTTAGGGGTGCTTTCTGTCAACGTTTTCTGTTCTGTTTTGCTCTATTGACTTGTCACTGTCTAGGTACACGCTCTGATCTTTAGATGGCTCTGTGGAGACGTTCAGAAATCTCTCTCCCAATACTATCAACACTTTGTGTACAAAAAATTGCATTCATCCACTGACAATGGACAACATCATGTGCGGTTTTCTAGTCACCTTTAAAAATGCAAAGGCCTATAAGCGAGAAGGGATACAGTTAATAATTTCAGGCCTGTTAGCCTGCTGGTGGACAAATCATTGGGAAAAATTCTGAGGGACGGTATAAGTCATCATTTAGAAAGGCACGGATTAATCAAGGACAGTCAGCGTGGAATTTGTAAGGGAAGGTGGTGCCTGACTAATTTGAAATTTTTGAGGAGGTAACATGGAGGGTCAATGAAGTAGCACATTTAATGTAGCAAATGTGGATTTTAGCAAGGCTTTTGACAAGATTCCACAAGGCAGAATGGTTAGAAAATAAAAGCCATGGGATCGAAGGGCAAGTGGCAAGTTGGATCCAAAACCCCCCTCAGAGACAGGCTGCAAAGGGTAATGGCTGATGGGCTGTTTTGTGACTGGAAGGCTGTTTCCAGTGGAATTCTGCAGAGCTCAGTACGAGTCCCTTGCCTTTCATGGTTTACATCAATGATTTAGACGTAAACGCTGGCGGCATGATTAAGGAGTTTGCTGTAAAAATTAGGAAGAAAGCTATAGAATGCAGGAAGATGCAAATGAACTGGTCGTGAGGGCAGAAAAGTGGCAAATGGAATGCAATCTGGAGAAGTGTGAGGTATGCATTTGGGGAAGGCTAACAAGGCATGGGAATATTCAATAAATGGTAGGATACTGAGAAGAGTAGAGGAACAGAGGAACCTTGGAGTGAACGTGTGCTGATCCCTGAAGGTAACAGGACAGCTGGGATCCCCACCGACTTCCCGCCTGCAACCCCACCTCACCCCACCCTCCCCACAACCTGCCGCCAACAACTGAGGCCCTTAAATCGGTTAAGGGCCTCATCCCACCCTTGCTGGTATTAACTCAGGCATGGGCAGGGGTGGGGACTTGCCGTGCAGGGAGCATGATAAGCCAACCTATGCAGGGTTGCTTGCCAACTCCCAGGGGTGGGTTCCCTCCTTCGAAAGCGTTCAGTGCCTGATCAAGGGGCCTGGCACTGGTAAGGAGGGTCCTGCTGGGAGCCACTTCCCTGCCCTTGTTGCTGACCCCCTTCACAACCCCTAACCCGCAAACCCCTTCCTCCTTTCACTCGACTGTGGTCTGAGTCTATCCACAGCCCTAGGCCTCGGCTGGGTGTCGTACTGATTTGGCCGTCACCTCTCGACTGGCGGTACTTCACCTCCAGGGTCCTTGACCCCAGGAAATGGCTGCCGCTGTCCTGCCAAGTGCCTGGGTGTCACTCGATGCAGCGGGCCTACGCTAAAAGAGGGGACGTGGGACTCTCGCTCGCCCTCCAGCCGACAGCTAAGACCCCTGTTGCCGTATTAAATACCGCCCCCCCACCCACGTTTCTGTGTTAAGCTGACTCGCAAGATCTGTGTTCTGCTGTGGGCCTGACACACCCCATCTGCCATGCCACCAGTGCCCACCTGAAAAGGTCTCTCCTTGCCAACTCTGCATTTCCCATTCGCATCAGAATGATCTAAACTGACTGTGATCCCTCTGTTTTTCTGCTAGGTTCTCCCATGGCTCACTTTGCTTGCAGGGCGGCCTGCAATTGCCAGCCCGGCCTAAGTGTCGGTGTTTTTCTTGTGGCCAAGGAAGGATGAGAGTTTCGCATTTGTCTATTTGTCAAAGTCCAATGTAAATCCCACTGCGTCACTGCTGACTTCCATCTGACATTCCGGAGGTGGGAGTTTTTACTGGGATCTCAAATTGGAGTAAATAAGAGTTTTTGGTTTGCATTAATAATTCTGCTGTGAATCAGCTGTGAATTCACAAGTGCAAATTTGCAGCTGTGGAGCAGAAGGGGGTTTATGCAGCTGGCGATATAATAAGTAACCTTTCAGCTGCCCCAGATTTATGAAGGTTAGCTCTTCATCTTTTCGCTGTTTTGTACTGTTGGAGAAGAATGGTAGGATTACGTAGTCATTACATTAAATTTGATATTCGTTTGGGTTTCGATGAATGCCAAAGCTGATTAAAAATACCTGCCTCGGAGATAACCCAGACTTGCTTTTCTGCTCCACCCGTGCACCCGTCGCCAAGGGTCATCTGGACAGTAAGTGGGCAGGTTGGCTTCAACCCTGAAGTCTACACACAGCTACAAACATAGCCCTCACTGCCCTGATGGACTGGTGACTATAAGCAACATGGATAAGCCGCGCTGAACAGGCAAATGCTCCAACAATGATTCCTGGTTGCTGGGGTAAATGCTCCAACAATGATTTCTGGTTGCTGGGGTAAATGCGCCAACAATGATTCCTGGTTGCTGGGGTAAATGCGCCAACAATGATTCCTGGTTGCTGGGGTAAATGCTCCAACAATGATTCCTGGTTGCTGAGATAAATGCTCCAACAATGATTCCTGGTTGCTGGGGTAAATGCTCCAACAATGATTCCTGGTTGCTGGGGTAAATACTCCAACAATGATTCCTGGTTGATGGGGTAAATGCTCCAGCAATGATTCCTGGTTGCTGGGGTAAATGCTCCAACAATGATTCCTGGTTGCTGGGGTAAATGCTCCAACAATGATCCCTGGTTGATGGGGTAAATGCTCCAACAATGATTCCTGGTTGCTGGGGTAAATGCTCCAACAATGATTCCTGGTTGCTGGGGCAGGAGTTTAAGTGTTACAGCAAACTTCAGTGCCCTGGGTTATAGAGTAGAAAAGAGGAGCAACATATTCAAAAGTGTCCAGGTGCAAACACTTAGTGAGAACTGTGATGGCCTCCGTGGTTAAATAGCCCGACATCACTCACTGCCTGGGCTTATCTGGGGAATGGCCAGTTGGACCATTTACTATGGACTGCTTGAACCTAAGGGAATTTTGATTGGCCCAGCCAGCTGCCTCAGGCCCACTCCCCTGAGTCATCCGTCTAAACATCTCCGCCTCTGCACCTTGCTAAAGAGGAGCCTTCTCAAATCCTATCTCTTTGGCCACACCCCGCCTCCTAATCTCTCCCTATTTGGGGGATCCATTTTCTTCCGTCTATTGGTGAAACACCTTGCTGGGTTTCTGCTTTGTGAACTGTGCACTGCAAATGTTGTTTTTGCTGGTCCTCATTGTTCAGCCGTGGGCCGTGCCTTTGGAGAGGAGAGAGGAGAAAATGAGAAAAAGTGAAATTGAACTGTTAAACATAAATAAAAAGATGTCATTGGCAGCCTGCATCTCCCTATAGAAGTTCCGCCTCTCTGCTGCTGGGGACCAGCTGAAGAAATTAAGTTTCCAAATAAAAAGTTAGGAGAAAACCATAGTACTTGAGTGTGAGTAAAGTTCATGAGATGATGCAGCCTAAAAGAATAAAGCTTTCTTTTTGCCATCTGAATCTCAAAATAAAAACTATTTTGAATGTAACCACTCCCACCCATCTGGTTTTTTTTTGTTAAATTCATACAGCAGTTTTATTTTAACTGATCATTAAGTTTGACCTTTTGTTAATGTGCCACAGTTTGTGAGGTTTGGGATTTTTTAGTGATGAGGCACAGAGTGGGATTTTGTTTAATTTGTTCATGGGAAGTGGGCATCACTGGCCAGGCCAGCATTTAATTGCTCAACCACAATTGCCCTAGTGAACCCACCTTGCCTGCTGCAGTCAGTGCAATGAAGCTGCTGTTAGGGAGGGAGTTCCAGGATTTTGACCCAGCGATAGTGAAGGAACGGTAATATATTTTCAGGTCACGGTGGTGCATGTATTGGAGGAGAACTTGCCGGTGGTGGTGTTCCCACCCAGCTGCTGCCCTTGCCCTTCTCGGCGGTAGATGTCGTGCGTTTGGGAGGCGCTGTCGAGTAGACTTGGTGAGTTGCTGCAGTGCATCATGTATAGGGTGCACACACCTGCTGCCACTGTGCATTGGGAGTGAATGGTTAAGGTGGTGGATGGGCTGCCTTAACCTAGGTGGTATCGAACACAGCGACACCTTTGTTGAAGGGTGCATACATTTGGGAGGCCAACATTGTACGATCAAGGGAATTGAAGCTGCAGCTGAATGTTGCTCCTTAAATGAGAATTAATTAAAAATAACATAGATGTCAAAATTAAGAATGAATTTTTGAATTCTTCTAGATGTCACAAACAGCACCCATCACAGCTCTGTTCCGCTGAAGACCATGGCCGCTGGTTATTTTCTTTCACGGGATGTGGGCGTTGCTGGCTAGGCCAGCATTTGTTGCCCATCCCTAATGGCCCTTGAGTCCCATTCTTGAACTGCTGCAGTCCTTGTGGTGTAGGTACAGCCACAGTGCTGTTAGGGAGGGAGTTCCAGGATTTTGACCTAGCGACAGTGAAGGAACGGCAATATATTTCCATGATGGGTTGCTTGGAGGGGAACTTACAGGTGGTGATGTTCCCATGTATCTGCTGCCCTTGTTCTTCTGGATGGTAGAGGTCACGGGTTTAGGGAAGGTGCTGTCGAAGGATCCTTGGTGAGTTGCTGCAGTGCATCTTGTAGATGGTACACACTGCTGCCCCTATGTATTGGTGGTGGAGGGAGTGAATGTTTAAGGTGGTTGATTGGGTGCCAATTGAGCAGGCTGCTTTGTTCTGCACGGTGTGTTGTGGGAGCTGCACTCATCCAGGCAGGTGGAGAGTATTCCATCACACTCCTGACTTGTGCCTTGTGGATAGCGGACCTGCTTTGGGGAGTCAGGAGGTGAGCTACTTGCCACAGAATTCCTAGCCTCTGACCTGCTCTTGTAGCCACAGTATTTATATGGCTAGTCCAGTTCAGTTTTTGGTCAATGGTAACCCCCAGGATGTTAATGGTGGGGGATTCAGTGATGGTAATGGCATTGAATGTCAAGGGGAGATGGTTGGATTCTCTCCTGTTGGAGAGGGTCATTGCCCAGCACTTGTGTGGTGCATAGGTTACTTGTCACTTGTCAGCCAAGCCTGAATGTTGTCCAGGTTTTGCTGGATATGGACAAGGACTGTTTCTGCATCTGAGGAGTTGCAAATGGTGATGAATATTGTGCAATCATCAGCAAATACCATTGTCCCGAAGATATCCCAAGGTGCAGACCATTCAATTCAATGGCCTCTATTACCCTGCCTTCCACCTGTAAACATATACATCTTGCAGAGGGCATCAGTGGCAGGGATTAGTTAGCTAGAACCGTGGCTGGCTATTATTCCTGGCTGTCAGTAACTAGGGCACTGAGACCCATCGTAGCAATGCCGGCCAGAGTTCTGAGAGATCCACAGGGCCCAGCAATCCATAAGACCATAAGACATAGGAGCAGAAATTAGGCCAATCGGCCCATCGAGTCTGCTCCGCCATTCAATCATGGCTGATAAGTTTCTCAACCCCATTCTCCCGCCTTCTCCCCTTAACCTTTGATCCCCTTACCAATCAAGAACCTATCTATCTCGGTCTTAAATACACAATCAAACCTGAGATCTTCCTACTCTGCACGAGCTACTCACTGAATTAAAATGACTGAGCCAGTCGGAGTTTCATTCTCCAGTTCATCAGTTGAGAGCATGAATCTAGTCTGGCTGAAAAGATTACGGTGAAATATTCTATCGCATCAGGACTGCACTTGTACAACCCCCTCATCCTACAATTCCCAACATGCAAAGGGAGTCCTCTCCTTTTTAG
This sequence comes from Cetorhinus maximus, assembly GCF_964194155.1. Lineage (NCBI taxonomy): Eukaryota > Metazoa > Chordata > Chondrichthyes > Lamniformes > Cetorhinidae > Cetorhinus > Cetorhinus maximus. The sequence continues at coordinate 37,422,366 of NC_135902.1, forward strand.
CGTTGATTCAATAAAAGTTTTCATTATGTTCTGGACTGGAGGCAACAATATTTTTTTTATTTATACGCACATTTATTTGGCTTATATCTTTTCATCCTTTACATCATCAGTCATCTACACCAGGTGTAATCAAATTACAAGCCTGAATTGGCCTAAATTTGTCATAGTTAATTTTCAGATTAGATGAATTTGATTTATTTCAGGCATTTCAGATTTAGATGTACCTGAGTTTGAAAAAAAAAAGTTCATTACTGGGCATGCAAGCATGTCGGTTTCTCTTGCCAGCAATTGTCAGACAGTAAGTGAGTGGTCCTGGAAGAAAAGCCAATATAAAGAAGGGTCTCTCTCTGTCCAGTCTATAGCGGGGTGTATAAAGCTGTGCTCTTGAGTATTTGGGAGTAGAATGTTATGATCTCTTCCTATGTGACAGGGGCAATATGTTCCTTAAAACTGTCTATTTAGATCAAATTTACAATGACATGAATTTGAGCACCCTGACACCAGGCCTCCTGATCACCCTCACCCTGCCCCCACCGCCAATCATCACCTACACCCCCTCCCCCACTCATCATCCCCATCCCCTCCCCCGATCATCATCTCCATCCTCTCCCCTCATCATCACCTCCGCCCATATCCCCCAATTGACACCCCCAACCCACCATCAGTCATCACCCCCCGACCCCCCCAGAACATCACCTCACCCCTCCCCCGATCATCACACTCAGCTCCACCAACACCCACCCCCAAAGCCTGATCGTTGCCCCACTGCCCCCCCACCATTCCTCCTAGGAGGCCACCTTTTACTTCCCAAATGATCACCCAAGGCCCTGGGCAGAATTTTTCACTGAGTGGGCGGGCGCGTGCCGGACTCGCTCGAGCATAAGATAGCGCACGATGATGTCAGGTGAGGGTCTCGGTGCCATCACGCACTCATGTCGAAGTTCGGTTGGCAGGAGTGAGTGGGAGTTGGAGCTGTGCCCGCTATTAAGTAAGAAGCCAGCTAAGGCCATTAAAATGGCAACTGACACTGGTTTTACATTGTCTGTGTGATTTCGCACTCGTCGCACAAGCAAAACAGGCAGGCGGCCGGCCGACAATTTGCAAAACCTCATCCACGGGAGGGATAGAAAGGGTCAGCAGCATTGCCAGTGTCAGTAGTGAGGGTAGTTTGCTGCTGGTGACTTACTGGTACTTGGCAGCTTCATCTCTGTTCGGGGCTTCATTCTTAGCATTTCCAGACTTCATTTGAGGTGTGGACCCTTCCAGGTATCAGCCAGCCTTCTGTCACACTGGCAATGGGGATTGTGGCCTCTGCTGGAGACACCTCCTCTGAGGAGGAAGAGAGGGGCAGAAGGCAGAGGAGGCCACATGTCCTAATGCAGCTTCCAGGGGACTGACCTGTGGGAGGAGAGGCGCAGGCACAGGAGGCGCAGGCCAGCGGATAGTCTAAGGCGTTAGGAGCCGCAGGAGACGCCACTATACTGCTGCCAGGGTTTACAGGCGGCGATGCAGCTACCTCAATATGTCTGAGGTACAATGTCAAAGGAAGCTCTGCCTCTCAAGGAAGACAGTGACCTCCACCTGTCAGAGGATCGGCCCTGAGATCAGCTCCTACTGTGTGGGTGGACACCCCGTGACAGTGGCTCTGAAGGTCACAGTGGCCCTCAGCTTCTATGCTTCCGGCTCTTTCCAGGGCTCAGGGGGGGATCTTTGTGGAATCTCCCAATCAGCTGTCCACAGTTGTGTCAAGCTGGTGACTGATGCTCTGTTCAGGTGGGTAATGACATTTATTCATTCCCGTACGGATGAGGCCAGTCAGGCTGAGCGAGGCAGAGGCTTTGCAGCGATTGCTGGGTTCCCCCCCTCCGTCCAGGGTGTTATAGGCTGCACACATGTGGCCATCAAGGCGCCAGCGGGTGAGCCGGGTGCCTTTGTCAACAGGAAGGGTTCCACTCCATGAACGTACAGATAGTGTGTGACCACAGGATGCAGATTCTGCAAGTCTGTGCAAGGTACCCAGGCAGCTCCCATGACGCCTACATCCTCAGACACTCCCAGGTGCCAAGGCTATTCAGTGCTCCAGCCCGACTGGATGGATGGTTGCTGGGTGACAAGGGCTATCTGTTGAAAAGGTGACTTATGACACCTCTCCGCCACCCAAGAACAGAGGCAGAGCAGCGTTATAATAAGAGCCAAGCCTCCACAAGGACAGTGATAGAGAGGACCATAGGTCTTCAGGAGATTCGCTTCTGATGCCCAGACCATTCAGAGGGAGCACTACAATACCCCTCAGCGTGGGTGTCACTGATCGAGTCACATGCTGCGTTCTCCACAATCTGGCACTGGCAAGGGGCAGACCCACAAGAGGAAGAGGATGTTGACGCAGCTGCACAGGCCACAGAGGATAAATCCAGTAGTGAGTCAGAAGAGGAGCACGGTGAGGAGAGCGCTGAGGGTGTGGAGGCAGACCTCTGTAACCTCCAGGGAGGCAGGGACACCAGGGATGCCTTGATCCAACACCCCTTCAGCTAGGCTGCCAAATAAGTGCTACCACCTCATGCCAGGGCTGCCACCTCCATCCCGGATGTCTGAAATGACCCTTTCCTTTGACCCCAAAGTCCACTCAGTGCCTGTGCAATAGAGTTTAGAGCCACCCACGTCCAGCGTTACATACTGGCATACCCCGAACCACATTAAATTAAAAAAATGAAGGATATTCGGGCCATTACGACAAAAGAAAACTTATCTAATTTTGACGGTCCAATCAAATGAACAGAACCTTCTCTAGTCTTCAACCTCAGACCAGTTAAATTAAACAAAGCATTACACAACAGAAGATCACCTGTGACCAACCCCTTTTGTGGTCAAAGTGTCTTAAACTCACATTTGCAAGTGCCACATCTTGATGCTTCCCCCTCGCTGGCACCGGCATTGGAGGCAGCGTTCTGACTCTCCTGTCCTGTTGATCTTGTTGACCTTGGTGGGTCATCCTCTGGCCAGTGGAGCCTGTGCTGGCCCCGCCCGGGAGGGAGCAGCCAGTGCCATGGCTGGCATCTCCCCAGTCACCACAACCTCATCAGATCCCACAGTCACTGGCAGGGGGGCGGAGGAGCTGCTGCCCTCATCCAGAGTGCCCTGAGAGGAGCCCACAGAGATGACAGGCAGCTCGTGCGCCAACGTGAGGTCGCTCTGGACCTCCCTGCTCACCATTGATGGACGGGCACCTAGCTGGGATACCAGGTGCCTCATCCATCTCGCACATGGACACTGACTACCTGAGGTCAGTGCCTGTGTGAGGGTTTGCAGGTCTGAGCGCAACCCCAGGAACCCCTGGTTCTGCCCCTGGAGCTGCCTCTCCAGGAGAGTCGCCACTCTCTCAATGGAGGAGGCAGTGCGCTCGACCATGAGGGTCAACGCAGTGCTGATGCTCCACATGGACTCCTGCATAACGGAGACCATGGCACGCAGACCCTGATGGGTCTCCGCCAGATCCTCCCGCACAGCTCACTGGACATCCAGCATCTGCCGCCTAATGGACGACTCCAGAGGCTCATCATCAGCCTTCGACTCAGCATTGACCTGGTCTCCAGCAGCCCTCTGACTGCCGGCGCCTTGGGGGCACTCTCTGCCTCTGCCTGCACCTCAAGCGAGTGTGAAGTGCCCTCACCAATGTTTACCGACATTCTAGCCGCCGATCTAATGCCCACCAAGGCGCTGGTACCTGCACTGGTGCCTGGTTCAGAGAGCGGGTGTGACGCAGGCGCATGTGGAGCCTGGTGGTCCTCTGGTGTCAGGGGTGGGTCTTCGGGGTCCTGCGATTGGGTGCGTGGTGGCAAATCTAAGGGAGAACAACAACATGTCATTAGTTTAAGTCATCACACTGTCACTGTGCATGCCAGGCACCCTGGTGAGACCCTGGAGATCCGCATCATGGTGCCATCGTCTTTCAGTGATCAATAGGGAATCCAGGTTCGAGGCTCCCATCAATGAAGAGGCTAGGCAAGAATGTTTGCACCATCCGAAACTCTCACTGTCTGACACCCCGGCCTCTCTGCAGCAGGCTGGCCAAGGTGCATGCCGGCTCTCCACCTCCAAGGCATTCTGCTCATACCTTGTGAGGATTAGGAGGTTAGCGGGGCCTTTGCCGGTCTGCGACCTTTCCGTGTTGTTATGGGCTGTCTTCTCCTGAAAGGACAGAGGAGCATTGATCAGTCCACTCTCTACCTACAGCACCATTGCAGCCTGGCCAGCCCCACCTGAGGAACACCTCGCAGGGCACATCCGAGTCGTGGCCCTCGAGCCTTAAGGCGCTCAGTCCAAGCAGCCAGGGCTCACCCCCTTGGCCATTGGCACTCAGACTCTAACACCCCTGAGCTCCACAGGGCTGGGATGGCCAGACCTTAACACTTCAACACACTGATCCATGCCAACTCGGTACTCAGCCTTCCTGAGCGCAACAGGTCATTAAACCTCTTGCGGCTTTGGGCCCAGGTGCACTGCGCCACATCATGGCTGCCGACCAGCGCTGTCACCTCCTGCCAAGCTTTTTTTGTCAGATGCAGTGGCCTCCTCCTTCCATCCCTGGGGGCAAGTGTGTCCCTCCTGGTAGCCACCTCCTCCAGGAGGACTGGGAGGCACACATCAGAAAACAGAGGGGCCGAGTGCCCACCCAACCTGCCCTCCTGCCTGGCGTCTGCAGCTACACTGGGAGCCATAATTTTCTGTCGACAGCGCCGAAGATGTCTTCTTTGCTGGCAGCCTTCCAGGGTTGCCTGGGCTGGTTTTAAACCGGCTGCTGAACCCAGCAGCCAACTGGCCCCCACCCTTACTCAGCCCTTCCCAACCAGTGAGGAGCAGCCCTTCACGCTAGGCGGGCCTTAATTGGCCCACCAACGTGAAATCGCGGTCGGGGGCCGATCGCAGGTGGCAGCCCGTTTCCCGGCTGCTCCTGGGCCAGCTGCCTGCGCCCACCCACCCAACTCATAATTCTGCCCCATCGCTCACACCCTGGTGTGAACAGTGGTCCGATTTTCAATCACATTTCACTGGCGAGAGGCCTGGCACTATCAGGCTTGCCAGCTTGATGGTAATGTGGTTCCCTAACCCTAACCCTAACCCTAGGGATCGTTCCCTAGGGGGAGATGGTGACGTAGTGGTAATGTCACTGGACTAGCAAACCAAAGGCCTGGTCTAAACCTCTGGGGGTCGGGTTCAAATCTGATCATGGCAGCTGGCGGGGTTTAAATTCAATTAATAAAGTCTGGGATTGAAAGCTAGCCTCAGTGATGGTGACCATGAAACTATCATCAATTGTTGTATAAACCCACCTGCTTTACTAATTCCCTTTAGGGAAGGAAATCTGCCATCCTTACCTGGTCTGGCCTACATGTGACTAGAGATCCCAGTAATATGGTTGACTCTTAACTGCCCTCTGAAATGACCCAGCAAGCCATTCAGTTCAAGGGCAGTTAGGGATGGGCAACAAATGCTGGCCTTGCCAGCGACACCCACATCCCATGAAAGAATAAATTTTTAAAAAAACAAAAAATAGGTGCAAGTAAACTTGTAGGCCAAGATGCTTCACAATGGATCACCAGAGATCCCAAAATAAACACACAAATTTTGAGGCAGCAAAAAACCCAATGATGTGAGTTCTACTCAGGATAACCTGCTTTGTGTCATATTCAAATCTTGTTCTTTATTTTAGCCTCACAACATTTGCTATCGCAAACCCTCTGTTCATGCATGAGCAGTTTGTTCAACAGTTGCAATGTCAAAAATACTCACAGCCATGCCCAGTATATGGGCTGGATGCACTGATGCATTGAAGAAAGAAGCAACCAGGGAGCCTGAAAAAAAAATCGATTGCACTTTGCATTTGTGTGGAATAATTGTACAGTCGAGCCAAGCTCTGGTCGGTATTGCCTCTGCTGACATTTAAAAATTAGATGACCAGTGGGACGGGAGCATCTTGGCTCATTGCCACCAAGAATTGTTGGGCTGCTATGAAATAACAATGTAAAAAGAGGTCAGTTGTGGTCAGTATCTGAACTGAATACCTACAGGAGCTGCTGCACAATAGTGGGTGTGCACACTCAGGCTTTTGCAACCCATAACAAGGGCTTTAGAAACACAGAATTTGGATATTTGTGTCTAAAGTCAAGGTCGTATGCATGCTGCCAAGGATTAGACATCTATCAGACTACTGCCAATAGGCTGTCAGGGATCACACATAAATACATCTATAAATCGCCACAGAACATGTCTCTTTACTGTCACTAGATCGTCATGACATCTACCCATACAGTCTGCAAGACTTGCTCTTTTCCATCTCCTGGATCAGGCATGGAACTAAACACATCCACATTAAGCTGTTAGGAACCAGAAATTTCTGCTAGACTTAGCCATAGTTCAGTGGGTAGCACTCTGTCCTGACTCTGAAAGTTGCAGATTCACGACCCACTCCAGAAACTTGAACACCAAATCTACAGAGGGAGTGCTGCACTGTCAGAGTTGCAAGTGAAATGTTAACCCAAGGACACAGCTGCCCTCTCAGGTGGGCAGAAGAAGAAACCTACCGTATTATTTTGAAGAACAGCAGGGAGTTCTCCCTAATAAAAACAAAAAACTGCGGATGCTGGAAATCCAAAACAAAAACAGAAATACCTGGAAAAACTCAGCAGGTCTGGCAGCATCGGCGGAGAAGAACAAAGTTGACGTTTCGAGTCCTCGAAACGTCAACTTTGTTCTTCTCCGCCGATGTTGCCAGACCTGCTGAGTTTTTCCAGGTATTTCTGTTTTTGTTTTGAGTTCTCCCTAATGTTTATTCCTCAACCAACATCGCTTAAGACAAATGAGCCGGCCATTAGCACATTTCTGTTTGTAGGAGCTTGCTGTGAGAGAATTGGCTGCTGAGTTTTCTAGATTAAACATTTACAAGTACTTCATCAGCTGGAAAGCACTTTGAGGTGAACGATGTGATATAAATGCAAATTCTTTCTTTTTAGTAGGGGATTGGCACATTCTGATGTGCCAGTGGCTTCTGAAATTTAGGTACCAACAAAGCTCAAAATGGCGTATTTTAAATGACGAGTATTTTTTAAATCATCTCTGCCAGCCCGAGGGCAACATGTTATCACCCTGTCCCCCTCTTCTGCCTCCCCATCAACTCCCTCCCCCAGTTTTGGAGAGAGCTTCAGCAGAAACTGCATTTGCACTGTGAGCTCCTCTTAAATGCAGAACATGCAAAAGCATTCAGAACATGCAAAGAGACCGTGTTTAAACTACCCGTCTGACTCTTGTGTTGTTTTTCTGGGCTGCAGATAATCACAGGACATTTGCATTTGGATTTTATAGCAGTCAAATGCAAATCTGCTGTTGTGGAAGGTAAAGGTGGCAAACTTTATGACAATTGTAATTTAAAGACTAAACAAATCTCACATTACTTGCATAAGGGAATCTACCAGAATATCAACCATGAATTTTCAATAAATATGAATTTACGTTCAGTGTAACAAAAAGACATTTCAATTACTGTACTGCTACATATGAACACTAATAGGACAAATGTAAAACATGCATACTACAGGGGAGCTGTCTGTCATTCGTACATCAGACATGCACCATTATGAGATGTACATCATTTATACGACTACAATATTTATAGAGGGTATCAGGAAAAAAAATAATCCACATACAACACAGCCTGTCGAACCCATTGATTGACTCCCCGGCCATGCTGGACATGAGGACATGTTTTTAGTGCTGTGCATTCTATGTAATCCTATGTGGTGCAACGTACCCAGAAAAAGGCACTATTTTGAGAAACATTACAGCACTCCGCAGCGCCATCCCATCTCACAAGCCAACAGCTTACATTGGTAGTGAAGGTAGTGCAAGAATTTTCCAGGAGATGTCCGATGTTAAGTGGATACCATGCTGCCATGATCATTCACTCATTCATCATCTGCAGTACTCAAAGTGTCAGGCTTTGCTTTGAACTTTCAATTATTTACAAGGTGCTCCTGTCTTCTGCCTGCAAAAGGCCAATTAATCATGAGCAGGCTTGGCCCTGGAATTCGACACAACTTCTGTGCAAGTACTAGTAAACAAGGGGCTAGGATGATACTTGATCAATGAGTCACTCTGACATTCTTACACTACAATCAATAAAATATACCAGAGAGGGGAGATGAGGAGAATTTCTTTAGTGCAGCGACTTGTTATGATCTGGAATGCACTGTCTGAAAGGTTGGCGGAAGCAGATTCAATAGCAACTTTCAAAAGGGATTGGATACACAGTGAAAAAAGAAATACTTGTCGGGCTATGGGGTAAAAGCAGCGCAGTGGGGCTAGCTTCAAAGAGCCAGTGCACCCACGATGGACCGAATGGCCTCTTTCTCTGCTGTAAGCTTTTTTTTTAACATTGCAGACCTGCAACCTGCGAGACATTTTATTGATCACAAGTGCCACGCTGACAATGTGACTTATGGGACAGGTTGCGCAAAAAATAAAATGGTCAGCAATTAAAATGAATCAAATTGGGAGTGAGGGAGGGCGATTTTCCGAGGTAACGGAAATTGGGTGAAAGGTGGGGCCTCGCCCTCGCTCCGTCTGCCCAGTGGCGTGGGCAGGGAGCCTGTGCCGTTTCCGTGACCGAGCCGAATTTAAGTGAAATCGGTGGGCAGCCAGCACTAATCACACACACTATGGGCAGCACACTGATTGGAAGAGCAAGAAATGTCAGCAGAGCTGTTGAAACTTAAAGCCGGTAGCTTAAAGGGGAGGTACATTTGTCAATGATGGATAATAAGCAAAAATACTCTGGAGCAGCAGGTATCATGGCTTCAGCCAGAGCCCCTATATTTTCCCATGCAGTGGTGAAGATGCTTATGTAGCAAAGCAGCAGCATGAAGAAGGCCCTCTTTCCCTCTGGACACCATTTGGTCCCCACATTTATTAGTAGCAATGGAAAGAAATGGAAGAATATGTAAATGCTGCAAACAGTGTTATCAGGAACTGGCAGCAGTGCAGGGAAAAACTGAATGATCTCACCAAGACTGTAAAGGTAAGAGCCCCACCCCTTCATATCTCACAATCTCTGCAAAGCTCTTCATCATTCTACATTCTCACTGCTGACTTCCCTCCCCCTGCCACTTCTACCCCCAACTCCCAGCACCTATGTCTCTTCTCTGATCAAAACAGGACATTTCATTAAGTTCCCTTCTGCTTGCACTCATGTCATCAAGATAAAACACTGCCCTGACAACTGTGCCCCCTCCTCCTCCCCCACCACCATTGGTCTTACTCACGGTTTCTTCTTGTCAACATGCACACTATGGTAAGCTGCTTCAAGCATCTTCAGACCCTTTGACAGGATACACACTTCCACACTGCTCGCAGGGGAAGCGGGCGTACAACCAGACGGATTGTACCAGACTGGAGAAGACCCCGCCTCCCTACAGACACTGACACCAGTGGCAGAGGTGACAGTCAAAGGGCATACTATTCTGGAAGTGAGCAGGTGGGGGCGACTCACAACAGGTATTCGGGCACCTTCCTTCACGGACACACAGTCAGTACAAAAACCCAGTCACTTATCTGCTATCATTTACACTTGCTCCTATGTGCTAACCATCATCCCTCTCCTTTCCATGTAGCTCTTTCCGGTGATAGCCATACTGATAGGGGGTCAAAAACTCCCCACCCTCTCCCTCAGAAGATGCACCATCACTTGCTGATTCCTGGGATGAAGGGGTTATCTTGTGAGGAAAGGTTGAGCAGATTGGGTCTGTATCCATTGGAGTTTAGAAGAATGAGAGTTGATCTAATTGAAACATCTAAGTTCCTGAGGGGACCTGACAGAGTAAATACTGAGAGGATGTTTCCCCTCGTGGGGGAATCTAGAGCTAGTGGGCACAGTTTAAAAATTAGGTGTCTCCCATTTAAGATTGAAATGAAGAGGAGTATTTTCCTTTCAGAGGGTTGTTAGTTTGTAGAATTCTCTTCCCCAGAGAGCAGTGGAGGCTGGGTCATTGAATATATTCAAGATTGAGTTAGACTTTTGATTGACAAGGGAATCGAGGGTTATGGGGAGGGGGGGGGAGCAGACAGCAAAGTGGAGTCGAGGCTATAATCAGATCAGCCATGATCTTAACAAATGGCGGAGCAGGCTCGAGGGGCCGAATGGTCTACTCCTGCTCAAAATTCTTGTGTCCTTGTCTGCTGTGCCCCCTTCCAAACACCAGGATACAAATCAACACTTTGTGTGGGATAGATAGTTAGATCCGTGTGTGCTGGATTATTCAATAACAAGCGCAGGTGGAAGGCAAGGGCCAGGAAAGAGGTCGGTGGAAATTATACTCAAACCTAGCTCTTCTGGTGAGAGCAGAGATGCAAACTTTATGCGTCTAATCTTAAAACAGAAAGATGCTTTCTGGGCATCAGAAATTGATCGATGCATTGGGCTGCCTGCCACTGATCTCCTGCAATAATTCAGAGAGGGTGAGTTTGGAGAGTGTGAAGGAGTCCAGTGTCAGCTGATGTGGGGTTCTGACGCATGGCGTTGCAACTCTGCACTCAACCATGGAGTGTGAGCCAGTGGCCACCTCCTACTGCCTCCCTGCAGAAGCCTGTGGCACCAGTAATAGCATGGCAACGGTCACCTGTTTAATACAAGCACAAACTGAGACTGACTGATATCCCTTGTGGCAGCCTGCGAGCAGCCGGAGACAAAGAAGCTCAGAGCTGTAGTGCCCTTGACTACGACAGGCAATGAAAGAAAGAGAAAAAGTTTTCCATTTACATGGCGCTTTTCACGATCTGAGTATGGCCTAAAGTGCTTTACAGCCAATGAGGTACCTTTTGAAATGTGGTTACTGTTGTAATGTAGGAATGTTAACTATGGCAAGGAGCTGCATGCCTCTCCTACGAGAGCTGTAGGAATGTTGTTCAGTGTAAGGGCCATTGGGAGGGGAAGGATTACTCCCAGCACAACTCCTTCTCATTGCTTTCCCTCCGGCTGCTGCTCTTTGGATCTTTCACCCTCATGCTGCTGCTCCTTTTCCTCCTCTGGCCGGGGTGGAATTGCCAGAAGGGCCTCCATAAAAAGTAATGTGTGTTGCCAGAAACCTTTTAGGAGTTCAGAATGTTCTACTACCACTAAGCCATCTAACTAACAAAAATAAATAGGCAGACCTGGACTTTACGGTCAGCCGTGAAAGAATAGCTCTCGCTGTTCATTATGCTCACAGCTACCTAAACATGCTTTGTGGGATTTTGTGGGCAATTTACAGTCATCAGGCCTGACTGTAGCCTGAAGCTTCAAGAGCCTGATACTCCTTTAATGTCACTGGACTCTAAATTACTTAATCTATCTTCCACACTCTGTATTCTATTTGTGTATGTGTGTGTGTGTGAACTTTTGAGTGTGAGTGTGTTTGTGTGTGTGTGTGTGTGAACTTTTGAGTGTGAGTGTGTGTGTGTGTGTATGTGAAAGTCAAGTACCATAAAAACTATCCTCTTTTTTAAAAATTCAAGAAAACCTGTTTGATCATGTCTTTTATGGTCACAGCGTGTAAACAGTTAAACACTCAGAGAATTGGCAAGTATATGCGTTTTTAAGAAATAAAACCTTTGCAGTCAAATGAGGAGAGGGAAAAGAGGAGTGCCATTCAACCCCCTCTCACCTGATTGTTAACAATAGGCATTGGGATGTTGTAGTTTCCTGCTCAGTTCTGACTGACTCTGGTGGCTCCTGGTGGCTGGAAGAGAGCACATTTGCAAACATAAATGCAGCTTTTGCAGCCCTGCTTATAATTTGGGCCAGCAATTGGATAGGCCAGAGCTGAAGCAGACAGCAAACCATCCTAACCTGGGCAGCATGGGGCACAGATTTTAAACATTAGGGCCTCATCTGCACAATCCGGGTCAGATGTCCAACTCAAAACCAAAGGGAAGTGGTGGCAGGCCAGTGGGTAGGAATTGAATGTCAGGCAACAGGAGGCCAGGAACGATCCTGGGAGACAAAAGAAAGAGAAAAAGTAAAAATGAATTTATTTCCCTTCTTAATTAAAAAAACTCCAATAATTAAAATCGGAGGGAATGAAATTCCATACTTGTTAAAGTACATTTTCATTGTAAGATAAGTCACAGGAAGGGGATCTTGCAAGGGTTAGAGTTAGGGATAGGGGACCGGAAGCCCCTAAATATCCCTTGTGAGGCTTGGATGAGCGCTCCAGCCCCTCCTGGTCCCACAAGGACAGTAAACAAGAAAATACCCCTGACCTTTTGGGGCCTTTTCTGGCCGTGATTTCTCTTCCTGCAAGGAGGCTTTGGCTCCCGGCATAGGCTCATGGTTAAAATAGTAGTTGGTATTGATGATGCCATTAGAGGTCATTCTTCAAAGGAACGCCTCTACAAACTGTGCCTTGGGATCTTTTATGCCTCCTTGCAAGGGCAGATGGGGCCTCACTTCAATATCTTATCTGGAAAACATCACGTCTGACTGTGCAACAATCTCTCAGTACTCCATTGGAGCATCTGCCTCCATTCTGTGCTTTGGTCTGCAGAGTGGGACTTGAACCCATAATCTTCTTGAGAGGAGAATGCTGCTGCTGAGCTATAGTCGACACCTATAAACTTTTTGCATTACCACCGGATGTCAGCTAGCAAGTGCAACAGCCTTTGTTTCTGAAGCTGATGGTTTTCCTGAAGCACAGGGAATTTATCTATTAGCACTCTAGTTATAATCTTGATGAGAATGAAGGCCCAACAAATTATTCCAACATTGTACATGTTAGATTTAGATTGGAAGTAGGCCTTCATCATAAGATCCACTGCTATGGACAGCTCTGGATTACACTGAGTCAAGGAGCAAAAGTGGGTTGTCTCTGCCAAGCAAAAACATACTCTGCCACCAGAAAGTGGATATAGGCTTCATAGAACACTGCGCTGTGGACAGTAACAAATAGAGGAAAGATCACTCAAGAATTACTCCTACTCTGCTAGCTTTTCTAGGCACCTTTGATATTGTTCATGCAGAAATTGGATATTTTTACCAAGTCGAATGTTTGTAAGTGAAGAGGGTTTTCCTGCAAAGAAGTGGGTCAGTGGCCTACGTCTAAGCATCACAAATTAATCAATTTGCTTTGATGCCAAATTGTTGACCAGATGGCAGGATGATGTTGCAATAATTTCTTCTTTTTTTTATTATGTGGGTTGCAGATGCTGGGATGTGCCTGTGAGAGGTACTGTTCAGTAATTATGAAATGGGTCTGTATCTCTTTCCCTGCCTATCGCTAGGTTTGTATGCTATATGCTTGCCATTCTACTGTCATAAATACACCCAATGTTCTAGTGGTTTAATGACAAAATGTGTCTAATTTTCTTTCGGCCTTTTCTTTTATTTGAACATAGATTAGTACTTTGAGTAGTTCAATCTGAGCTGCAGCTCGGTTGGTTGCACTCTTGTCTCTGAGTGAGAAAGTTGTCATAAGAGCCACTCCAGAATTTGAACACACACTCCAGGGTGAGGGAGTGTTGCAGTGTTGGCTTTTAGGTGATCTGTTAAACTAAGGCCTTACCTGGTCTCTCAGATGGACATAAAAGATCCCATTACACTATTCTGAAGAAGAGTAGGAGCATTTTCCCTCATGTTATAGCCAATATTTATCCCTCCATCTACATTACATAAACACATTATTTGATCATTATCGCATTGCTGTTTGTGGGAGCTTGCTGTGTGCGAATTGGCTGCCCTGTCTCCTACATTACAACAGTGAAGATACTTCAAAAGTACTTAATTGAAGTGTTTTGAGATATCCTAAGTTCATGAAAGGTGCTATATGAATGCAAGCTTTTTCAAATTAACGCAGGTGCTCACAATAAGCTGAGCTGTGTGTTGAGCAGCAGAGCAAATGGAGTAACTTGATAAGCCAATGTGCCTAAACTATTCATATCACAGCTGTTTGAGTTTGACAAGCACATAACATCATGGCAATACAAAGTTTAATTTTTGTTCTTGTCAGAAATAAAAACTGGTCTTTTTTATTTGCATTGAGCCAATATTTCATAGGTTTCGGTCTCAGTTTCAGGCAATAAAATGGGCAGAAGTGAGGATAATGAAGCATTAAAATAGTTCAGAGCTCCTGAAAACAGTGTACATTCAATAAATACCTACTTTGAGGCTTGTATGGTTGGAAAATATCACATAGCTTATTCCGACTCCATCCACTTCATAATTTTGGATCAATGATTCACAGCAACTTCCTACATCTATTTAAGAAGAAATCTATAATGATCACTCTAATGTAACTAGCTGTGAATAATTCATACGCTTACCTGCTTCACTGGATGTCTCTCGGCACTCCTCAGTCCAATCACAACATAGAGCTCCTTCCAACAAACACGTTGCAACCTCGCTGTTAACTCATGGAGAAGTCTGCTACCCAGTTTCATCCTGGATGAGGAAGTAGTACAATGGTGGGAGGAAGCAGCGCAACATTGGACCGAGACAAAGCAAATACAATTTACATCGTCTGTTTAGACAATTTCGGGGAATAATGTTTTTAATTCAAGAGAATTAAACATACTTTCCTCTGTAGATCCTTTATCCTAGGACAATATTCCTTGTGGAAAATTAATTTGGATAATCTTAATCCTTTCCCTGAGGACAGTGGCCTACAGCACATGTTTCCCTTTAATTTATCTTTAATTGGAACTAATTTGGCAACTCTATTCAGAAGGACAGATGGTGCAGGAGGAATTGTAACAGTTGGAGTAGAGCAGGAAAAGGTACAGTTTTAAGATGAGAGAGAAAGACAAGTTGTTGAGGTCATTTAACAGGAGCTTAAATTATGTCTAGCTCAGAGTCTACCTAATTAGCGTGTGCTGCTGACAATGGATATGAACTAGCAAATTCCCAGTTTCCAACATTTATCATGTTGAAGGTCTTACTCTGCATATAATTCTGCCACTCGATATGTGCTTTGTGCAGAGTCAGTGATGATAGAATTCGTTATGTCTACCAGCAAAATTATATAGCCTACAATTTCACAATTGCACAAAACAGTTGATCCATGGAGAGAGCTGCTTTGCAAAGTGCATCTTTTTCAGTCAAACCATTGGCTCAATAATTTCAAATGCAGAGCCCAGATGGACAAAGGCTGTGATGTTCTCTTTTCTTTTATCCCAGGATTACGACTGAATCCTGACCTGCTGCACCTATTCCTTTTGTTTCCCTTATTTTTACCACCTTACTCGACCCCATGAATTACAAATTGTCATCTTTTGTACTTCTGCCCAGCTGTTCTTAAACAGGGTTAATCTTACCTGCACTGTGTCAGTCAGTGGACCACCTCCGGAGATTTGTTTTCTTCCCTATAAGGTGATGACCTGTGCTGAAGTGATATGAAGGCATCAGCTGCCTTCCCTCTGTCCCTCATCTCAATTCACATTCTTCCTGCCTGAGCCTAAACATTGAGTAGACAACATACACCTGGTCCCAAAAAAGCCAGAATCAATTTTTAAGGCTACTTGAACAAAAGGCTGATGAAATTGAAGGAGATGCCATTAACAACAGTTTGAACTGTCAATAAAAACATACTTAAGGTGCTTTTAAATATTTGGGGAGCAGGGAAAAAATTTGGTTATTGGGCAGTTTGTTCATAAAATTGTGTTGACTTTATGAGTGCTTCACTGCAATGTTTGTTTTTCCCTAACCCAACTGAAACTACTCCAACCACTTCAGATAAAATGGATAAATTGCAGGCAGAAGGTTGCTAGATTCATCTCCCCTCCCTCCTAGCAAGGCAGCCTCATTGCTGACAGGAAGCTGAGAAGGTGTAACACATTCGAACAAAGAGCTCTCATCAAAATTGATTGACGGACGCCAGCAGGTTGCCAGGCAACCTGAAGACATGTTGGGATAGAGAAACTAGTTTCACACTGACTGTCTATGTGCTCACACTGCAGAGTCCCCTGAGGTGAAATTGGTGAGAACCCCACCCCAGAACAAGGGTAGGAGAGTTTGGAAGATGCAGTTGCGCAGCATTTGCAATAACAAGTCCAGTCCTGATGCTCCGCCATAAATGGAACTTTAGCTTCTGCCCAAGTACCCATAGTCAGCTCTTTTGGGCCTTTATATTTGTGCCTTAATTCCAGGAGAGTGATGTTCAGCTGGAGACCCCCTAACCTCGAAAGCTCCACTAAGATCAACCTCAAAACCCACCTTTTGGGTGACTTGTCCTAATATCTCCTTATGGTGGCTGGTGTCAAATTTAGTTAGACAATGCTCCTATGAAGTACTCTGGGATGTTTTACTATGTGAAAGGCACTATATAAATACAAGTTGTTGTTTGTCCTGGCCAGGCAACTTGTTTTCCACATCTCTGATCTCCATTTTAGGACCCATGAAAAGTTTGCATCTTGATGCTGTTGGAGGTGTGCATCTAGCATTACATTTTTCTCCTGCCTTTGGCAGCGCGTTATCAATATAAAAGTGCATCCTAAAAGCAGGCCTTCTGTGTGGAACCTCCCTGACGAGAGATCAGGAGGGCCCACTGCAGTGGTATTGTAGATGTGGATGATGGACAGCAATCATCACTGATGGATTGGTTGGCGGGGTTCATACTGAAAACTTGGGAGATTTTCAACTTGTTGCTCAGGTGTAAAATAGGATTGGTTGTGGATTATCCACCCTTTACAGAAAAAACTCAATTTTCGTTTCCATTGAAGTGGGTATGTCTCCTCAAAGACCAATTTTATATCCCAGTAACAAGTTGCAAATCTACCCAATATCTCTAGTTAGTCATAAATAGACAATAATGAGGGAGGTCAATGTCAAACATCTCACTTCAACATTAGATTTATATTGCAGCTAATGATTGGATACTGTTATCTATCAGCTGCAATAAAACTCCAGCAAAAGAGTCTGAAGAAGGGTCATACAAACTCGAAACGTTAACTCTGTTTCTCTCTCCACAGATGCTGTCAGACCTGCCGAGTTTTTCCAGCATTTTCTGTTTTTATTTAACTCCAGCAAACCCTTGTTAATTTAATGCAGGATTCTCTGATTCTGACCAATGCCTAGGTGAAGCAACAACAGTCCTCTACACATCTGTATCTCCCCATGTATACAGCTGCGTCCTGCAGCAGTTAAGAGTTTAATGTTTGCAGAGCACAGTCACAATCGACAGAATTCTCCGTTCCCCGCTGGCATTGGGTGTGCTCAGCGGCATGAGTGGACAATATGGCGAGAAGGCCAAAAATCGGAAACCTGTTTGCGATTGTCTGCTCAGGCTTTGTACGGCTGCAAGGCTAGGGCTTGCTTGGGGAATGGGGAGAAGTGGCCTCAGGCATGGGGAGGGGCTGCATGGCGAGAGCTGGACTGGGGAGTGAGGGTATCCCAGAATGTGTGTGGGGACACGTTGATCTGTGCAAGCGGCCTCAAGGTGGTGATGGCTGAGGAGGCAGTCTCCAGAGCAGATGAGACCAGATAGCGATGTGAGGGTGTGTATGAAAGAGTGAGTGGTGATGTCCCTTGAGCTGGCAATGAGCGAGATGCCCGTGAATGTGTGATGTACTTGAGTGCCTGAGTTTAGAGTGATGAGATGGTTGCCTTACCCCGGTGGCATGGGTGAGATCATTCATCCTCTATCTGCATTGGATGGCCAACCCCTTCTGTGCAACATTGACACTGACCACCACTGCCATTGCCTACCAAGCCGGAGTAGTAATGTTGCTGCCCCTCCTGAGGCCAGAGTGGGGGTAGAGGACATCATGGTGGGCCTCCAAGCTTCACCAAACCTGAGGGCTGCAGTCTTCTTGCCTTTCAGGGCCAAGTCTTATTTGCAGCAGTCCTGGACTAGAAGCAATGAGAGGTGTGCGCATGGCTGTACTTTAAATGTGGTACCTGGCGTGATGATGCACTGAGGTCACAGTGTGGCAGACGAACTGGAGCCTGTCTGCCATCAAAACAGCATGTTTCCTGGGAATGCATAATCAATGCGGCGGGTTTGGGGCGCTATGGCGTGAGAAGCCGCCATTGTTTCCGGTTTTCGTTTTACTTGCCCTCTGTCGCACTTAGTGCAAATCTGGGGTGATTCTGCCCAATGTCTGCTGACTGCTAACATTATAACTGAAGTTGTAATTTTGCAATGGGTTGGCATTAAACTCCAGCCAATTCAAACTGGAGTGAATCACTCGCTTTCTTGGCAATATTGTGCTGAGGTGTCTGATCAGTTCCTGGCTCCCAGCTTATACAACCAAATCTAATGAACAATATTGTTACAGCCTCGAGGTTAGATATCAATTCAGTCGATTTGACTGATCTTTAGAAGCTGCTTAAAGATGAACCATGAGGCTTCTGCTCTTAGGAAAATTTCAGGCGTCAGGACGTTTTTGGGTCCCAACCCCGCATGGGTCAGAGGTGCACTGACAGGGGAATCTTACTGGAGGCGGCCAATTGTTTTTGCTGTCCAGTTAGGGACAGTGGGCGGGTTGCCAAGGCAGGTGAGCAGGACATCGCAGGCCACTCCAATGGAGTCTGGCAGCTCCCACTCTGAGATCAGTGGGTGTGCTACTGAGGGCCAGGCTGATGGATCGGCAGCGAGGCACTGCAGCGGCCATTAGCGTCCACGAAGCACCTGAAAAGGTGAATGAATATGGTCAGTGGAAACATCTCTCTCCATTATTTCAGTGGCAAGGCTGAAATATGTGCAGACAGTAGCCTTGCCATTCGCCATGCCTGAGCTCCCCTGCAGCCTGAACATTACCGCTGCTCTGACCTGCCGCTGTGATGCCGTCTCCTTTAACCTGCCGGGGGCAAGGTTGGGATGAAAGGCCCCTGAGCCTCTCATAAGATCGCCTGGCATTCTGGTCGACTGTTCCAAATTGCAAGTAAATTTGCCTAATTCATTGCTCACTGCTGTTGGACAGGCAGCCACTGCCACTTTGAGCCCTCCTCGGGTAAAAGCGCATGGGGCAGGAATACAGGGGGGTGCCAACCTGACTTGCAACTTTTGACATTTACTCTCGCCCCTAGCTCCAAACCTGCCTCATCGAGGCTGGTAAGATTCCACCCAATGCTCTTCTGTCGTGGAAAACTATCTGATTTCACCCAGCAATAAGTAAATTGAAAGCTACAGTAAATTGGCTACAGAACAAAGATTGTACAGAGTCAGGGGAATTAAGATGCCAAAAGAGAATGTTGTGGAACAGTAGGAGGTTGAAACAGATGGTACAGAGTCAGGTATAGAAGGAATGGACTGTACTACTTTATGCTTTTTACACTAAGGTGTGAAAAGCCTTGTCATAGAGACACTAACTGGTTGTAATATACTAAATTTTAGCTGGTTAGAACCTTCCTTAAAATAAAACCTGGTTCTGCAAATTCCTTCTAAATAAGGCTGATGAAATTTCTGACCACCTCCTGCAGATTTAGAAATTCAAGGGTAACAGGTTAACACTGTCTAAGAATAACACACATGAATGTTGTGCAAGCAAGTTAAGTGTTTGGACATAAACTTTGCTGATCGGAAGTTCTGCCCTGCCAAGTATTACAATATTTCCTTAGTCCGTGAGATCACAATGGTAGAATTGATTTAGGAGTGAGCACGGCAGTATTGGCCACTGAAGGGTCCATCTCTCATTTCTCATTTCTCATTATAAGTGTCACAGATTTAGATCATTTGAGATAAAGGAAACTGAATTTTGTTTCATCCAAATGTTCTAATTGTGCAGCTTCAGCCATTATAGAAACTGCCACTGCAGAGCTTGTAACAAATTAACCAAAGCCTCTCTACTCTTAGGCAGTCCCTCAGGATCAAGGATCATTTACTTCCACTCCGGTTCAATGGGTTCTGAGGTGGCTGATAAATCCAATGTGTAATCTGTAGACTCTGCCACATGTGGGGCAGGTGGCACCTGAAGGTTCGGGTAGATGGTTTGTTTGGAGGTTTGCGTGTTCTCTCCTACGCCTCGATGTTCCCTCTGCGTGTTCTTGTCGAAGTCTCTCAATGTGTTCAGCGTCTTCCTGAATGAACCTTCTCCATGTTGGTTGGTCACAAGCCAGAGACCCCCATGAATCGGTGTGAACGTTTGACCTCTCTGGGGATGCTGAGGACATCCTTAAAGCCTCTCCATTGTCCTCCTGGGTGTCCCCTGCCATGACAGAGTTCCAAGTAGAGCAGTTGCTTCGGGAGCCTAGTGTCAGGCATGTGAATGACATGTCCCACCTCGTCGACCTGGTTTTGAGTGATTAGCACCTGGATGCTGGGCTAGATGGCTCAAGAGAGGATGCTGCTGTTGGACCATCTTTCTTGTCACTGGATTTGAAGAATCTTGTGAAGGGACCACTGAGAGTAATTCTCCAGTGCTTTGAGGTGTCGGCTGTAGATTGTCCAAATCTCCGAAGCATATGGGAGCATGGGGATCACCGCTGCCTGGTAAACAATGACCTCAGTCTCATGTTTGAGATCCCGGTCCTCAATTACTCTGTGCCTCAGTTGGCCAAAAGCTGAACTGGCACATTGGAGGCGATGTTGAGTTTCATCATCTAAACCTGCCCTCGTCAAGAGGCTCCCAAAACACAGAAAAAGGTCACATTTCCCAGGATCCCGCCATTGATCTTAATCAATGGGGGGAGATGTGCTATGGGAGCTGGATGGAAGAGGACCTCAGTTTTCCGGGTGTTTGGTGAAAGGCCCATTTTCTCATATGCTTTGACTGTGGAGATCAGTTTCTGAGTGAGCGCACACATGGGTGTCATCTGCACACAGAAGCTCAATGACTGAAGTTGGAGTGATTTTAGTTTTGGATTCAAATTAACAAATTAATAAAGCAATTGCCAAAATGCTTTACGTTTTTATCCTAACCACCCCTCAACCAATTTTTTTCACAATGTATTTTCATTAAGATGCGGCACTTTATTTCATGTTTTAAAATTGAGAAAATAAATAATTAAAAAATGACCTACATCCTTTACAGTTAAACACCAGGATGGAATTATTTGAGGAAGTGACTTGACATGATGGATGAAGGAAGCTGCAGTGGATGCAGAGTACACGGACTTTCAAGGAGTCTTTGACAACAAACCACACTGGAGATGATTGGGGTTGATTGAAGTGTTTGGAAATAAGAGAAAGGGAGCAAATTGGATTTTAAAAGTTACAAAAGGGAGAAAACAGTAAATTAACAATTTCTCAGAGAGGTTAGAAGTGGATTTGCGATATTCCACAGGCTTCTGTTATGGGACAGTCTGTGTTCACCATGTTCATCAATAACTTGAGTAAAGACCTTGAGGACATGGTGCCTAAAGTTGCCGACAATACATAAATAGGAGGCAAGGTAATTAATTCTGAGGAGCAAAGTAGAATTTGAGAGAATTTGATAATAGAATGGGCAGAAAAGTGGCAGATGGAATCCAACAATAGTAAATGTGAGATACGCATTTTGATTTAAATATATGCAGTAACTATACTTTAAGTGGAAGAGAGCTCAGTGATGTGGAAGAGGGGAGAAATGTAGGGCTTCAGGAATAATTCTTTGTTGTGTCATATGGCAGCTTTCTTTTATTTTGTTCTCCATTTGTTAAGTCTTTTTTTAGAATCAGGAGGAGCTACATCCAGAAGAGATCCCACGAAAACTCCTTAATGGCAGCTAGGATGACAGGATTTCTAACACTGATCATAGTTCTCATGACAACCATCTTTTTTGTTCCTCTTATTGATGAAATAGTGTCCTTTGAATAAATGAGGTAATTTTCTTTAGCAGTTGGCTGCTAGTTGGGTTATAAGATAACTTGCTGTCTAGTTTATGTCTAAATACTGCAATGGGTTGAGTATACTGAGTGTACTAATCCAGGTGCACTATTTTGACCACCATTTAGTGGAGTTGCTCACTTTACTCTGATGGATCACAAGTAGTTACTTAAATGGCCAGTGTGGGGAATCAATAGGTTCATGTAAGGGGTCGCTACTGGAACAGAGAGGAACAATGAAAACATGAGACTGAGTAATGCTTTGGGAGTTCAGGTGATGAGTTCTGTTGCCAGTTTACATTGACATGAATTGAGTTAGAACAGGAATAACCTGCTCTGAAGTTGATCTGGCATATGCTTGAACTGGTTTGTTGTCATCATTCAATGGCAGCAACCAGGGGGGTGGATTTCAGTCAAGTCTACAAAGCTCTTTTTTCTACAATAGGTTTCATCAGGATGTATCCTTGCTTTGATATTTGTCAATTAAGATTTGGACTTTTCTTACTATCTGAAAATTTCTAACTCAATATAACAAGGCAATTTTTAACCAATTATAAAATCTGCAATCTCACCACTTATTATTCTGCATTAAAGGCTTCCTACTCAATGGTTTCAATGCAGGAATTTTAACAGATGCGTGCTATTAAAACCTGCTACTCTTTCTCACTTAAAATAACTAGAATTGCCCAACATGTATACTGTTCGCAGTCTTTAAGGATTGATGTTTTTTAGTTATTTAGTGATGCTGTTCATTTTAGGGAATAACTTACAACATCTGGTTATGGTGACACCAGCACTTCTGCACACTTTCCAGGGATATCATGCCCTCACAATGTAGGGCTTTCATATACCCCGACTGCCAATGCCAGAGTGCTATTCTAGCCATTAGTGCATGTTTCTCATAGTAACCTTGGACTTTTTAAACTGAATGTTTTCACAACTTGAACAAATGTGTCTGATTCCCAAAAAGAAGATTTTAGTCCTATGCTAGATTCCTTAGACTGAACAGTTGAACCTTGATTGACTAAGTTTGGTTGAGTTTAGCTGGGCCTGTACTGCTGATTGGAAGACCACATGACAGGGTAGAAGAGGGAAAATTGACATCCTCTGACTTGGTCTGTTTGAATCCTGTCTAATTGTGGATCTGCACTTTGGACAGTTACAGGTATGGGACAGACAGTCCATGGGTCTTTGTTGCTGATTTGCCATGCAGGTGACTAGTGCAGCATTGTCAGTGTAGAGTAGTTCCCTGATCAAGACGCAATGTGTTTTTGTCTTCCTTTTCAGTCTTGGTAGATTGTAGAGCTTGCTGTCTGACCTAGTGTGCAAGTAAACTCCTTCCATACCTGCAGGGAAGGCAAAGGTCAGGAGCATGGAGAAGAAGATGCCAAACAGAGTGGGGGCTAGGACACAGCCCTGTTTCACTCCAAAACTGATGGAGGTGGAGCCTTCAGACTTTACAGTGCAGTGCATGTTGTCATGGCAGGAGCAGATGAGACTGAGGAGCTGTGTTGGACAGCCAACTTTCCCCAAAATCTTGTAGAATCCTGCTCTGTTGACCCTGTCAAATTCCTTAGTGAGATCTACAGAAGTAAGGTAAAGGGTATACCCTCAAACGCAGATCTCCCAAGTGTGTGGCCACTAATCCAACAGAGGTGGCTTCAGTGGATTGGGCACATTCATAGGCTGAAAGATGGGTGTATTCCCAAATCCTCCTGTGATGAGGTAGCTGGAGTCAGCCAACCATTCGGGTGCCCAAGACTCCTCTGCAAGGATGCTTGAAAGTGTGAAATGGAGATGCTAAACATCGACTCTCACACTTGCGAGTCACTAGCTGACGAAAGAGGAAAATGGCAACACCTCCTGTGGCGTGCATCCACCACGATGACCAGTGGCTAAATCTTGGTAACAGGCGCCAACACCGCAAACAACAACCCACGACGACAGTTGGTAGCTTCATGTGCAGTACTTGTGGAAGAACCTGCCTCTCAAGGATTGGCCTCTTCAGTCATCAGCAAAGGTGTGCCAGATGAAGATCCCCCCGCCCTAAATGGAATCTTTGCTGCGTGTCCATCATCTCTCGTAGACGGAAGGATGCCAACTTTGAAAAGTTTAGGAGAGGTCGACGCTCTGTCATCATCCACCCTCCCAACTGCAATAAAATATGTGAAGTATGGTGAACAGACTGCAAAGAAAGAAAAATTATATCACTTTGAAATCCTTTATATACTTCATACAATACACCGCTTTGCTGCCACTGAGATCGAAGGGTTAAAGCTGTCGTGATGATGCATTTTCTCCTAATCAGCATCTGCAAGCATGATGTGGTTTCACTCATTTTCCTAAAGGGACGAGCAGTCCAACGCTCCCCAAAACTAGACAGAACTGGTTGTGGCCCAACATTGGCAGCTGCGTATCTAGTCGGAGTGATTTACAATGATGTGTCACAACCACAAATGTAATAAATTCCTTTTTTCTCTCTTGTGTCTCTCTGTGCAAAACAATGAATTATGAAGATAATAAAGTTTTAGTGTTGATGATCCTGACACTTTGAAGGACAGTGGGCCCTTTGTTTGATCCCCATAACACTTGAGTTTTTAAACTACTAAAACAATAGGCCTACATCTAAAACTATAACAAACGCAATTTTATTCTGCACTGTTGATAGTTTCATTACCCGGTGTCCTGATAATTTACAGCAGTGAAATTACTCTCTCTAACTTTGAATGGTTAAAAAACATCAACCAAATCCCCAAGTGGCTGCAGCTGGGGCCTACAGTTACATAGGTTTGTTTTCTTAATTTAAACTAGTACCATCAACTTTATATCACTGTAAGGAACAGCTTTGTCAGTGGTCGTTAAGATAAGAAATTGTGGGGCATTCTTATTTACTTGATGCTCACAATGATCTGGAGCTGCATTAGGCTCCCTTCCCTTTGGGAACAAGGAAGGCATATTATAATATAGCTAGATAAGACAGGGTAACCAAATGATAATTACTGCAGGGATTTAACACTTAATAAGGCAGTAGTGAATTTTATGCTGGATTATGGTAATTAAAGTATGAGGCAATAGCTTGGTGCTTTAATTAGTTCAAACTCCCCTATTCTAGCATAAAACTTGCTGAATCAATTACTGGAGCTATTAATACATAGTTGGCAATGAGCAGCTTGGAAACAGGTTTTTCATAAATCGCATTTGATCTGTGTTTACTCCAATGCCAGCTCAGATATTTTAAGTTTAGTTCTCGAGATGCTGCTTTACTGCTCTGCTTCTTAGTGCCACATCAGGAACTTGAAAAGTGCCTTTAGAATTGTATTTCTTCTGGTTCTAATTTCCTAATTGCGGGGACAGAGCTACATGTCTCTGCGCTAAGAGTGCCTCCTCATGGCTTATTCCCTGACTGTAGAATGCACAGGGCTTTGAGCATCAGGGGAAATGTTACGAGTGAGATTTATGGGCAGAAAGTGTGAGGCGGAGTGCAACACCCTTTTAAACATATGGGGGGAAGATTTTATTTTCTCTTATGAGCTAAGCGTAGCAAAATCGTAAACGCGCTTATAAAGGACGGGTTTACGATTTCACTAAACTTAGTGCTTAGAGGAAATCTTTCCCCACGGAGCTGTGTTTATTTTGCCAGAGTGAGGAGTCAGCGGAAAAAAACAACTTTGCAATCAAAATGAGTGAGCTCTCCCTCTGTAGCTAGGTTAGGAAGAAATGCTGTCTTGGGGGGAAACTGTAGGGTATTTCTGAATGGATGAGCTAAAAATGGGCAAACCGTTTTCATCGTCTCTAGTTATGTTGCAGTCTTGTGAATGGAGTCGTACAGCACCAGCCAAGCCGTGTATAGAAACTGAGAGAATGAGCTCTCGTCATCCAGGCAAGTAATTACACCCGTGGTTAATATTTTATGAATCGTTGCTAAAAGCTGAAATCGGTTCATTAATATTTAATGTTAAAGGAATTATTTATTATAAACAAATATACAGAAGAAAATTGCAAAAAAAAAGTAATATCCAGGTAGAATCCAAACCTAAGTATTAAATAATGCTGTGCAAATATAATGATTTCTAGTTGAGGCTCTTACAATCCAAGGATGTCTTCGTAAACTTTGCATCTAAAGACTTTGGGAAATAAGGCTCCTGTTTGGCTGAGAGCGCAATGATTATTTAGATCCATCTTTCATACATCATGAGAGACATTGTTCTATTTCAGCTTGTCTCAGTTGTAGCATCATTGTCAGAAGGTCATGGGTTCCGCCCACTTCAGGCCATTGCTTGACTTTCCAATGTGTAATCAAGTCCTTGTGAAATGGGCTTCCAGAATCAATAGGTGCTGGAAGGTCACAAAGAGGCCTGATCGTAACATAGGCCTGAATTTTACCCTTGGCGGGCGGGCGCAATCGGCAGGTCCAGAACCGGTCAGGAAATGGACCATCGACCGCGATCAGCCCCCAACTGCGATTTCACGCTGGCTGGCCAATTAATGGCGAGCCAGCGTGAAATGAGCGCTTAAAAGCTCAGGGTGGGGGCGGGAGAAAGGGCCGGCGATGATGTCACTGTGGGTGGAGGTGAGCACTGCGAGAGAGCTCCCCGAAGGCAGGCAGCTGCCTCAGGGAGCTGTGGGGCTTCAAATGATTAAATAAAGGCTTAAAAAGCTGCCAAAAAATGTCCACACATCACAATCAAGCAGCTGAAAATATACCTCATGAAAATGCTGTCAACAGATATTTATTTTCATTTTATTTCTTAATGGAAATTTCATCCCGCCCTTGGATGAGTTTTCATGAAAAATGCAACTTTAGGTTGGACGGGCCATGAAAAATCGGAGACAATTGCGCTGTTAATGGGTTTAATTGCCCTCTTAATTGTCGGCGGGCACGCTTCCCAATTTTGCACACACCTGCCAAGCGAAATATTGCGCGAGTGCGCGATGATGTTGGGATGCTCACCTGATTTCATCTTGCGCCCGATTGGCTCAGGCACAGGCCCACCCATGTAATCTAAAATTCTAAAACAAAACAAAAACAGAATTACCTGGAAAAATTCAGCAGGTCTGGCAGCATCGGCGGAGAAGAAAAGAGTTGACGTTTCGAGTCCTCACGACCCTTTTGTTTTTAATGTAAAATTCTGCCCATTGTGTTTTTCAGCCATCTTTTAACTGTTTTCTTGCTGGTGGCATTTTAGTTTAAGTCAAGTGGGATTTAAACCTGTAAACAAATCTCAAAGCTGTTGTGTTTTAGTTTTGTTTTGTGTCTCATTGATGAGATGTTGAGGCTTGTATGTTTAAACATGAACCATTTATTGGCAATCTTTAACTGTGTACAGATTCCAGTTTATGCCATGCAAGGTGATGCTCTCATGCAGGGTTCCTTCCAGACTGTTCTCTGAGCCTTTTACCATGTGACTCTATGCATCATACTGCGAGCAGTGCTATTTTCCAGTCCCACATTAACCCTTGCTCTGCCAAGCACCTTTACATTATAATAGCATGCAGGCGCACATCCCCTTTTCTTCTCAAAAGAAAACCTTCCTCCCTTCTAATGGAGCATGGCTATTTATAGTTAAATCTTTACTTGCTATCCCTTCTCTCTCATCTCAAGTCTCTGACTTTATAAATTCAAAGGGTGGTGAGGCTTGACAGTTGTTCCACATCTTGGTCTGTCACATTTGGAGGAACGGTAGTAAGCCTCTGTGTTTCTGGTACTTGGTTGCCTCCATTTGATTCATTTCTGCCCTCCTTCGAGTTGAGTTTCTCTTTATTCACAACCCGTCCGATGCTTTTTCTGAACATCTGTCCCAACATCTGGACTCAAATTTTCTTTTTCCGCGGTGTGCGCCATGTTCTCGCTGGACGATGGCATTTCGCAAATGGAACCTTCATTTCCACTTGTTCCACAATTTCAGCCAAGCATTTGTTTGCTGTTTTACTTTCAAATCGTTTTGCAAGCTTATGGCCAGAATTTTCTCATCGGCGTGCGAGAGGCGGGACCCGCACGCCGACGCGTAAAATGACGCGCGGTGACATCGGGCGAGCGTCCTGACGTCAGGGCGCGCCATCGCGATAGTTCGGTGGACGGGTGCGAGATGATCTCCGATGCGCATTCGCCATTAATTAACAGGCCACTTAAGGCCTTTGAGGCACAAATTGACGCCAATTTTTCGGGGCCCGTGCGATCTTCAGATCGTCGCATGGGTGCAATGGGCAGGCGGGTAAGACACATTTGTGTAAACCTCATCCACGGGCAGGATAAGAGGGGTGAGTGGGGTCGCATGTTATTTGTCAGACATTTAATGCTTAAAGTTACTAATACTTGCCTGTGTGAGCAGGAATACTTCAAAACTCTTCACAACTACTTGGACAGGAGTAACAGGCTTCAGGTCAGGACTCTGAGTAAACATCATTTCTGGGGCCTTCCAGGTTTCAGGAAGCCTCCCCTTAGCCTGGGAATGGGAGTTGTGCTCTCCACTGGAGGTACCTCCTCTGAGGAGAAAGGAAGGGCCAGAAGTGGGAGGAGGCCAGGAGTCCACATTCAGCCTCCAGGGGAGCCACCTTTGGGAGGAGAGGTGCAGGCACAAGGGGCGCAGGGCCAATAGGAAGTGCAAGGCGGAAGGGCCGCAGAAGACGCCACTATCCTGCTGCCAGGGTATACATGCGGCGAAGCAGCTACTTCAATATGTCTGGGTGCAATGCTGAAGGAGGCTCTCTTTCTCAAGGGAGACAGTCACCTCCATCTGTCAAATGATAGGTCCTGAAATCTGCGCCAACTGTGTGGGTGGACACCCCATGCCAGTGGCTCTAAAGGACACAGCTGCCCTCAACTTCTATGGCTCTTTCCAGAGGTCGGTGGGTGATTTTTGCGGTGTCTCCCAATCAGTTGTCCACACTTGTGTCAAGCAGGTGACAGGCGGTCTGTTCAGGCGTGCATTAACCTTCATCCACTACCACTGGGACGATGCCAGTTAGACAGAGCGAGTCAGAGGCTTCGCGGCCATTGCTGGCTTCCCCCGTGCCCAGGGTGCAATAGACTGCACGCATGTGGCCATCAAGGCTCCAGCAGGTGAGGCCGGTGCCTTCGTCAACAGGAAGGGCTTCCACTCCATGAACGTGCAGATAGTGTGTGATCACAGGATGCAGATTCTACAAGTCTGTGCAAGGTACCCAGGCAGCTCCCATGACGCCTACATCCTCAGACACTCCCAGGTGCCGGAGCTCTTCAGTGCTCCAGCCTGGCTGGATGGATGGCTGCTGGGTGACAAGGGCTATCCCCTCAGAAGGTGACTCATGACAACTCTCTGCCATCCAAGAACAGAAGCTGAGCAGCAGTACAATAGGAGCCACGGCACCACAAGGGCTGTGGTGGAGAGAGCCATCGGTCTTCTCAAGATGCGTTTCCGATGCCTGGACCGCTCAGGGGGCGCACTCCAGTACCCCCCAAATCGTGTGTCACTGATAGTGGTTGCATGCTGTGCTCTCCACAATCTGGCACTGGGAAGGGGCGATGCTGGGGAGGAAGAAGATGTAGATGCAGTTGCTTCGGCTGCACACAATGAGTCTAGCAGTGAGTCCAAGGATGAGCACGCACAGGGAAATTCTGAGGGGGTAGACGCTGACCCGGGCATACTCCAGTGAGGCAGGGACACCCGGGAGGCTTTAATCCGACGATCCTTCAGCCAGCCCACCACAGATAGACCTCCAACACACACCAGGGCTGCAGGCTCCATACTCGAAACCTGAGTGCAAAACATTAACTAAGGGCCTTGTCAGTAAAGCTCAATGTCAAATAAGTCACTCATAACATCATGGGTTCCCATCCACCTGCAGAAGTAAGGAATCCCCCTCAGTCACGCTCACATATCAAAATTTAATCATTTAACAAAATGAAGCACAAAAAAAATTACAAAAGTGTTACACATCACACCGAGTGGTCTTCAACTAATAGTGGGGCAACATAAAACCACCAGTGAGAAACCCGCGGTGTGCCTAAGGTGCCTTAAGTTTACATTTCTGGGTGTTACGTCTAGGTGCTGTCCCCTCGCTGGCACTGGCATCTGAGCCAGCCTGCTGACTCTGCTGTCCTGTTGGCCTCGATGACCTTAGCGGACGTCCTCTGGCCCGTGGAGCCTGTGCCGGCCCCGCCTGGGAGGGAGCTGCCAGTTCCACAGCTGGCATCTCCCCAGTCGCCGCAGCCTTATCAGATGCAGCGGTCACTGGCAGAGGGGCAGAGGAGTTGCTGCCCTCATCCAGAGAGCCCTGAGAGGAGCCCGCAGAGATGACAGGCAGCTGCTGCACCGACGTGAGGTCACTTTGGACCTCCCTGCTCACCGTAGATGGATGGGCACCGAGCTGGGAAACTTGGTGCCCGGACCATCTCCCACACTGGCACTGACCAGCTGAGGTCATTGCCGATGTGAGGGCTTGCAGGTCCAAGCGCAACCCCAGGACGCCCTGATTGGTCTCCTGGAGGAGCCTCTCCACAAGAGTCACCACTTACTCCATGGAGGAAGCATGACGCTCGGACATGTGGCTCATTGCATCGGTGATGCTCTGTGTGGACTCCTCCAGCACGGGCGCCATGCCAAGCATAGCCTCATGTATCTCTGCCAGATCCTCCTGCACATCCTGCTGCATTTCCAGCATTTGCTGCCTTAATGACGACTCCAGAGGTCCATCATCAGCCACCGACTGAGCATGTGCCTGGGCCCCTGCAGTCCTCTGACTGCTGGAACCATGGGCACTCTCTGTCCCTGCCAGCTCCTCCAGTGCCTGTGAAATGCCCTCACTGCTGTGCCCCAGATCACTAGCTGATGATCTAATTCCCACCGAGATGCTAGTATCTGCGCTGGTGCCTGCCTGGCTGAGATGGTGTGATGCTGGTGAGTCCAATTGTTCAGGGCCCTCAGGTGTGAGAGGGGCCCCTCTGCCTCCTCCTCCCGGCCCTGCTCTGGTGATGCTGAAAGGAAGAACAAGGACATTTGATTAGTTAAAGTGGAGACTGTGTCAATGTGCATCCCTGTCCCCTGGATCATTATGCGCTCATCCTTCCATAAACAATGGTCAACCCATGTTGCAAACTTCAATCACTGAGCACTCAGCAGTGCCATGGCTGCTGGGACACTAATGGTGACCTCAGTGCTTGGGAATCTTACCTCCCCGTGACACCCCAGCCTCACCACCACCGGTGGACCTGGGCACATGGCGCCTCTCCAGTTCCATTGCCTCCTGTTCGTATCTGGTTATAATCGCCAACTGGGCCTGGCCTCTGCCAGTCCACATTCGCTTGGTGGCATTGTGCGCAGTCTTCTCCTGAAAAGGAGGGAGGAGCATTGATTAGCCCACCCTGTACCTGGATTGCCATCGCATCCCTGCCAACCCAGCGAGAGTGGGACATTGCAGGACTCCAGTGATTCCTCACCCTACAGCTGCCGCACACTCACCCAAACAAGCCAGGGCTGACCCTACCCTTGCCCAAATGCTGCCTCCATCACATTTGGCACCACACGGTCTAACCTTGCAAAGCAAGGAGGCACAAGCACGTGGAACGCCCAGGGCAGCAGATGGATGGGTGCCCCGCCACCTGGAAGCTCCCCTCCCAGCAGGTCAGCACCCTGACTCTGACATGCTTCCCAGTTCCAGCACTGTGTTAGGGTGCAGATCCTTGACTGTGCTGCCACCTCCTCCAGGAGGGCAGTCAGGCACTCATCAGAAAACTGAGGGGCACACTGCCCATCTGCCCTACCCTCCTGCCTGGCCTGCTCTCCAGCAGCACTCTGGGGAGCCCTTCTGCTGGTCATGATGCAAGGCTGCCTGCGCTCTATTTGAACAGGTCACCGGGTCGCCATTGGACCCGGCAGTCATTGCACTCCAGCCGCCGCCCGCCCACTCCCGCTATCCTTGGGAGCCGCGCTTCACGCTGGGCAGGCCTTAATTGGCCTGCCCGTGTAAAATGGCAGCGATCGGCTCCGCGCCCACCTGCACCTGCTCCCAAACAGCCTGCCTGACAGGGAGAAAATTCTCCCCCATGAATCTTTTCATTCAGCTCAGCAACTACTCTGGTGAGTGCAGTTGTCTTTGTTTCAGAGTTATCTGCAAGATCCTTACACTTAACAACTTCGCCTGGGCATTCAGTTCCTTTCGGAGTCTTTGTTCCATGGTCCACTGACTGCTCCTTAGATTCTTCCAATTCACTCACCAGATCGTCAATCTGTTTCTCAGGATTTTCCTTTTCTACTTTTAAAGTCTGGATTTGCTCTTCCACACTGCGTTTCTCATCTTTCATTTTCTTTGGGTTGGATCGAAGTTCAAGAATTTCATTGCTCTTCTCACAATGAGGATCCAACATTTCATCAAACCCATCTTCTGTACTTAAAAGTTGGTTCTCTACATTGATCAGTTTTTCATTAGCAGGGTCTGATTCGTGTGTGCTATCCTTCAAGCTCACATTCTTTAATTTTGCTTCTGCTAGTTGTATCTGAGACTCTTCATGTTCCTTTGTGAGAACTTCTCCTGTTCCTTGGAACTGCTTCACTGTTTCTTGACATTCTCGGTTCTTGATTTTCATTTCAGCCACTTCGTTTTTCAACGACTGAATGGTTCTCAGTACATCTGAGACATCCAGCGCTATTTCTTCTTCTCGTTCCTTATACGACAGTGTCAGATTTATATTTTCCAATCTCATTTCTGTGTTTTCTTTCTCCGTCTGCAACAGAGCGTTGGGCTTGTCCTTCATTTTTTGCTTCACTGTTGGCCAAGTTTGTCTCCGGTGAAGTCTTAACTTGTTTCCGTTTGGTAATTGTGCTACTCAGGGCTTCATTATCGCAGCTTGGAAAGTTCTATGGCTTTTCCTTTCAATGCCTCTTCTTTGTCATTCAGCTGGTTCTTCAGCTCTTCTGTCTTTTTCTTGTAGTTTTCAGCTTCCTCCTGGAATACGGAACATTGCTGAGTCTTCTCTGCCAAATGGTTCTTCAGTTTGTTCAGAGTGACATTAAATTCATTTGGCTTCTTACCATAATTTTCCAGAGGAACTAACTTGGTCCTAGGGGATCCTTGTAACATGTGAAGGCCTTTCAACAGGATTTCCTTTTATTTGCAAAGCTCGTTTGCTTCATCTTGAGTTTTCCTGTAACCCATGAGAATCTCCTCGAGTTTCTTCTGCTATGCTTTCACGCTGCTGTTTAAGACAGTCTTCATTTCTTTGTATTGCTGAATGGTCATGCATTCTTTTTACATTTAATCTTGAAGGACAATGCAGAAGTGCTCCATAGCCAATGTATAGATCAATATGTGACAACATTTGGTGAAATATGAAAATGCTTTGACAGGTATCTTAAACTCCAAATTGTGGAGAGTACAGACCCGAGGAGAAGATCTAGCACACACCCAATGAAGTGCCGAGGGCAACAAAAGACCCCAGAGAGAGGGCAACAGAAAACCCCAGAGTGAGGGAGGCAAGTGATCCCAGAGCGAGGGTGACAGAAGATCTTAGAGCAAGAGAGACAATACTCAAGTAAACCACAAGATGTTTGCCGATCATGTCAGTGCAATGAAATGCACAAGCCGAGGAGCTTAGTGCAGAAGAAAGAAATGGCTGAGAAGTTATTGGAGTTCTTTCAACTGTTTATTTCCTTGTTGACCTCTTGCCAACTCAGTCTGGGCTTCAGTGCATCATTTTGTTGTGACTGATAGTTCCAATGCAGCCTTTCCTTAAGTAATATTCAAAGCCCTTTTCAGCTCCTCATGTTTTTCAATGGCTACATATTGATCCTTCAAGGAGTATTTCAGGGTTGCAAGTTCTTTGCGTGACTTTTCTGCCTGCTGTTTTGCCTGCCTGTACATCCGGTTGAGTTTTCCCAGCTCCCGCTTTGATTTGCCAACTTTGGAATAGAGGGTCATTATTTCCTTCTGATACCTTTGTGTCATCTCTGAAATTCATTTGTCCAGATCTCGAACAGCTTGGTTCATTGAAGACTTCAGTTTATTGTTTTCGAAAGAATATACTCAGATTGAATCTTGCACTTCAAATCTTCCAGTTCAGCTCAGATGCAAACATTTTCCTGTAGGACAGCCTTGTTTACTTTTTGCACATTTTGCTTCTTTAAAGTTACCTCAGATAGCTTTCCTTCGTTCACAGCCATCTGCTGTTGCAGTTTGGGTGCTGCATCAGTATTTTCAAAACCTCTATTTTTTCTTCTGCACTAGATTCCTTGGCTTATGTATTTCATTGCACTGACATAGTCAGCAACTACCTTGTGGTTTACTTGAGTATTGTCTCCCTTGCTCTAAAATCTTCTGTCTCCCTCGCTCTGGGGTCTTTTGGCTCCCACACTCTGGGGTTTTCTATTGCCCTCTCTCTGGGGTCTTTACTTGCCTATGGCATTTTTCCGCGAAACTTTCTTCTAGGTTCTGCGCTTTCCACGATTTGGAGTTTAAGATATCTGTCAAAGCCTTTTAATATCCCACCAAGCGTTGTTGAGTATTGATCTATACTTTGGCTGTGGAATATTTCACCCGCAAATAAACCAGTCATGAATAAAAACTTGTCAACTTCTGCTTCTTCTGATTCCTTATTTAACCCTATAATTCTTCTGTAAACTGAAAATTCTCTTGTCCAAGACTCGTACTCTTGGGTCTAGTTTAGCCACTCCTTTAGCCAAAATGGGTCTGGCTCTTCTAATTTTCTGTCAATGGCTTCTCTTTTGTAGTAGTTGTAGCTTTAAATGTCGTTGCCCCTCTAAGGCAGGGTGTCTGCAGCCTGTTGGTTTGTTTGCTTTTGATTTTCACATACTTTTACAATTTTGGCGGGTTCTTTGGCAATTGACTGCCTCGTTCCCTTCCAAAGCTTTCAAACTTTTTTTCTGCAGGCCTTCCCTTTTTAACTTGTTTTTTCACTTGCAGCTGCGTTC
Organism: Cetorhinus maximus; assembly: GCF_964194155.1. NCBI lineage: Eukaryota > Metazoa > Chordata > Chondrichthyes > Lamniformes > Cetorhinidae > Cetorhinus > Cetorhinus maximus. The sequence goes on from NC_135902.1 coordinate 37,457,025, forward strand.
CAGCTTCTGCAGTCTGCTGAGCTCCTGAAAATGCCGCCTATTCTGCAATATAAGTCCAGCTTCTTTTCTGTTGTTTTGCACAACTGTCTTGAGATCTGATCAGGTTCCTTTACTCTGCATCACTCAGGGTCTTGGACAGGCAATGGACCTCCACTCACTCTGGTGGGTTCCTCAACTTCCAAGTTTGTAGCGAAGCTTCTTCAACTTTTTCTTCAATTTCTTTTCTTAGGCACACATCTCTCTGGTCAGGCTTCAGCCACTTTTAGTTTTTCATATCTTGGGATTCTGTTCTGGGTCCATTGTTTAAATGCCACCTTTCATGCCACCGCTCATCATCATGTTATGTTATAGGTTCGCTTAGTGTCTCATTGATGAGAGTTGAGACTGGTATGTTTAAACGTGAACCATTTATTGGCAATCCTTAACTATGAAAGCAGACAGACCACCCAGCATCGACCTAGACACCGGAAACGACAACAGCAATCGCAGCCCTGTCGACCCTGTGAAGTCCTCCTTACTAACATCTGGGGGCTAATGCCTAAATTGGGAGAGCTGTCTCACAGGCTAGTCAAACAACAGCTGGACATAGTGATCCTCACAGAATCATATCTTACAAACAATGTCCCAGACACCACCATCACCATTCCTGGGTATGTTCTATCCCACTGGCAGGTCAGACCCAGCAGAGATGGCTGCACAGTGGTATACAGTCAGGAGGGAGTTGCCCTGGGAGTCCTCAACATCGGCTCCGGACCCCATGAAGTCTCATGGCATCAGGTCAAACATGGGCAAGGAAACCTCCCGCTGATTACCACGTACCGCCCTCCCTCAGCTGATGAATCAGTGCTCCTCCATGTTGAATACCACTTGGAGAAAGCACTGAGGGTGGCAAGGGCGCAGAAGGTACTCTGGGTGGGGGACTTCAATGTCAAGAGTAGCTTGGTAGCACCATTACTGACCAAGCTGGCCAAGTCCTAAAGGGCATAGCTGCTAGACCGGTTCTGCAGCAGGTGGTGAGGGAGCCAACAAGAGGGAAAAACATATTTGACCTCATCCCCACCAACCTGCCTGCCACCGATATATCTGTCCATGACAGTATTGGCAGGAGTGACCACAGCACAGTCATTGTGGAGTCAAAATCCCACCTTCACATTGAGGATACCCTCCATCGTGTTATGTGGCACTACCACCGTGCTAAATGGGATAGATTTTGAACAGATCTAGCAACTCAAGATTGGGCATCCATGAGGCGCTATGGGCAATCAGCATCAGCAGAGTTTTACTTGAACACAACCTGTAACCTCTTGGCCCGGCATAGCCCCCACTCTACATTTGCCATCAAGCCAGGGGATCAACCCGGGTTCAATGAAGAATGCAGGAGGGCATGCCAAGAGCAGCACCAGGCACACCTAAAAATGAGGGGTCAACCTGATGAAGCTACAACACAGGACTACTTGCATGCCAAACAGCATAAGCAGCAAGTGATAGACAGAGATAAGCAATCCCACAGCCAACAGATCAGAGGTAAGGCCTGCAGTCCTGCCACATCCAGTCATGAATGGTAGTGGACAATTAAACAACTCACTGGAGGAGGAGGCTCCACAAATATCCCCATCCTCAATGATGGAGGAGCCCGGCACATCAGTGCAAAATATAAGGCTGAAGCATTTGCTCCAATCTTCAGCCAGAAGTGCCAAGTGGATGATCCATCTCAGTCTCCTCCAGAGGTCCCCTGCATCACAGATGCCTTACTTCAGCCAATTAAATTCACTCCACATGATATCAAGAAACGGCTGAAGGCACTGGGTACTGCAAAGGCAATGGGCCGTGACAGTATTCTGGCGAGACTTGTGCTCCAGAGCTTGCCACACCCCTAGCCAAGCTGTTCCAGTACAGCTGCAACATTGGCATCTACCCGGCTATGTGGAAAATTGCCCAGGTATTTCCTGTCCACAAAAAGCAGGACAAATTCAACCCGGCCAGTTATTGCCCCATCAGTCTACTCTCAATCATCGGTAAAGTAATGGAAGGCGTCAACAACAGTGCTATCAAGCGGCACTTGCTTAGCAATAACCTGCTCACTGACGCTCAGTTTGGGTTCTGCCAGGGCCACTCAGCTCCTGACCTCATTGCAGCCTTGGTTCAAACTATGAGGCTGCTATCAAAGGCTTTGCTGAACTGCTTGGCAGCTGCATCTAAAGCAGCTCCAAATCGATCACCAATAGTAAGGAGACCAAATGTGAGGCTAGAGATGAGGTCTTTCCCCACTCAGGCACAGACAACGATGTTGTGATGTCCAGAGACAGCTAGACCATGGTCTGCGGTTACATCAGGCACATCTCGATAAAATGGCATGCATGTTTTGGCAACCTTCTCTGGAATCAGAGAAGGCTCAGGACACCTCCTAGGCCCATGTCCTCCTTGAAGATTTCGGTGATGGGCACTCCAGCATAGATGAGCTCATAACCCCTCTCATCACAGATACTGGTCATGAAGGAAGCTGGCCTTCGGATTAGACCCAACTGCCTTGCCCAGGAATAGAAAGTGGCTGAACTCCCGAGGTGAGGTGAGAGTGACTGCCCTTGACATAGGCTGCATTTGACTCAGTGTGGCATAAAGGAGCCATAGCAAAACTGGAGTCAATGGGAATCACAGGGAAAACTCTCCGCTGGTTGGAGTCATTCCTAGCACAAAGGAGGATGCTTGTGATTGTTGGAGGTCAGTCATCTCAGCTCCAGGACATCATTGCAGGAGTTTGCCAAGGTAATATCCTTGGCCCAACCTTCTTCAGCTGCTTCATCAGTGACCTTCCTTCCATCATTAGGTCAGAAGTGGGGATGTTTGCTGATGATAGCACAATGTTCAGCACCATTCGCGACTCCTCAGAAACTGAAGCAGTCTATGTCCAAATGCAGCAAGACCTGGACAATATCCAGGTTTGGGCTGACAAGTGGCATGTAACATTTGCACCACACAGGCGTCAGGCAATGACCATCTCCAACAAGAGAGAATCCAACCATCGCTCCTTGATGCTCAATGGCATTACCATCACTGGATCCCCTACTATTAGCATCCTGGGGGCTATCATTGGCCAGAAACTGAACTGGACTAGCCATAAAAATACTGTGGCTACAAGAGCAGGTCAGAGGCTAGGAATTGTGTGGTGAGTAACTCACCTCCTGACTCCCCAAAGCCTGTCCACCATCTACAAGGCGCAGGTCAGGAGTGTGATGGAATACTCCCCACTTGCCTGGATGAGTACAACTCCCACAACATTCAAGAAACTTGACGCCATCCAGAACAAAACAGCCCGCTTGATTGGCACCACATCCACAAACATTCATACCTTTCACCATCGACGCACAGTGGTAGCAGTGTGTACCATCTACAAGATGCGCTGCAGCAATTCATCAAGGCTCCTTTGACAGCACCTTCCAAACCCATGATCACTACCATCTAGAAGGACAAGGGCGGCAGATAGATGGAAACACCAACACCCGCAAGTTGCCCTCCAAGCCACACACCATCCTGACTTGGAAATATATCACCGCCCCTTCACTGTCACTGGGTCAAAATCCCGGAATTCCATTCCCAACAGCACAGTGGGTGTACCTACACCACATGGACTGCAGCGGTTCAAGAAGGCAGCTCACCACCACCTTCTCAAGGGCAACTAGGGATGGGCAATAAATGCTGGCCCAACCAGTGAAGCCCACAATGAATAAAGAAAAATGTACAGATCCCAGTTACTGACATGCATGGTGCTGCTCCCATGGAGGTTCCTTCTAGACTGTTCTCCATGTCTATTTCCATGTGGCTATATACATCATACCATGGGTGGTGCTATTCTCCAGTCCCACGTTAACCCTTGCTCTGCCAACCGCCTTTACATTACAATGGCATGCAGTCACACACAACAAATACCTGATACAACATCGACCAGCTCACTTCTGGTTTTAATGGACTTGGGAAACCCAGCAGCTAAAGGGAGGCAAGGAGTGGTGGATCTGCAGTTAACTTGCAGCATTTAAGACTGGCACATCCGGTGACAGTAACAGTCAGCTGTGATCTTAACCGTGGATCCACCACCTTGTAGACATGCTATCCTGTTGACCTATGGGGGTGGTGCTGTTCAATGGTACAAAAGGCTACCATCAAAGGGACTATCTCAATTGGCCCATCTCCATTTCAGTAGCCATTACACTAGGAGCATAATAAGCTGGTTGCTAGTCAGTTGCCTGCAACTTCATGCTGAAGCTCTGGTTTCATTTCCTTTCATTTTTGCCTGTCACTTAATCCTCTCCCTCTTCAGATTTGGCACAGCCCACTAATGAGTTGAGACAACTATCGAACCTTTCCAAAGGCATTCATTATTTTTGTTACTGTATTGTGTCACTTTCAATTATCCCCATCCCTTTAAAATGTCACTTGCATGCAATTTTCCACTTCCACCACAAGCGTGCTGCTGCACACACATCCAAATCCACACTCGTAGCATTGTTAACAAACTGACCTTGGAAAACTGCGTGCAAGCAGTACACTTCCAAGTCTAAAATCCACTTCTGGCCGCTTTAATCTGAACTGCACCTGGAGCAGCCTGTAAAACAAAGGAGCTGCAGTCCTAGCCGCTCGTCGCGTCATCAATAGGATCTTTCAAATGCTAAAAAGACCATTTCAGACATCCAGCGCATTCAGGAAGCTCTCTGCAATACACCAGTCTGGAAGTTTGCTGGTTCATTCCATCATGGTATGTTCTTGCTGATACTGCCACACGCAGGGATGTCTAAATCTCCTTTCCGTGAGGACATTTTTCTGTTTTGTGTCAGTGGTCAATGGTAAGTGGCCCTTGCGTTAATTTTAAAATGTGCGCATAGATTACGTGCTAAATTTTTGCAAAATACTAACATTTAGGTGAAGAGCCAGCTAAGTGAAACCCTATCATACAGAAAACCCTCGATACATTTTTCTTCTGCAATTTGTGAGGGGGATTGAAACATTTCTGTCTGAGGGGTATTACACATCCTCAGAACACTTTGCTTCAGTCCATTAACCTTCAAAATTTACAGCGGTCTAGGGTAATACCAACCGGGAGGCCGACCAGCAGAGCGCACCAGCCTGTGAGGCTTGCACACCACCCAGAAGTGTCCCAAAATAGCACCTGGAGTCATATGTACATCATAGGGCCCCTGTTTGTGTACTACATGGCATTCAGGCTGAACTGGAATGCGCTCCAGCTGAATTGGATGGTGTTACTGCTGAACGGGATGGGCACTCCAGCTGAATCAGACGGGCGCTCTGGCTTAATTGGACCTGCGCTCTGGCTGAATGAAACACAAGCTCCAGCCCCAAAACCCTTGTGTCAGCCTCTGATGAAGGACGCTTTCTGCAGGTGCAAAACCCACTCCAATATAGCTGCTGCAGAGATGTTATGGTGTCTCCTGATATTTGAGGGAAATAGCTGCTGGGTTCCTGCTCCTTGATCACCGCTGGAACATGGAGTAAATTGGACTGGATATAGACGAGTCTGACTCTAACCTTCCCTCAGCACTGGGGTCGCAAAAGTAAAAAGCAGTTCCCTTGAACCTAGGTGCACCACTGCCTCTCTGATATTCTCCTCCCTGCATATGCTGATATCCTGCAGTGTAAAGCGCATTGTCTGGGAATTTCCTTGAAACTGGTCCAACTTGGCCAAAGGTAAAGAGGCTTTCGGACACATTTCCAGTGACAGAATGGGAGTAGCTCTGAAGAAATTCCCAGCCTATGTGCTTTGGCTGCCAGCTATCGAGAGATAAATATTGTGATGAAATTCCTTTTTGTTGACCAATCATTCGCCATGAGCGTAAAACAAGATTTCCTATTTTGTACTCACCATGATCTAATCAATTACCTTCTGAAATCTTTATGGGGAGAGAGGTCATGTGACCAGAATAACCATTTTGAAATGTCTTTTATTACAAGACCCCGGTTGCTTTTAGGCATTCTAGAAGGAGTCTGTAAATAGAGCAGTAACATCATTTCTCTCCCTCCCCTGTTCTCAAGTTCAGAGCCCTATCTCTGTTACATTTTGGAATTCACCACAGAGATAGAGAACTTCAATTGAAAGGAATCTTAGGTCCAATAGCATCAACTTTTGGAAAAGACGGATTACAGTTTAAAAGAGACTGTCCCCATATATTACAGTTTACATCGGCCTCAACCCCACAGGAATTTCAAGACCACCGTGAAAAAAATATCTGCCTCAGCCACAAACAACAGCGAAGGACTCATAAACAGTGAACTCTATATTTTTTCTATCTTTTATCATTGAATTTTAATATGGCAAAAAAGTAACCTCCTCTACCGTATAACTCGTAATTTTGCATGCTTTTGAGTGTGTGTGTGTGTTGTGAAAGTTTGGACATGGGTTTACCTTTTTAAATATCTTTATATGTTTACCTGGGTGAGTTTTTAGCACAATAAAAACTAACACCTTTGTGTTTAAATTCAAGAAATCTGTCGGACTGAGTTCTTAACAACCAACATGTAAATTGTTAAGTACAGACACTGAATTAATACCTTCACCCTTATAAATTACAAAAAAACCCTTATGATCAGTCAAGGAGTGGGAATGAAAGATCGAGTCCTGACATGTGCCCTCACTGGTCATAACAAAAGTACCAGTTTGGCTCAGTTAGTGATCCTTGTGGTATTTCACATCTTCAGTACATAACCTAGGCTGACACCCTGCTACACTCAGTATCACTTTAATCACCAGTAACATTTTATGGATGAGTGTTGATTGGCCTGCATGTTATTTTTTTTCCCCTTCTTTTCATATATATCCATGACTTGATATTGACAGTCTGACAGCATCATATAGGATAACGGAGAATAGGTAAAGTGGCTGTCATCAGGGTCAATATGGAAGCTTAACCCACCCTTGCCAAGGGACGGCAAGCAGGTAGGAATTGGAAGGTGCCAGGGATAGAGCCTTAAGACACATTTGTGGCAGCCACGTGGACACATAAGGAGAAGCCATTGGAAGAAATAGACACTGGAAATGGTAAGAGATAGGGAGTGTCATGGAAGAGATGCAGTGGATTTTTATTTATTCTTTCATGAGATGTGGACCTCACTGGCAAGGCCAGCATTAATTGCCCATCCCTAATTGCCTGATGGCTAGGCCATTTCAGAGGGCAGAAAAGAGTCAATCATATCACTGGAGATCTGGAGTCACGACCAGGTAAGAGCAGCAGATTTCCCTCCCTAAAGGACTTTAGTGAACCAGATGGGTTTTTATGAGAATCAATAATAATTTGGTCACCTCACTGAGACTGACTTTATATTCCAGATTTTTATTAATTGAATTTAAATTTCACCAGTGGCTTTGGAACCCATGGCCCCCAGAACATTAGCCTGGGTCTCTAGATTTCTAGGCTAGTGACATCACCACTACACTACTGCCTCCCCATAAGTTGGTTAAGTGCTATGACAAAAGCCACAGAGAGGTCGAAGAGAGATCTTGTGTTGATGTTGAAACCACATATATCACTGGTGAATTCGACCAGGTCAGTCTCATTTCTGTGGCTGGAACAGATTCCAACTTGCAATAATCCACACAAGGAGTGATTGCAGAGGGATCTCAGACTAAAGGGGCTGTAAAGGGAAGGAAGGAGAAGTTGAGGATCCAGTGGAAGTTAGAGATAAAGGAAGGGTGGGCTTTCTAAAGATGGGATGATAATGGTAGTTTTGATGGGGGTGAGGAATATAAACTGAGGAAAGGGAAAAGCAAATATTCGTATGTAACAATCTGAGGAAAATAATTCAATGGACAGGGCTGGGTCGGGAGAGGATTGAGGGAGCATAGGATGAGTCTCAGAAGAGATGAACCTAACAAGGGCTGGAGGCCACAGTGGGAATTATAAATAAAAGCAAGATACTGCGGATGCTGGAAATCTGAAACAAAAACAGAAAATGCTGGAAAAACCCAGCAGGTCTAACAGTATCTGTGGAGGGAAAAACAGAGTTAACGTTTCGAGTCCATATGACTCTTCTCCAGAGGAATTATAAACCGTTGCAAGGCTGGAGCTGGAAAAGCAGGAGGGCCTGGAAGATGCTGGGTCAGGGATGGGGGTGCAGAAGTGGGTGGGGATGGGAGGTTGTGTTATTGGGGAGTTACTCAGGCAAGAGGAACTAAAGGGAGTGAAAAGGGTAGCTTTAATTTTGGATAGAAAGAACCCATGAGCTCCCCACACTTGCTGCTAGAGGTAACATTTGGCGTTAGTGACTGTCAGGGTCAAAATCAGAATCAATGAACTAATTATGTAGTCAAGACACTTTGAGAAACAAGCAGACAAATTTACTTAAGATTTGTGCTGAGCTGCAAAACTATAACTTGCGTATCACTGTCTAATAGTGTAAAAGAATTTGTTCCTTATACAGAATAAAATCATTTTCGATTATTCTAAATAATGTTTTAATTTACTTCAAATTAAAACTTTAAGTAAAGCTGTGTAACATTGGGATTGACTGCAGCTGTTAATATAACATCAGAATAGTGACAGTAATTGAATTAATGGCTGGTGTTTGTCCCGGTGATGGCGTGTACAATGGAGAACTCATTTTTTTGGCACACAGCAGGATAAAGGCAAAGGGCACAACAGAAGATGCACGTGCGCGGGGCAGAGAGTATAGAATTACAGAGGGTGAGAGAAAGACCGTGTGTGTGAGAGAGAGAGAGAGAGAGAGAAAAAGAGCAAAATGCAAATTGGAGCCACAAAGACAGGCACATTATCAGCTGGAATTGGTTCAGATTATTTCAAATAAAACGTATGACAGGAGTGTTAGAAACCAAACACTGAGTCTTTGTAATTTTTTTTTTCATTCTCACTTAGATGCCTGACCATAACTCACTCTTGGAAATAAAAACCATATTACACAGACTGCCATTCAGTTTCCTCTATTTATTCAGTACTGTGTTTAGGGAGTATATCATTTTGACAGTCTGCCTGCTTCTAGTGTGTCTATAATGTACTTATATTATCTTTTTTTTTGCCAGTAACAATAGCTGATTATGAAGATTGCTGCCACAGGACAAGCCCAGTTTGATGCTGTTGTGTGTTGGTCCATTAACATGGATGAGATAAACTGCCATTATTTAACACTGATTAAATTTGAACTTAAATTCGATTTAACTACATGCAACAATATTTTGGCACCAAATGAATGTGGTTAGAATGAACCACTAATTCCAGGTGGATTATGTTGCTGTAGCTGCTCCAGCTTTTCACACCAGTATAATTTTCCGGTGTCTTACAGTTGCCAGTTTGCATTTTTCTGACGTGCATTTTTACTTGGATAAGACCTGGGAGATATGCAATTCTCTTGTAAAACACAGAATTTTAGTGTCACAGAATTTTAGTGTTTAGATGCCCATTTTCAAGGCATCTTGGGACCTGAGTGTGGCAAGTGGCGTAAATGCCATCCCATACCAGAAGGGCACCGCCCACCATATTCGATCAGCCTCCTGTATGGGCGGCCAGGATTTGAAATATTTAAAACTTTGCATTTGTCGGTATTAAATTTCACGTGGCACTGTTCCCACTTATATATGTTTTCTGAAGGTACTGTTTTAGTTTGCGTTCTGGCGCACTGGCATTCATTAGCCATATATGCCAAGCGGTTCAGGCTGCGAGATCTGACGCCCTTATCCCAGCTGTGAACTTGCGGATTGATGTTTTGCTGGTCTATCAATCCCCTGCACGGAAGAGGGAGCCGGATTTAGCAAGATTCACATTGGTAACTGGATCGGGGATACTGGTCACCTGCTCTCTGGACCAAAACAATGCAGTGGTCAAAGCAACATAACTCATTCCTCAGTCCCCGGCTTCACATGTCAGGTTTAATTGCCTGCCTGGATTGGCATAATCTGCAAACTTGAGTCCATTTGCATTGAGCTTCTGAACCCAAGTCATTAATGTTAATGGTTAGGCCACACTTGGAATATTGCGTGCAATTCTGGTCGCCACATTACCAGAAGGATATGGAGGCATTGGAGAGGGTGCAGAGGAGGTTTACCAGGATGCTGCCTGGTCTGGAGGTTATTAGCTATGAGGAGAGGTTGGAGAAACTCAGATTGTTCTCACTAGAGCGATGGAGATTGAGGGGCGACTTGATAGAAGTTTACAAAATTATGAGTGGCATGGACAGAGTAGATAGTCAGAAGTTTTTCCCAGGGTGGAAGAGTCAATTACTAGGGGACATAGATTTAAGGTGAGAGGAGAAAACTATAGAGGAGATGTGCGGGGCACGTTTTTTTACACAGAGGGTAGTGAGTGTCTGGAATTCGCTGCCAGAGGAGGTGGTGGAAGCAGGTACGATAGTGGTGTTTAAGAGGCAGCTTGGCAAATACATGAATAGGATGGGAATAGAGGGATACGGACCCCGGAAGTGCAAAATGTTTTAGTTGACGGGCAATATGATCGGCGCAGGCTTGGAGGGCCGAAGGGCCTGTTCCTGTGCTGTACTTTTCTTTGTTCTTTGTTCTTTGTTAATTAGAAACAGTGGTGGGAGGGAGGGGGGTGGATTTTCAACCACTGCATACCCTTCCAAGTTGGAAAAGTGGGCAGCAGGCAGCTGAAAATTGGGAAAAAGAAATCACCCAGTTATTGGTCACCTGAGGTGATTTGCAAATGGGCCTCGAAATGGAGATCTCACCAGAAACGCGTGGGAACTTTATTAGAACATTTAAATCTGGGGCCCACAGCATTTTCACATGCCAATGGAATTAGGTATGCGTTGTCTATTTGTACGAAGCATTGAGTGCCCCTGTCTCCTTAAAGGGACAGCTGGAGGCCACTCCGAAAACAGATTGAAAATTTTTATATGTTTGTTTTGAGGTCAGGTGGAGCAGATCCACAATAACCTTCAAGCCCATTCCGGTCACTAAGTAAGGCTCCGCAGATCGTTTCCCCGCCCCACCCATCCCCCCCACCCCCACCCATCATACGCACCCCCACCACCCGCCAACCCACACCACTTTGGGGTCATACGTTTGGCTTAGCTCCATAAAGGAGCCTCCAGGTTTTTTCTCCTACTCCCTCTGGTAACTTACCTGTGTATGCTTAGTGAGTGCTGGCTGCAAAATGCTTAGATGAGGCATGAATATAAAAATGGATCGGGCCTGTCATTGAACCCCCAGCTGCATTTTTCAGCTGTCCGGCAACTAAGTGGTAGGCCTCGGGTTTCCCATCCCTCTAAAGGCTGGGCACCTGACCCCCAGGAACTGCCATACAATCGGAGGGCCAGCAGCTCAGCAGCGCCACTGAAAGTGGTGGTCACAGGTGGGACTGCATCTAGCAGAGAGGATGTCATTGGAGCAGGCTGCCCTACGCTCTGAGCCAGTAAGTGGGGTCTGGGATTGCTGGCACCAGTCAGATAGACCCCCAGCGGTGGATGTGGAGGTGGTGGGGGGGCAGGGTTCAGGCCACCCTTCCAGATGGTAAGTGGGGCCTAGGGATGCCAAGGCCAGTCAGGCATCCCCAGTAGAGGTGGGAGGGTGCGGTATTGTTGTTGCGAGAGTGCCCTACTAGCAGGGCCCCACCCAAAGCCCACAGGGAGGCCGCCAGGGTTCATGAGGCAGCGGAGGGCCAATGTGCTGCTGGTAAAATGCCAGTGGTAGTGGAAAAAGTCCTTGATCAGTCATTTAAGTGGCTCAATTGGCCTCTGGATGGGAGGGCTGTTCTCTGCCTGCCCACCTCTGGCAGAATGCCATGGCAGCGGAAAGATGATGGGCACCAAATGCTGGCCTTCCTATTCTATGAAAGAATAAAGAGAAAAAAAATGATAAACTGAGTCTGCATCTGCCTACTCTTTGGTAAAAGTTCCAATGGCACTTGTGATGGGATCTGTGGCTTCACATCTTGTATTTTTTGAGACAGACCATTGTTGAAAAGGAAAACTGAGAAATGAAACTGACCTGTCCAGTTTCTAAGGAAACTAAGATGAAAACTGAGATTGGAAACCAGAACTTCTGGGGAGTCTGAAACTGTTTGAAACCATATAAAAGGACACACAGCCAACAGAGCTCAGATTAAGATGATGATTCCAGCGGTGCAGTACAGGTAGACTGAAGAAGACAGGTACTAGATCCAGAAGCTGAGAGTAGGCAAATATACAGCTGCTGCAGCTGTATCAGTTACTTGAAGATAACATTAGTGGATCTATGCCATCCAAACCATCATAAGCAGAGCTGAGGACATGTGCCATTTTTGGTGACGACCATGCCCATTGAAATTGGGTTGGTTGCGCACTGCTGTTGGGGGGGATCAGGATAGGCCCTAGAAGAGGAGCTGAAATTCTTCATGAAGAAGATAGAGCTTTAAAGGGCTTCTTGACTGGGGTTGATGACACATATGCTGAAAGGACTGCCGAGCATATCTAAGATCTATTTTTGTTGTATCTGCCATTTAATGCATAATTTATAGCTTACAATTGACCACAAGTTGCCTGTTAATTCATGTGTAATTTATGTTGATTCTGGGTTTTAGAGTATACTTTATTCCCAAGATAATATTTAGTGTTTACTTTGTTTGACTCTTGAACAGTAAAAAAATCTTTTGCTTTAAACCATGGAATTTTGTGACTTCATTCTTTCAGTAAATAACCAGGATTTCAAATTTCTTCTCTTCTAAAAAAAAATTACTGGTATTTGCTGAGATCATAGCCCAGTGATTTGAAGAAGAGCAAGGGAGTTATCTCCGGTGTCTTGGGAAATATTTATTCCTCAATAAAAACCACAAAACAGATGATCTAGTCATTATCACATGGAAGTTTGCTGTCTGCAAAATTGGCTGCCACTTTTCCTGCATTATAGAAGTGACTACACTTCAAATGTACTTCACTGGCTGTAAAGTGCTTTGAGACGTCCAGTGCTTGTGAAAAGCACTATATAAATGTAAGTCTTTCTTTCTTTATGGTCTTGAGCATTATATATATATTTTCTTTTTATTCATTCACCAGATGTTGGATTCGCTGGCTGGGCCAGCATTTATTGCCCATCCCTTGTTGCCCTTGAGAAGGTGATGGTGAGCTGCCTTCTTGAACCACTGCTATCATGGAAAGAATGAGTCACCTATCAAATGCAGCTGCTAAATTAAGTTAAATTTTGATGAAGTTGTGGAAGTAATAAAATATTTCCACTTTTCTTGGTCACCTGGTGAACTGCACTCCCTGACTCATCACAGGAAAGGGCCTGCTCAGCTCGGCACAACCCTGTGTCCCACTTGACCCCACTTCAAATCTCTCTAGTCCATCACTAAAGCATTACCTGCCTTCATCCCCATTTCACACGCACACTTGCTGCTGAAACCGTATGTCTCCTACAGACTCAACTTCTGAAGCTATCTCCTAGTTGGCCTGGGATTCACTCTACACAAACTGCAAAACATCTAGACCCCAGCTGTCCGCACTCTATTGATCATTAAGGAGGTTATAGCTGGGTACTTAGAAGAGCTCAAGGAAATCGGGAAGAGTCAGCATGGTTTTGTGAAAGGGTATTCATGTTTAACCAATTTATTGGAGCTTTTTGAAGGAGCAACATGCACAATGGATAAAGGGCAGCCTGTAGGCATACTGTACTTGGATTTCCAGAAGGCATTTTATAGGGTGCCACATCAAAGGTTATTACGGAAAATAAAAGCACATGGTGTAGGTGGTAACATATTAGCATGGATAAAAAAATTGGCTGGCTGGCAGAAAGCAGGGAGTATGCATAAATGGATCTTCTTCGGATTGGCAGGATGTGATGAGTGGAGTCCCACAGGGGTCTATGCTGGGGCCTCAACTTTTTACAATTTACATCAATGGCTTAGATGAGGGGAGTGAAGACATGGTAACTAATCTTGCAGATGACACAAAGATAGGCAGGAAAGTATGTTGTGATGAGGACATGAGGAGGCTGCAGATGGACGTAGATAGGTTGAGTGAGTGGGCAAAAATCTGGTAAATGGAGTTTAATGTGGGAAAATGTGAAGTTGTTCACTTTGACAGGAAGAACAAAAAGCAGAGTATTGCTTAAATGGATAACGGCTGCATAATTCTGAGGTGCAGAGGGATCTAGGTGTTCTAGTACATAAGTCACAAAAGGTTAGTATGCAGGTACAGCAAGTAATTAAGAAGGTTAATGGAATGCTATCCTTTATTACAAGAGGGATTGAACATAAGAGTAAGGATGTTATGCTTCAGTTATACAGGGTATTGGTGAGACTGCATCTCGAATAGTGTGTGCAGTTTTGGTCTCCTTATTTAAGGAAGGATGTAAATGCGTTGAAGGTGGTTCAGAAGAGGTTTACTAGATTGACACCTGGAATGAGTGGGTTGTCTTATGAGAAAAGGTTGGACAGACTGGGCTTGTTTCCATTGGAGTTTAGAAGAGTGAGGGATGATTTGATTGAAGTATACAAGATCCTGAACAGCCTTGACAAGGTGGATGTCAAAAGGATGTTTCCTCTTGTGGGTGAGTCCAGAACTAGGGGGCACTGTTTTAAAATTAGGGGTCACCCTTTTAGGACTGAGGTGAGGAGAATTTTTTTTCTCTCAGAGGGTTGTGCGACTTTGGAACTCTCTGCCTCAGAAGGTGATGGAGGCGGGGGCATTGAATATTTTTAAGGCAGAGGTAAAAAGATTCTTGTTAGGCAAGGGAATCAAAGGTTATCGAGGATAGATGGGAATGTGTAAATCGAAACACAAGAAGATCAGCCATGATCTTATTGAATGGCAGAGCAGGCTCGAGGGGCCGAATGATCTACTCCTGTTCCTACACATTATGTTCTTATGTTCACATTAAATTCCACTCATCCAGAATCCCAGTCTTTGTTGACCTTCACTCGCTTCATTGAATTCAAATGTTTTTATCCTTGTTTACAAATCCCTTCATGTTATTCCACCTTACCTCTGCGAAAGATTCCAGTACCATGGGCGGGCTTTTCCAGCCCCTCCGTCTGCTGGGATTGTCCAGTCCCACTGTAGGTCAGTGGACTTTGGGCTGAGCCGCCCAATCTCCCACCCGGATCCCGTCATGTGGGGGCCGGAAAATCCCAGCACATGTCTCAGCTTAAATGGCCCACTTTTCTAATCTGTGCTTCTGTGCGATCCCTATCTGTCCACTCCACTAGCAGCGGCAGAGTCTTCAGTCATTGTGATCCCGAACTTTTTTTAGAAATTCATTCATGGGGTGTGGGTGTCACTGGCTAGGCCAGCGTTTATTGCCCATCCCTAATTGCCCTTGTTCAGAGGGCATTTAAGAGTCAACCACATTGCTGTGGGTCTGGAGCCACATGTAGGCCAGACCAGGTAAGGACGGCAGATTTCCTTCCCTAAAGGACATTAGTGAACCAGATGGGTTTTTACAACAACCGACAATGGTTTCATGGTCATCATTAGACTTTTAATTTCAGATTTTTATTGAATTCAATTTCCACCATCTGCTGTGGTGGGATTCAAACCCAGGTCCCCAGAGCGTTACCCTCTGGGGGTAACTCTGGAATATTCTCCTGAGGTATCTCTGCATCCCCACCTCTAACCTGAATGGCCACAAAATCCACCACTTCAGCCCATGACTTTCACAATTTTGCTTAATCTTTTTTGCTTCAGCTCCTGTCTGTTATCCCCTCATTCCATTTTATGAAGCCCCTCAGGCCAGGCTGTGTCATTACAAGTGCTATAGTGCTGTAAACATTTTTACTTAAAACTTAACAGGTGACCTACATAACTAATATGGTCTCCAGGAGAAATGATATATAGTTTGTGTAGCTTACAAAATACATCAATGTTATGCCTCATTTTTATAATATTTACACTCTTGAGTTTCCTGCATTTAACAGCATGTAGAACTTGCAGATTTTTGGTGCCTACTTCTTTCAGAGGAGTGGAGGAGTAAGGTGGAAGGGCTGTCATAGGGATATGTCTAGCAACTGTTTTATATCGGTGGCACCATGGAACAGTGCACAATTTTAAACCTTCCCAAATTATATTATATAAAGCGTGGGTGAGGAGGGGAGGGTGATAATAGGCCACAGATCCTGGAAACCTGTGCAGAGTCTTTGTTGGGTTACAGGGAATGGTGGTAAATGACTTTTATTATAAACCTTAGGCCCATACAGCCGGTCCTTTCTTGATTTCTTTTGAATTTCCCTGAACGCTGGGCCTCTTTTCAAGCTTAGTGTCTGCAATCGTGCATGCGGAGCGGTCATTTGTTCCTGACAAGTAGGTAAGGGGATGGTGACCAGATACAGAAGAATTTCTCTTGATTCAGTCTGAGTGAGCGCATATGTTTTCAGCCTGAGCTATCTCCCACAGCACTTTGACCCATCGTGGCTGGGTGAGAGTGTGCCATCTGCTTCCACTTCGGGAGGGGGGGTGGCAGGGGGGTGGGGGAGGGAGGTGGCGGGGGTGGGGATACATCACTGATCTGTGGTGAGAAAGTACAGATGTTTCCCTGTGTTGGGGGATTAATAAAATGACTGTGGGAGGCAGTGAGCTGGATCTGCTATGAGGGAGAACTGGGTGCGATCTTATGTTATCTGCAATTCACCCAGACAATCGTGTTGAAATTTTGGGTGCGCCTAGCCAATGTATGGAATGGCACAGGCTCTTATCATTGTTGGTTACCAATAATCTCTGCCACAGCAGGTTTTGGTCGATGATGTGTGAAAGAAGGATGCAGCCAAGCTTATTTTGATAAAAGAGTTCCTTGTGTACATATTACTGCTACTATGCCCACTGCTGGATCAATGTGATACTCCAGGCAATGGTCCATTAAGCTAACCTATCAAACGCAGAGGCCCGAATTTTTTGGATGGCGGGGTCTCCCTTCCTGCCATCTGAAGAGTTGGCGGGGATCCAAGTGCCCCGCGGCCGTATCACACTCGAATGGGCATCAGTTGGCTATAGGCGGGAATTCTGCCCCTCACTCGGAAGGAAGTAATCCGATTGGCCGACAGCTCTCCAGGCCCTGCAGTGACAAGGGCTGCAGCCTGAGACTAAGTCCGGGCACTGGAGGCCAAGGTAAGTTTACGGGGTCCCAGGATGGGGAGGGTAGGCAAGGCCTGGGGGGCGGGGGCACAAAGGGGGCAATTAGGGTCTCTGGGGAGAGGCCGGGGGCAGGGGGGAGGTGAGTCCGAAAGCCACCGTACCTTAAGGTGGGGGGCACCTGACTTCAGGAGGGGGCTTCTGATGGAGGCCCCACCCTCCTTCCCACTGGAGATCTAAGTCCGTTGATTTTTGGGCTTCCTCCACTCAGGGTCAATCCTCCTGTGGAGGAAGCCCAAACCCAGCCTAAAAATTAAGGCTGGGCAGGAAACAGCCCTTAACTGGACAATAATTGGCCTCAATTGGGGCACGGGTGGGCTTCCCGTCCGAGGCCTTGCCCGCGTAAAACTGCTGAGCGTTCATGGCGGGCGGGAACCCGGAGGGCATCCCGTCCCTTCAATTTCACGCTCCCCCACCTCACCCCGTGCCTAAAAGCCCGCCGGCGAGGGGGCGTAAAATCCTGGCCAGAATATACTGCAGAGAGCTACCAGGTTCTACATTCTTGTACTCCCACAGAGACCTGAAATCTATTTTGACATCCCAAAAGGTTTTATTTTTCTCGATGCGACTTCAGGTGCTTCATTGTGTCGCACTTCAACCGTTGAACTGCATTTTGGCAGTGTCATCAGCCAGAGCTCCATGCCTCAGCATTGTTGCACGCCAGTCAGCCATGCAAGCTGTCTTCTTCAAAGCATTAAGGTAAAGCCACTTATGGCAGAGGGAGGGAGTCATAACAGAGTCCTATGAAAAGTGCCCGGATGGTGATATTTTGAGTTTGTCAGCCACCTGCACGTTCAGAGTGCAAACCTTTATGAAAATGTGGTGGCTTTCTGTGTAAAAACTCACAATTCAACAGATGTCAAAGTGCCCGGTGAAGCCACTGAAGGACACTTAGAAGAATTGCAGTTATTCTTTTTGTTGCTCAGGTCTTCTTGCTTTAAGATTAACCATTTAATGCCGCCAGACATTATGGAGAGATTTAACTGATTAATATTCTGAGCTTTATTAATACCTGTTCATTTCACCCCCCTTGTTAGAATATTCATGGTATGGTTTGAGAAATACACTTTATTAATGCATCAGGGGATGGGAGGGAGGCATCAGAGGCCTTGGGGTGGGAGTGGAATCGACGCTGTCAGGAAGAGGTCAGAGACCTTGTGGGGAAGGTCAGGGGCAGATCAGAAGGGTCGGTGGGATGGGTCCGATTGCAGGAGGTCGCCCAGGCAGGCACACTTGACCCAGCTGATTAGGCTGGGTATCTGAGGCTTGGGAAAAGCAGCCACCTGGCCCAAGTTAAATTCGAAATGGTGAATAAAAATGAGGTTTCATGATGTTTAAAATGTCAACCCTCATCCCGGGAGTGGGTTGGCTGCCATTTCCCCAGCCCTGCCTCCATTAAAACCTGAAGCGTGTGGGTTGGGGTTGGGATCAGTTTTTGAACATTTAGCCTCCCACCCAACCCAAACCTGCCCATTATTTGATGTCAACAATCCCCCAAAGTGTGTTCCTTGTGTTGTGCTGGAACAGTGTGCTCCTGTTGTGTTTGCCTGCTTTGAAACGAGTTTCATGTAATCCAGGGCTATGCAGCAGCAGAATATTCCACTCCTGTGTGGATTATGCTATGGTTATAAATTTGCTTGTTATCTCTTGTTTGTCGTGTTTAGGTGCAAATTGATTTTAATCAGGGTGGGAGGTGCTACACCAGTTGAAAGACTAAAGAAAGCAAAAAATATTTTCAGTTTCTCTTCAGCTCCTCAGCCCAGTAAAACAAAACCACATATAGGATCAAACACCCATAACATTAATCAAATTATACCAGTTTAGTGCAAAAGAAGGAAACCCAACCATTCATATCTACTTCAGATAATAAGACTCTGTGCTTTCTAACACTACGGATGCTTTAAGATTACTGTTGAGCAGTTGACAACTACAAGTAGTTAGCGCACATGTATCAAATGCCTTTCTGTTATTTTAACTGTGGTGTGAGCCCATTTTCGTATGATGATTTTCACCATATGATAAAATCTTCTACTATAGTGCCATTCCCCTATCACTCCTATGCTCACTGACCTGCATTGGCTGTTGGTCAAGCAACGGCCTGATTTTTACAAATCTTATCTTTGTTTTCAAATCCCCCCATAGTCTCGCTCCCTCCCTGTCTCTGTAATCTCCTCCGGCCCCACAACCCTCTTAGATACCTGCGCTGATCTAATTCTGGCCTCTTGAACATTTCTGGTTTTAATTGCTCCACCACTGACCACTGGGTCTTCAGTTGCTTACACCCTAAGCTCCGGAATTACCCCACTAAACCTCCTCACCTCTCTACCTCTCTTTCCTCTTATACGAGACCCCTTAAAATCTACCCTAAAACCACTCTTTGACCAAGCTTTGGGCCATCTACTCTAATATAGCTTTGTGTGGTTCAGTGTCAAATTTTGCATTGTAACACTGATGTGAAGCACCTTGGAATATTAGATTATGATAAAGACACATATGAATGCAAGTTATTGCTGCTGCTGAAAATACACTCCCAAGCCAATTAAAGCATTGGTTAGTAGATACCGGATAAACCCTTTTATATGCTGGTCGGGTAATATGCTTGAGCTTCAACATCACAAAGGCACCTGTTACTGCCTCAGTGTAAAACTGTTTCATCTTCCTACCAACCATCCATACGGTTCTAAATGAGACTGTGAATTTAGTGACAATTAGTGCTGAATTATGTGCAATTTTGTACTGCAGAGTCACATACACTAAGAACTAGTTTGAGACTGTTCAGCCTCATTGTATGATCAATTTTGCTAAGCTTGTATTGTTAGATTCCATTTTCAGGTGTGTTTTGTGAAAAGGATATTCTTGACAATTGGACAGGGCAGTAGATAAACAATCTACAGAACATAAATTTTTCATCAAATGCCGCTCACCATGGTCTTTCATCTATTGCAAATACTTAAGTCAAATACTCTCAACTAGTGGCCTGATAGCAGTTCCCACCCTACCACTATTAAAGTGGATGTCAAATGTGTTTTTTTTTAGTACATTCCACAAATGTAAAAAAAATCACTTTGTGCTGAATGAATGAATTTTTATTTCTCGTTGTAGTTATTTCTCTTTTGCACACTTTCGCATTTCCTTCTGCAGGTTCCGTTCTGTGCCTATTTGTAACTCATTTAAATATTCAATTTGCATCTACAATTGACAGATTGCAATTTAATGTAGATAAGTGAAAAGTCACACATTTCAGGATACAGAATCAGCAGAAGGATTTATAGGATTAAATACTGACAAAGATGAATCAGGAAAGGGATCTGGAAATCAGAGGAGATGGGTCCCTCAAGGCATCATGCCAATATCCAGCTAAAACAGCAAATGAGGTGTTTGGTTGTACAGTGTGAAAAAGACAAGTAGGGTGAAGATAAAAGGGAGTTATTCAGCTGCTGTGTGGAAAAGTGAAGGCCAATTATTTCAGTTGGAGGGCCACTAAACAATTTTGGTGAGCTATTGAAGATGGTGTGCAAAAAATGAATTGTCTTAACAACTTACCATTAAAAGTATGAAGAACCTATCTGAGGTTAGTTAATTGGTTAGGTATGATTAGCAATCATGGGCCCCACCCCACCATCCAAATTATAATACGCAAAATGAAAGTGCCACATTTAAATGTGGAGTATTTTAATAATGCTTTTCAGGAAACAGGCACTTACATATAGGTATCAGATATGCAAATTTTCCCTCAGTGTTATTTTTGTTATGGGTAGGGGTG
The DNA here is from genome assembly GCF_964194155.1 of Cetorhinus maximus. Taxonomy (NCBI): domain Eukaryota; kingdom Metazoa; phylum Chordata; class Chondrichthyes; order Lamniformes; family Cetorhinidae; genus Cetorhinus; species Cetorhinus maximus. The sequence goes on from NC_135902.1 coordinate 37,477,855, forward strand.
AAATAATTATTGAACTATAAATCATTGAAATCAGAGCAGCGTAAATGTTTACCAGGTCAATATATTTGATAGGCACAGCTACAGATACATTTTATAACCTACCTATTTTATGCCACTTTAAACCACTTCAGTTAAACCTGTTCCAGTGTTTAACGCAAGGTCAGCAGAGATCAGCAGGCACTCAGGGGGCTCCTTACATGGTGAATCTTCGTTTTGCTCTCAGTGTTTCTCCATGTATGCTTTCCCTCCCTTCACATGGTGGCTGGTCTCCCTTCCAACTTTGCAAAACGCACCCCCCACCATCCCCAGTACCACCTCTGGCCAGTGCTCCTTGGCTTATCTTGGACCACTTTCTGCTGTCATTCATTAGAGGTATTCCTGTACAGATAAAAACAGGTAATCTGGCTACCTTCCCCTCTCAAAGCCTCCAATTCTTGGTCTTGAGGATATTTCTTGGACACCCTGGATGGCTTGGCAATTAAAGCCTCTACGGATGCAACGTAGCTCAGGGGCCAGATGAAAAGTTCCAGTGGGTCAGATTTGGCCTTTGGGCCATAGTTTGCCCACATCTGACATAGGACATTGTTTAGGCTGCACCTGAAATATTGTGAACTGTCATGGAATGGACAGTCAGGATGGAGGTGAACTGAAAAAGATGTGGAGAAGAACTACTAGCACAATGAGGGGTCTAAAAGGTCAGGATGGCTCAAAGATTGGGACTTTCCCATTGAAGGGAATGCTGAGGTGGGGCTATAATTTACTCAGGGCTTATAGAGGTTTAATCAGGGCTATTTGATTTGGCACGAGACTACAGAACAAGGAGACATGTATCGAAACTGAGGCACATTCAGAAAGAATATAAGAAAATATTACCTAACTTGGAAAATGATTGGCTTTTAGAATACTTTACCATTAAAGTTGTAGTGGCAATTAGCTTAGATTTAGTTGCTTGGTAGTACAGAATTTGAGTATTACTGAAAAAAAAGAGACATGTAAAAACTTTTTGTCTTGTACTCATCAGGACAGATGGAAGAATGCCAAAATTCAAAGGAAGCAGCAATTTATATTGCATGAGAAAAGGGTGCTGATTGGTTGGAAAATTGCTCCAACCAATCAGAGTTGACTTGCCAACCAATCAGCACCCTTTTCTTATGCATTATAAATCATTGCTCCCTTTGAAATTTGGTATTCTTGCATCTGTCCTGATGAGTGTAAGGTGAAAAGCTTTGACAGCCTGTCTCTTTTCTTGGCCACACTCTACCTTAGATTTCTTTAATATGCCACTGCTAGGGCAGCAGGAAGGCAGTCTTGATGGACCAATGATCCTTTCCAACCATGAGATATTCTATATTTCTAGCTTGTCCTATAAGTCAATCAGTGTATATTCACATGCATTACGCATAAGGGTATTCCAGCTTCATTTACCCAAGTCTTTGCACAAATGCAGCATGAACACAAAGGAAGGAAAAAATGACCCCAGTGTGTTTTAAAGCAATTTATACAAAAGCAAAATACTGTGGATGCTGGAAATCTGAAATAGAAACAGAAAGTGCTAGAAATACTCAGCAATCTGGCAGCATCTGTGGAGAGAGAAACAGAGTCAATGCTTCAGATCTTTGACCTTATTACCTCCGCCACTGTTAGTCTGTTTGTCTGTAAACAATATATCTCAAAAACTAATGGACGGATTTCAACAAATATGGTACAAAGATAAGGCAAAGTCCAAGGAAGAACTGATTAGTTTTTGACGAAAATGCGATTGGGACCCAGATCCTGGAATTTTTTTAAAGCATCCGTTAACATTGGGAGTTAGGGTGAATTGACATTTTTGAATACTGTGGATTGTTCTATTTTTAAAAATGTTGATTGTTTTAGAATGTTGTCCAATTTGTCACAGATGCTGTGGTGGTTTGTCATAGCTGTTAAAATGTGAGCAGAGTTTTCAGAGCAGGTTGTTGGATATGGATAGACCTGGAGCCTCCTCAGTGAGATGGAAGCTCCTATTCAAAAAATTATTTTTTCAGCTTTGTACTTATAGAGCATCAATAAAAATCTGCAATAGTGAAGAATACCTGATTGCAAATTCTGTTGGCACATTTTATGGGGCAAAAGATCAGCTAGATGTGCATAAATTTTATAATGCAGTTTAACGATGAGTGAACACAACACGACAGGGGTATGCTCTCTAGTGAGTGCATTCTTCATTTATTTCAGAATTTGTTATACACCTAGTTATTTCCTCTTTTCTGGGGAGAACCCGATGTGGATCTGAAGAAAACTTCCAATGAAAATGTTTCAGCAGGTTTGAACCTTGGATTAATCAATTGTCCCTTTTACAATGTTGTGCTAACTTTCTTTACTGGAGCTGGAGTACAGTCTAGAGACCAAGGCTCTCTTCCTCCTTTCCCCAAGTAGCACTCTTTATAGACTGGGTGTAACTTTGTTTCATTAAACTGTAGCAGACTCCCTTATGCCAATAGCTATGGTTAGCCTTCATTTTACTAACCAATATTGTTTTTAAATGAGACATGGGTCCTGCACAATTTGCACATTGTATGTTTTGTCAATCAAGCTTCACTTACACATTTATGTAAAGACTGTGTTTACATTTCTGCAGTTAATTTGGTTTGCAGTCTTTACTTTCTAATTAATTTGATTACTTCTTAGCTGCTTGACACTGCAATCCTTACATGGGGATTAAATTTCCCATCTAATTCTGAGCAGCAAATTTATTTTGCTAGAATTTTGCAGCAGCATTATAGTAACTGATGAAGTATACGTGGTGGGGTATTTACACTGTTTAATGCTCAGAGCTCTTTATGGTTGAAAAGCAGTAATTTCACATCAATGGTATTTTAAGCTGTCGAAACTAAACTCCTGCCACTTCATCTAAAAGTTAGTACAGGGGATGGGCCAGTAATTGAATCTGTCTCAGTAAATGAGTTGATTCAAGGTAATCATCAGTATAATCCAAATCCAAATTGGTCTAAATTGGATCAAAATTAATTTGAGAAAAATGACAAGCTTTGCCTCACTGAAAATCCATGTTTCCTAAAGATGATAGTGCACAGGTTTGTATCCACTGGAGTTTAGAAGAGTAGGAGGTGACTAGATCGAAACATGTAAGATCCTGAGGGGTCTTGACAGGGTGGATGTAGAAAGGATGTTTCATCTTGTGAAAAAAATCTAGAACTAGGGGTCACAGTTTAAAAATAGTGGGGGTCACCCATTTAAGGCAGAGATAAGGAGAAATTTTTTTCTGTCAGAGGGTCGTGAGTCTTTGGAACTCTCTTTCTCAAAAGGTGTTAGAAGCAGAGTCTTTGAATATTTTAAAGGCAGAGCTAGATGGATTCTTGATTAACAAGGGGGTGAAAGGTTATCAAGGGTGAGCGGGAATGTGGTGTTGAGGTTACAATCAGATCAGCCACGATCTTATTGAATGGCGGAGCAGGCTCGAGGGGCTGAGTGGCCTACTCCTGCTCCTCATTTATATGTTTGTATGTGCACAGATTTCATGTTTTTTCCCTTTGAAGGGACGTGCAAATCCAAATCTAAAATGTCCAAAGTAGTTCAATTTTCAATATAGGGGAAAGTTTGTCTTTCTCAGGTGCAAAGTCGATAACCTCCCACTTTCCCCATATTGCACCCCATTTGCCACAGTTTTGCCCACTCACTGAGCCTGTTTAGACCCCCTTTGCAATTTCCTCCTCCCATCCATACAACACGCTGAGCCTCCTGCCATCTTGTCCTTACAACTCTCCATTCCTTCATCCAAGCCATTGATCTATGTTGTCAAAAAACTGTGGCTCCGGTACAGATCCCTTGGGAACACAATTGTCACATCCCACCAATCAGAAAATGAATCCTTTATCCCTTATCACTGTTTCCTATCTTCCAACTAATCACCAATCCATACCACAAAGTTACTTCCAATTCCACATGTGCTAATTTTTTCTCATAATCTCCTGTTTAAACCCTTATCAAATGCCTTATGGAATTCATATAGGTGACATCTATGGACACTCCCCTCCCTATCCACCATGCTAATGAACTTCTCAAAAATGTCAGCTAGATTAGTCAGACACGATCTGTCACAGATCCATGTTGATTCTCTCTGATCAGCTCATACTTGTCCAAATGCTGAGTCACTCTGATGACAGATTCCAATAACCTCCTCACAATTGATGTAAATCTGACAGCTCCGGTTTCTCTCTCCTCCCCCTTCTTAATGAATGGAATGACACCTGCAATTTTTCAACCCAAGGCACAATTCCTGAATCTGGAGAGCTTTAGAAAATTATGAGTCACACCTGTTTCTTTTACTTCCTTGGAATGGAGACCACCAGGTCCTGGAGCTTTGTCTATATTAAATCTTATTATTTTCCCTATGGTTGTTTTTAAATTTATATTAATGCCACTGAGTTCATCCTCATGGTTTATTTTAAAGCTCCCTTGCATCGCTGGCATTTTATCCTCTTCCTCCACTGTGAAAACAGATACAAAGTATTCATTTGGCTAGTCTGCCATTTTATTTTTATTCACTATAGCCTTTAATGGCTCCTCACTTCACTCATAACATCATCCACTAGGTCAATCCATTTTTGGTGTATTATTTGATATTGGCTAAGTGACAAGTATATCACATTGGCATTTTGAAGAAGATGTATCTTCTTCTGCAGTTCCCTGCCTGAAGGCAGGTCTGATCCAAAGCACCACAACCTCCACTACAGTGAGGGCAAGGAGGCAGGTCCCAAATCCAAGCCCAGATAGGGGTATGAACCCTATGCTATTGAAGCCAATCAGACCCAACTGCCCAGCCAACCTCCCAAGTTGCTGTGGCAACATGCACATTGTAGGCTGGAGCTTTGGTAGAGGTTCCAATTTTCCTTCCATCACATGGTATCTCTCCCATTCTTACTGCCTGTCATTGGCATATGTTGGAAAGATTTAAATGCGCCTTCCTCGGCCATCAAGTCCTGGAGTGGGCCTTGAACCCAGGGCTCCCAGCTCAGGGACAGGAGCACTACCACTGTGCCACAAGGCCCCCTGGATGCATTGTATGATAAGTTGATGTGTCACTGTGATATTATTGTGGTATCGTATTGTCTGTCTGAGTTTGAAATGTGGTCTCGTTGTGCTCGATAATACTGCTGCCATCTTTTTTTCTGGATGATTATGCTCCATGTGAACATCAACTGCAGCTGCAGCTGGAGGATCATCAACTCGGTGAAAGACGCGCTTTGGTCTGCCCGAAACTTGTTGGTCTTCCAGCACAAAGAGTTGTCCCCGACCGATTGTTGCGGACTGGCACAATCCAAAGTCCAGGACTACGTGCTGAGGGACGCACTAAAGCTTGGGGCAGCTGCCGCAAAGGCGCAATGGGGAAGGGTCGCTGTCTAAGACCTTTCTACCACAGCGCACCGAGAGACTGGGAACTGTTTAGAGCCCCTCGGGCTGTACAGATCAAAATGAAAGGCTGTAAATGACTGTAATATTGTTTGTACTGATGCACCTGGTGATACATTTTGTAAAAGTTTAACCTGGATTGTACCCTTGTAATGTTGTTTTTGAAATGGTTTTGAATGTGATTGAAGATTTTTATGAATAAAGTATATTTTTACAAAAAAAAAAAAAAAAGATTATGCTCCATGTGAGATATTGGGCTAGATTTTTAAGGAAAAAGGGCGGTCTCCTGAGGCTAGAGGACCAATGGGAAGCCTTCCAGCAGTGCCACATCAGCATCCCGCTGGTTGAGGTGGGAGCTGCCAATGCAGGTGAAGACAGAGAGAGAGAGGGCACCTTCAACATGGGGGCACCCCTGGAGACAAGTCTTTTTTTAATTAAAAAGGGCCACAGCTGTGGCCTGATGGCCATGTAGGGTGCTGTGTGGGGGGAGGTCCCTCCTGGTGTTAAGCGGCCCATGCCCCGCACTGCGTTGCTGCCTCATTGCACTGGCCATGTATAGGTCACTGTGCTTAGCCTGAATGCCAACTGGATAACCCCGGTTGGTGTGTGAAAGCTCTTAATTGGCCTCAACTGGCTACCCGTCACTTGGAGGCTGGTAGCCATTCCAAACCCAACCTCCTTAAAATTGGCCCAGGATGGGGATCATGGCACCGAACTGGCATGAGGGCCAGTGGCATGGAATTTTTGCCCTGCCCACCTCTGACCCCAACCCTACACCCCATAGAGTCTGCAGGGTATATTAAAGGTATTAAAGGCGGCATCCTTCAAAAGATCTTTAATTGCCCTCAATCTTCCGCATTGCAAAACAACAGCTGACTTAGCTAAAGCTCAACCAATTACCAACCATGCAGTTCCTGAACCCAGTCTTTTCAGCGGCTTTGAAACATTCATTCAACGGGTTAAAATCAGGCAATGATTTGGTCACCTCATCCACTCATAGTTCCTTATAAACCATGGGCAGCACTGGAAGACTATCACATCAACACAATAAATATCACATGTATGGACTTTCTCAGACAGTTTATTAATCACTAAGGGTAATGTGGCATTAGAAAGAGTTTATGGGGTAAACATGAAATAAGCCTCATTCACTGGATGATTGCCAAGGCATCATTGGCATGCTGGCTTTTTATAGTGCATTCATTCCTTTCAACACATGCTTTGTTACTCAATAAATACCTGTATGCAGGATCTTAAACTTAATGGGATACACAACACCTTTCTTTCTGTGGTTTGGAACAGACCAACTTAATTTCCAGTATGTGAATGGTAATATATAAGAATTTGCAGGGCGATACATTGGATAAGGCCCAATAATGGCCAAGGGGATCACAATGCATGATTAAGCTGCACCCATTCATTACCGTGCAGACAACAAGCAAATTTCATGCTCCCTGCTCATTATATTGCTATCAGTGTGTCTTCTTCTTCTTAGACAGTCCCTCAGGATTGAGGATGACTTGCTTCCACTCTGGTTCATTGGGTTCTGGGTTGGCTGAAAGTCTACTGCATAATCTGCAGACTCTGCCACATGTGGGGAAGGTGTTGCTTGAATGGTCAGGCAGACGAGGTGTTTGGAGGTTTGTGCACTCTCCCTCTGATGCCTCAACTTCACCTCGGTGCGCTCCCGATGCACTCTCTCGTTGTCTTTGATGCCTTCCAGAGTAAATCTTCTCTATTTTGGTCAGTCACAAGCCATGGATTCCCATAAGTCAGAGAGGGTGTTTGCTCTCTTCGGGGGTTCTTTGAGAACACCCCTAAAGCAATTCCACCATCCCTCTGGGAGTCGCCTTCTCCCACTAGAGTTCCGAGTAGAGCAGTTGCTTCAGGAGTCTGATGTCAGGCACACAAATGAAATGTGTGTAACCCAGTGCTAAATGCACTGCTGAGTGCTTCCACACCTCAGCAGGGGGCCCAAGGTTCATGTGAGGCTAGGACCACTTAAAACTAACCCACTCATTTTAAAGGGAAGGTACATTCCAGCTGCAGCATGTGCTGGAGGTGGCTGGGGAAGAATATGAGCAGGAAGAATTGTGCAAGTGTTGCAACAGGTAATGGAGGGTGCTTCAAGGTTCTCTGATGCAGCGCTACAGGCCTTAGTGCAGGTGGTGGACAGGAGTAGGGAAGTCCTCTACTCACAGGGGACCAGGAGGCTTTCCACTGAGAAGGCAGCGGGAGCAAATAACCACCACTATCATTGCAAGCAGCCTAGGCCCAAGGAAATGGAGGCAGTGCAGGAAAAAGTCTAATGACCTCACATGAGCATTCAAGATCAGTTAATACATCTTCAAATGTCATATACTTATAAGTGAACCACTAGCCTCAGGCACTTTTTCAAATCACCTGCCCCGCTTCATTCACTTACCAACAATCTCTATCAAGCATGTCTCAAACCTAACATTCAAAGCCTCATCTCACCCTCACACACTCGCACGACTGCATGCCTCACACACATCTCACAACTTGCACATACTGCAGGCTTTTTTAAGCATGACAGCCAAATCAACCATACAAATCCCACAACTCTCACTGACACACTTCCCTCTCTCTTGCAGGACAAGATAGTTTTACAACTCTGAGCAGCAACATCTAGCTGGTGGGGGACAGGTACGGTTATATGTACTCACTCTCATGGAGGCAATAGTGCCTCAGACATCAGTTGAGCATCCGTGGCTGAGACAGTGGTGAGCAGTGGGTTGAAAGCATTGATTATGGTATTTTCCAACCTAATCCACTATCTCAGATCCCAGTTCCTCCTCATTCCACACTCTCTTCTGATTTGGAAGCTGCAGACGGTGCGTCTCTTACTTTCCCCTCCATTCTACCCTTGTGGCTTTCTCCTTTCAGATATCCAAGAACTGTCACCTGGTCAAGCACTACTGCAGGAGTGTAGAGTGCAAGAGGAGCAGAACACCGACAGTAAAGAAACATTGTCGCTTAATCTCACACTTGCAACCATCAGCTCAGATACTGGCATTGCGCAAACTTCAGAGGGCAGTAAAGCAACAGGATCTGCATGTGCTGAGCCGCTGGGCAAGAGTGGCCTGCAATCAGGGCAGGCAGGGAACAGGTAACACTGGTGCCAGCTCCCCAGAGGGTGAAGTCACACACAGGCTCTCCTGCAGGGGACTCAGATGAGGACTGCAATGACGCGTTGTGCAAAGGTGCGGAATGCATACTGAAATGCTTGGTGTATTAGGCCTGTCAGAAAGCTTGATGTCAGTGTCAAAGAGCATGCAGGAGTCCAGTATCAAACTAACACAGGGGTTTGTACAGAGCTTGGAGCTCATCTTTTCCAATGTAGGAGTGATGGTGAGTTCCATGACTCATGAACCCAACCACGATGTAGCGTCTGGTGGCCAATGTCTCAGCGTCCATTACAGCACAAGCAGAAACCACCCAACATCTGGGTGTTGCGGTGGAAGCTTAGATTGAGGTCAGCTTGTTGCCATGCAGATTGAGCTTGGAGCCATGCAGGCTCAGACTGCTACCATCATGGCTGTAGATATTTTCTTTTCTTTTTATTCTTTCACGGGATGTGGGCGTCACTGGCTAGGCCAGCATTTATTGTCCATCCCTCATTGCCCTTGAGAAGGTGGTGGTGAACTGCCCTCTTGAACCGCTGCAGTCCCTGTGGTGTAGATACACGGTACGGACGCCATTCTGGTGGCACCGAAACCAAATTCTGTGGCCGCTATCTGTCATTACAGTTTCTACCTTAGTCAACTGCTGCTTCTGTTGGAACTTTGGGATAAACAAGCAGGTTCAATTCATGCTGTTCATCCCAATTCCAGTGCAGAATCGCAGCAGAGAGCAGGCTGTTGCGTGCTTCTTGTGTAACAACTTACTGTAATTGATGGAATAGGCCTCCGGAGCAGAATTCTGATTGATTATCCTTAAGTCAGATGATGGAGCTTCCTTGCCGCATTTCGTGTTGAAATGTAATTGAGTGTGTGGATGACAAGAAAACATTGCAGAGAAGAAAATAGCCTGTGCTGGAAATGTTGCAGCTATCTTGGAGATTAGTGTGGGATGAATGAGCACAGCAGCTGAATGTTCTATTTTCTCTGCTAGATCACAGATTAGCACATTAATGTAAAACTCATTTGTGCAATATTTTTACGGTTATGACTGTGAACAGGTTACGATGGTACTTCAGTCACATATATAATGGTTTCATGTGAATAGGTTAACCTGTGCACTACCTTAGGAAGTTAGCACCCTAGTAAGATCATTATGAAATTCCTGACATTAAATACAATGACAATTAATATCATCTATCTGAGGAAATAAGTTACCCATTTGGAACTTGTGTAATTGAGTTTGATTCCATTGCCATTGCAATATACAGTGGTGGAATCTCAAGGCAAAGATTTGCTTTGGCCCTGATCATATAAAAACATTGTTGATGCAGCGTGTAATCCCCTTACAAAAATAGCAAAAAAAACTTACTTTACAAAATTTATTCCTCTTGAAAGAAGTTGTATTTTGTTTCTTTCTTCCCCAGCTTTTTCTCCCACAAGATTTGACGACTTCCTTCACTAAGATTTAGAATAGTAAGTGCAAAAAAACCTTGATGGTTAACGTTGCCCGTGTCCTGTCAGCAGTGAGAGAAGGTTTTTTGCCTTTCAGTAGGAGGAGAAATGGCCAGACTTGATCCCAATATCCTGTGTCTCAGTGAAGGGAGAGGCAGCGATTGCTGCTGTCTTGAAGGCCTGAGGTTTCTGCTCGATTGCATTGTTACTTCCAGCGCAATTTGCTCGAAATCGGCACAACGTTGCAAAGGATCGGAGAATTTCCAGTGCAAACTACTACCAGCTCAACTTTAACCTTTTGCGTTGCTTTCAAAGTCATTGTGCTAAAAGCTGACCCTACCCAAAAACTAACCGTGCCCCTAGGTTGAAGTAACGCGAGTTTCTTCTAATAGCACGTGTCTGTAGGCCTTCGAAGAGGCTCTTAATATTAAAGTGGTTTTTTGAGCATAAAGACAGTAACATTTATGTTTTGGAAGTTTTTGAATACACCTTTCAATATACTAATGACTTTATTTTTTATTCATTCACGGGATGTGGGCATCACTGGCTGGGCCAGCATTTATTGCCCATCCCTAATTGCCCTTGAGAAGGTGGTGGTGAGCTGCCTTCTTGAACCACTGCAGTCCATGTGGTGTAGGTACACCCACAGTGCTCTTAGGGAGGGAGCTCCAGGATTTTGACCCAGCGACAGTGAAAGAACAGCGATATATTTCCAAGTCAGAATGATGAGTGACTTGGAAGGGAACTTGCAGGTGGTGGTGTTCCCAGGCATCTGGTGCCCTTGTCCTTCTGGATGATTGCAGTCGTGGGTTTGGAAGGTGCTGCCTAAGGAGCCTTGGTAAGTTTGTGCAGTGCATCTTGTAGAAGGTAAGCACTGCTACCATTGTGCGCCGCTGGTGGAGAGAGTGAATGTTTGTGGATGTGCTGCCAATCAAGTGGGCTGCTTTGTCCTGGATGGTATTGAGCTTCTTGAGTGTTGTTGGATTCATCCAGGCAAGTGGAGAGTATTCCATCACACTCCTGACTTGTGCCTTGTAGATGGTGGACAGGCTTTGGGGAGTCAGGAGGTGAGTTATTCACTGCAGGATCCCCAGCCTCTGACCTGCTGTTGTAGCCACAGTATTTATAGGGCTAGTCCAGTTCAGTTTTTGTACATCAATATAGCTAGCAAATGGCTTTGTATAGCTTTTTAAAGTCATTTTCAGGTACTTAAAACTGGGTTACGCACAGGTGTTATACTAGACACTCTGATCAAAAATGTTCAGCTTTTGTGATTATCCCATTTTCAGCTGCATGACCCAAATTCCACCACATTACTGCTCTTAAATATATCAAGGACTATGTGTAAAATAAAACATTATTAAAGCTTCTACTCATCTGCTGCTGAAACGCTCACCCATGTCTTTGTTACCTCTAGATTTGAATGTTTCAACATACTCCTGGCCAGCCTCTCGTGTTCCACCCTCTGTAACATGCAGTCATCCAAAACCCTTCTGCCCACATCCTAATTCACTCGTCCATCAGCGCTGTGCTCACTGACCTACATTGGCTTCAAATTAAGCAATACCTCAATTTTAAATTTCTCATCCTTGTTTTCTAATGCCTCGTGCTCTCACCTCTCTATCTCCGAGTTCTCCTCAAATCCTAAAGCTCTCTAAGGGGCCTGCACCCTTCCAATTTCTGGCCTCTTGCACGTTCCCAATTTTAACCATTCCACCGTTGGTGGCCGGGTCTTCAGTAGCCGAGGCCCTAAGCACTGGAATTCCCTCCCTAAACACGTTTCTGCCTTTCTTCTTCTCTTACTTCCTTTAAGAAGCTTCTTAAAAACTATCTCTTTGACCAAACTTTGGACCATCTGCCCTAATAACTCCTAACATAGATCAGTGTCAAACTCTCTTTGATGACACTCCTGTGAAGCGCCTTGGGATGTTTTATTATGTTAAAGGCGCTATACAAATTCATGTTGCTGTTTTAAAAAATGCCATTCTAAAAGCTTGCCCAATTGCTGATTTTATATGCCGTGACATGTAAGTGAATTTGAGCAGAAACTTGATTTAAAAAAAACACTGCAAAACTAGCAACATTTTGGGTGCTTTTCTCACTGCATCACCGATGGGGCTAAAGCTGGAATCTTATTTTAAAACAGCATTCTGATTGAAGAATTATTGCACAAATAACTGCATAGAACTAAAGTGCATCTTCCACAATAGCATGAAAGATAAACCTAATTAATGATGATTCTGTCTGGAATGCAAACATCATTTATGAAATTTCCTAACGTGAGCGCTCAGTGTTTGAAACAGAATAAATGTACTGGGTGAAGTCTCTTTTGTTGAAAGCACGGTTGTGGTAGGCACATTATCCATTGTCTAGTGACAGGTGAGCCTGTTCCTAGTTGCTGGATGTTGAAAGACGGTGCACTCTGCTCTCTTTCCTCTGTTTGTTTTGTGGAGTTTCAGAAAAAGCCTGATAAACACAGGCTCAGTCTAAACAGTATTCAAACCATGCAGCTGCATAGGGCCTCCAAGGTAAGGGGGCCCGAGCAGCCCAGAGTGAATTCTGTTCTAGTTGAAGAATGTTGTGCTTTATTCCATGGTGTGGAGAGGGGGTTTGGGGGTGGGGGGGGTGGGGGGGGGTGGGTGGGTGCTGAATGATGCAGAGGGAAGAGTATAGACAAAACCAGCACTGGAATAACCACATCATCAAAGGACTTTGCATCACTATTGTGCTCAGATCCATATTCTTACAATCGCAACAGGAATAAATAGTGACAGTCAGGGTCATTTATGTGACAAAACTATTCATTGGAGTAATGTGCTTCATTCAGGATTATATGTAAAAGTATATTGTGCATCAAGAAACGAAAGACAATCTGTCTCTGAAGATCACATTGAAAGGGGCTTGTTAAAATATGTGTTTACCTGAACAGGACACATAACATGTCCTTCATGGTGACATTTTTCTCCATATAAGACATGCCTGTAAATAGATGGTTTAAGTTGACCATAAAAGCACTTCATCAAAGTGGAGTAGCTGATTCCTTATGACATACGGAACACATATAGGCTGGTTGTTGTATGTATAAATGTCACTAATATTTTAATACTGTATTACCGATTGCACATAATGCATACATTGGACAATCAACTGATTTGCTTCAGTTGCTGTAGTCCATGCTGTTCAGTCAGGTGTTGCAGGTATAGTGCAAAAGTTACAATATTATAATGATCCCAAAAATCAGTGTAGTGGAGAGGTTGAACTCATACCTGAGAGAAAATAGATATTTTACAGCTTATGTTTAAACTTTCTCCTAATTTATTCCATTGAGTCTGAGAAGGGTTTTTCCTGCAATGGTCCTGTCCATCCTGCTGGCTGTAACATTGTGCTTCTATATGTTACAGATGCCAATTTGTACATACTCAGTTTGATCTAGCTAACTATTGGGCAAATATCAAATAAGAACTACAATTCGAGTTTTGCATACTTGTGATATGGCAGTAAATTAAACTTAGCCGCTTTTTCATGTCACGAGCGATCTTACCTATTTATGGCTGCTGCCTTCTGAAATTCGTAGTTTAAAGAAGAAACATTGTTTGTTCTAAGATTGATCAGTCAAAACCGGGAAAATATTTGACAATCCTTATATTTTGTCTCTTGCAATTTACGTCAAAAATAAGAAAGAATGGCTTGCATTTATTATCACATCTATCACATCTGGGGAGTCTTTGATAATTTTCCATAGAAAGGGTGCACAGAATAAAAACTTTTGATTTTAAAACGCAGGAGATTTTATAAAAGAAGGCTGCAAATAGCAGCAGCCATGTCTGCAAGATGTACTTTAAAGTCAGACATCAATACTGTTACCCAGGATGTTTGGGGACAATAAGGGGAGTCATTCCCTTATCCCAGTGGTGGGAAATAAACATTCACACGATAAGGAGATGGAATGTCCCTTTTTATTGAGCCTCATATGCAGTTAGTTATGAAGAATAGCAGGATTCCAATCCCCAGGTCAGAGGGTCAGAAGTCAGGAACTAAGCCCCAACTGAGGACAGAAGGAGGTGAACAATGACTTGTTTAATTGTAAGGTTTTAATGTTAAAAGAGCAGCATTAAGAGGTAGAGAGATGAGAAATTTTGTAGGAAAGTTACATAACTTTCTGCCCATACCAAAGAATAAGACTAACTTATGTGGGGAATGTGGAATATTCTTTATTTTGTATCACTACATGAATTTAAGTTGTCCCATTTAAAGTAAGTGAATCTGATCATAACTGTTCCTCTGGTCATTCACATTGGTCTGAAATAACACAGTTTAATGATTCACACCAAGCCTCATTTTACTTAGTGTTAACTCAGTCCAACTTTGAATAGATTAGAGAGATACTTGGTGTTCTATTCTGGAAAGCCAACTGGTGAAGGATAATACTGGAACCAATCTTTACTCAGTCTTAAATTTATTTACAGGGGTAAACATTGCAAGCATATACCTCCAAATTCAACCACACCACAGTTTCAATAAATATACCCACCACCTGCAGACACACTATCCAGTGCGTATGTCAAGGAAGGTTCACTGGGTAACTCTATTGCTTTGATCAATAATAAATAACAGTCTCAAAGATGCATGGGATACAATCCTGACAATTACACTATGCCTGTTGCCTTCCAATGTTGATGCCGCTAGTGTTTACATGGGGCTGGTGGGTGTTTGTGCCACAACAGGCAAATGCAGGCTGTCACCTACAGCATGGCACCGGAAGGGTGGAACCCAGGCATCCCACGTGGAAATGACATGCCCCCCCCCCCCTCCCACTCCCCTGCCCCCACCCCCCACGCACCACCCCCACCCCCCCCACTCAACCCCCTGTTTAAAGATGCTGATAGTATCAGATTTACCCATCTTAGGCAGTCAAGAATGAATCTCTGCCAGTGGATCTTCTACCATCCAAGAAAAAAAGGACCTGTCTACTTCATCTCTCAGCCTCCTGTGTTATGCTCCCTTCTGTACTGGAGAAGCTTAAACTCCCAGTGTTGGGGACTTGCCCTGCTCCATCTGACATGTCTGGCCTTGTAAGGGGTGAGTGAAGAATCTACCCCAACACGGCTGACCAGAAATTCCCAAGTAAAGTTGGCAACCGGTGTATTCAAGTTTAATCTAAGCTGTTCCACCAGGTTCCCATGGAAGTCTGGCAGAATGGTCAAGGGAGTTTGACCTCCATAATTAGACAACCAGGAAAAAGTGGATTCTCAGTGACGCCCATCATTAAAATTTAAGGTATCTGCCAAACAGGATGCAACAAAAGTTCCAATCAAAGTCAGCAATGAGTAAACAGATGCTGAAAAATCAACAATAAAGAGAAGATTGTTCAAATGAAATTGTTCAAAATATATTTTGAATGATCTATTCAGCTGCCATCTTGTTTCCTCATATCACAAACACACAGTGGGTCTTCTTCCTCCTTCTTGGATTCTAAGTGAGGGTCTAATCCTGTATAGGAAATGCTAATGGCTGGAATTTAAGGAAGCTCTTTCAGGGCAAAAGTGGAGTGAGTTAGAACTTGCCTTCTCCCGCACCACTCAACCACCACCCAGCTGATGCATCCAGGACCTTGTCACCACAAACTTGAGAAGTAAGCAAATTAGTGGGTAAATAAGGTTTAAACTTTTATGTGACCCTGAGGTTTCCTGGCATATATTAAGATTTTAAACTGGGGAAGTTAAATCAGTCTTACACCCCATAACACAGCAGCGAATGAAATGTACTTTTTAATAAATTGCCTTAGAAACGTAGGTATTTATATGCAGAGTTGAAACTCAGAACAAAGGGAAAATTCTTAATTGCGTAAAGAGTCACTGGACACAGAACCACAAAAGACTCAGGCTCCAATGTCAGATTATACTCAAAGTCACTGCATTAACAGAAGATATTTGGTTAGTTTTCGTCCAGGCTACTCAGAGGAACATGTTACAGCAACAGAAAACTTTCCAAAAAGATAAAGCCAGCAGGGCTTATCTCACCGCAAGTACAAATCCCCTTCTCTTTGCTGACTCACTAGACCAACATGGGTGTCTCTAATCTAAACTTGTCCCCTTTCACAAGTGGAAAAGGGAGCCCGAGATTCCTTTGGTGACATGGTGAACGGTGATGTGGAGTAGAGCTGGCGCAAATAGAAAGCTTTGAGCTTATTTTTTTAAAAATAGATGTGGTGGACACGGGCAGGCGTGTTCTGAGTCGAGTACCACATGGGCGTGGGCGATGTCAGCGATTGAAAGATTAGTCAGCATAGCAAAACAGATACGAAAAGATACAACTTGAATTTCATCTCTGAACTCGCTGCCAAAACATAATTCTGTTGAATGATCTTGACTGCTAATTGCCAGGGCCTTGTCGAGAACTGGAGTTGGTCGTTTCTCAAGAAAAGAAATATATGTACTTTTTTAACTACAGTAATTAGAACCACCAAACAGCCATTTGTCCAGATGGAGGGAGATCCTTGTTAAGCTGGTTCCAAAACGTTGATTCTAGGGATAAAATTGGCCTTTGGTGGTTGTGTAAATGGGCAGTAGTGAATCAGGATCCCTGTGTTACACCCTACTTGAACTTCTCTTCTGTGTTAATGGTAAAGAAAATGGAGCAGGATGTGCGAGCAGCTGCCAATTCACGAATACCCATTTTGCGCAACTGCCGAAGGCCTAATTTCACCCACTTTCTTCTCCGTATCGATGGAGCTTAGTCACACACTTGAATGAAAAGGTTGAAAGACGAACACCCAACTCAGTCACAAAATAAAAGTCTTTGAAAGAAACTTGAACAGGCTGGCCCGGGGCGCTCACTCCCAGATAACGCTTTTGGGTAATAAAAACAGGAAATGCTGAAAATATTCAGCAGGTCTGGCAGTAACTGTGGAGAGAGAAACAGGGTTAACGTTTCAGGTTAACAATGTTTCATCAGAACCGGAAGAAGTTGCAGGTTTAACTCATTTTTAAGCAACTACAGAGGCAAGAAAAGGATGGGTGAAGGAGGATGGGAAGAAAGATCAAGAGGTATAGGGTGAAGGCAGGTCTGTTTTACTTAGTGGTATACCATTCCAGCAATTTTCTCACTGCTTGTTTTTACTCAGTATTATACCATTCAATGCAGTCATCCTCCAAGTTGTATAACTTCACTCTATCACTGTATTAATGCACTGATGTAGTCTTTGGCATGTTCTGTACACGCCATCCTTTTCTCTATCTGTGAGCACTTTGTTTGCTCTCCAGAGATACCATTACTTATGTGATTTTTCCCTTCCATTATTTGGTCTCCCTTTTTGTGATTTAAATGTTCACATTGCTTCTTTTCCAGCATACATACAAGGTGTGTCATGCCAGTAGAAGCTTTATTTCCATTCAGACCTCATGCAAATCAGTGCAAAATTACTGCATCCTCCAGACAGGTAACATAATAGAGGGAAGGGAGAGATCGTGCTGATATTGATCTAGTTGTGAAACTTAAACGGTTACCAGGATTCTCAAATTGTGCTACAGGTTCTCTTATGGTTCAGATGGTTGTTGAATATGACGTACATAGTAAACGCTGGAAGTGGGAAGCAAATCATTCAGCATCTTAATGAAAGGTTACATCCAAAACATGAACTGATTGCTTCTTTTTCAGTTGCTAATGATCTGTTGTACATTTCCAGAAAATTTACACTTTAATTCCCGATTTCTAGCATTCAGAGTCTTTCTTTTTCATTGATCATTTACACATTCTCCTCTCTCAGTTTGCGATAATATTTGCTCTTTGTGTTCACTATGCTTTGTTAGATGGGGTGGCATCTTACACTGTGGCTGCAAATTTTAGTTATAAATGTTTATATCTTGCAGCCAGCCTTGCTGTTTAGTACACTACAGCTTTGTCCTTCAGTTCTTTATCTTCTTACTTAGGTTGGGTTTATGTTCTTCAATGCTTATCCTCTGCATCGATTGCCAGGTTTTGCCAGCAGTATGACAGGATGAAACAAGGACTGCGATATAAGAGAGGTGACAGCAACTTACAGAAGGAGATGGTTGGCGGAGTGACTTTTCACAGAAACGCAGAATTGTAACAATGCAATTTGGCCTATCGTATCTGCACCGACATTTTTAATGAGTAATTCACCTAATTCCATTCTCTTGCCATCTCCCAGTAACCCTGCACATTCTTCCTTTTCAGATAATTGTCTAATTTCCTTTTGAATGTTTTGATTGAACCTGCCTCCACCACACGCTCAGGCAGTGCATTCCACACCCCAACCACTCGCTGCGTCTAAAAGTTTTTTCTCACATCACGATTGCTTCTTTTACTAATTACTTTAAACCTGTGCCCTCTCATTCTCGATCCTTTCAGAAGTGGGAACAGTTTCTCCCTATCTACTCTGTCCAGACCCCTCATGATTTTGAATACCTCTATCAAATCTGCTCTCAGCCTTCTTTTCTCCGAGGAAAACAGTCTCAACTTCTCCAATCTATCTTCATAACTGAAGTTCCTCATCCCAGGAACCATTCTCATGAATCTTTGTTGCACTCTCTCCAATGCCTTCACATCTTTCCTAAAGTGCAGTGCCCAGAACTGCACGCAATTCTCCAAGAGGCCAAACTCATGTCTTATACAAGTTCAACAAAACCTCCTTGCCCTTGTACTCTATGCCCCTATTAATAAAGCCTAGGATACTGTATGCTTTTTTAACTGCTGTCTCAACCCTCCCTGCTACCTTGAATGATTTATGCACTTGTACATCCAGATTCCTCTGATCCTGCACCCCTTTAGAGTTGTACCCTATACTTTATTCTGTCTCTCCATGTTCTTCTTGCCAAAATGAATCGCTTCACATTTCTCTGCATTGAACTTCATCTGCCACTTGTCTGCTCATTCCACCAACTTATCTATGTCCTTTTGAAGTTTTACGCTATCCTCACAGTTCACAATGCTTCCAAGTTTCGTATCATTGGCAAATTTTGAAATTGTGCCCTGTACACCAAGGTCTAGGTCATTAATATATATCAGGAAAAGCAAGGGTCCCAACATTGACTCCTGGGGAACTCCGCTAGAAACTTTCCTCCAACCCGAAAAACATCCGATAATCATCACTTTCTGCTTCCTGTCACTCAGCCAATTCTATATCCATTTTGTGACTTTCCCTTTTATTCGAGCAGCTATAACTTTCCTCATAAGTCTGTTGTGTGGCACTGTATCAAACACCTTTTGGAAGCCCATGTACATCAACAGCATCACCCTAGTCAACCCTCACTATCATCGCTTCAAAAAACCCAAGCAAGTGAGTTAAACATCGTTTTCTCTCAAGAAATTCATGTTGACTTTCCTTAATTAACCCACATTTGTCCATGTGACTATTAATTTTGTCCCTAATTATTGTTTCTAGAAGTTTCCCCACCACTGAAGTTAAATTGACTGGCCTAAAGTTCCTGGGCTGCCTTTGCATCCTCTTTTGAACAATTCTCCAGCCCTCTGGCACCACCCCTGTGACTAGAGAAGGCTGCAAAGTTATGGCCAGTGCCTGCGCGATCTCCACTCACTTCCCTCAGTATCCTTGGATGCATCTCATCTGGTCCTGGTGATTTACCAACTTTAAGCATGAATAGCCTATCCAATATCCTACCCCTTATCAATTTTAAACCCTTCGAGTGTCTGAATTACCTCTTTTTCCTTGGTAAAGACAATTGCAAAATATTCATTTAATGCCCTCTGCCTCCATGTGTAAATCCGCCTTTTCATCCTTAATCGGCCCTACTCCTCCTTTTACCACCCTTTAACTATTTATATGCCTATAGAAGTTTGGGATACCATTTTATGTTAGTTGCCTTACTCTTTTCATACTTCCTCTTTGCTTCTCTTATTTGCTTTCTCACCTCCACTCTGAACCTTCTATATTCAGCCTGGCTGTCAATTCTATTTTCTACCTGACGTCTGTGATAAGTACACTTTTTCTTCTTTATCTTAATTTCTATCTCTTTTGTCACCCATGGAGCTCTGGATTTGTTTGCCCTACCTTTCCCTTTCGAGGGAATATACTGAACTGACTGTGACTGAACTATTTCTTTTTCTGTTCAGTTACTGTTTTTCCTGCCGACCTTTGACTCTAATTTATTCAGCCCAGATCCACTCCCCCTGTAATTTCCCCCAGTTGGTTATTTTTATTCTGCCATTGCTCCTTGCCCTGTTCCATAGTCAGCCTGAACCATATGATACAATGATCACTGTACCTTAAATGTTCTCCTACTGTCACTTGACTCACTTGGCCCACATCATTCCAAAGGACCAGGTCCAGCAGCGCCTCCTTTCTAGTTGAACTGGAAACATACTGCTGTAGAAAATTTTCCTGCACACACTCTAGGAACTCTTGCCCCTCTCTGCCCTTTACACTCTCACTATCTCAGTCTATATTTGGATAATTAAAGTCCACCATCATAAGTACTCTAAAATTCTTGTGCCTTGCTGTAATTTCCTTGCAAATTTGTTCCTCTACATTCTTCCCATTAGTTATTGGCCTATAGGCTACACCAAGCAATGTAATTGCACCTTTTTGTTCCTTAGCTCTAGCCAAATAGATTCTGTCCTTGACCCATCTGGGACATCATCTTTCTCCAGCATTGCAGGCTCTCCTTCAGCAATACTGCCACCCCTCCCTCTTTTCTTTTTTTCCTATCTTTCCTGAACACCTTGTTTCCAAGAATATTTAACACCCACTCCTGCCCTTCTTTAAGCCAAGTCTCTGTTATAGCCATAACATCATATTTCCATATGGCCATATGTGCCTGTAACTCACGAATCTGATTAACCACATTCCGTGCATTCACATACATGCACAATAACCCTGATCTAGACTTTATTACTTTCTCCCTTACTCTGGCCCCGTCTATTAGCTTACTATTTCCTATTCTACTGCTATCCCCCAGCACCCTGTGCATCTTGGTATTCCTCTCTGATATTATCTCTTGGTTCCTACACCCCTGCTGAATTAGTTTAAACCCTCCCCAACAGCACTAGCAAAATGCCCCATAAGGAACTCAGTCCTGGCTCTGCTCGGGTGCAACCCATCTGGCCTGTACAGGTCTCACCTCCTGCAGAGCCAGTCCCAATGTCCCAAGAATCTAAAGCCTGCCCTCCTGCACCATCTTTCCAGCCACACTTTCATCTGTTTTATCCTCCTATTTTTATACACACTTGCGTGTGGTACTGAGGGTAATCCAGAGATCCCTACTTTTGTGGTCCTGCTTGCTAATTTCCTACCTAGCTCCCTAAATTCTGACTGCGGGACCACATCCCTCTTTCTGCCTATGTCGTTCATACCAATGTGGACCGCATCTACTGGCTGTGCATCCTCCCCCCTCAGAGTGCTCAGCAGCCATTCAGTGACATCCTCGACCCTGGCATCAGGAAGACAACACACCATCCTGGATTCATGTCTGTCACTGCAGAAACACCTGCCTATTCCCCTATCAAAACACCTGTCACTATTGCTCTTCCAGTCTTCCTTGTACCCCTCTGTACAGCTGAGCCACCCATGGTGCCATGGACCTGGCTCTGACTGCACTCCCCAGGTGAACCATCAGTATTCAGAATGGAATTGCTGGTTGCAGAGTGGGGTGCACTCAGGCGGCTCCTGCACTACCCGCCTGTTCCTTTTTTACTGTCTGGTGGTCATCCATTCCCTCTCTCCCTGCATGCTCTTAGGCTGTGGGGTGACCACATCTATAAACGTACTAACCACAAAGTTGTCAATCTCACAGATGCACTGCAATGATGCCAGCTCCTGCTCAATTTCAGAAACCCAGAGCTCAAGTGCTTCAGCTGACGATACTTGCTGCATAAATGGTTATCCAGGACACGGGAAATGTCTTAGAGTTCCCACATAGCACAAGACGCGCACTCAAGAGGTTGCACCGGCCCTGCCTTTTTTTCTATTTATTAGTTAACCTTACTACTGCTAATAAACCTTACTAATACTAATAAACCTCACTAGTGCTAATAAACATTAATACTATTAATTAACCTTACCAATACTGATAAATCCTATTCATACTTAATACATCTTACCCATAGTAATAAATCTTACTTTAAAATAAAACATAAGACTCATCAGCTACTCGCTGTTACTTATTGTTAATACTTAATATTTTTTATCATTTTTAATCTGCCAGTCCCCACACAGCGACACTCACCAGCCAATCAATTGACAGCTTCCTTGGGATGTCACACCTCGACTTTTGTTTCTGAATGCAGCTCTGAGCCCACAGATATAGTCCTGAACTCTCGCTCTCTCTTGCCGCTTTTATAGCCCTGAACTCTCACTGTGTTTCTAGCCCTGAGCTCTTGCCGCTTTTATGGTCCCAAACTCCAGCTCTCTCTCGCCACTTTCATGGGTTCTGAAACTGGACTCGAAACGTTAACTCTGTTTCTCTCGCCACAGATGCTGAAAGACATGCTGAGCTTTTCCAGCATGTTCTGTTTTTATTTCAGATCTCCAGCATCCGCAGTATTTTGCTTTTATTATCTCGCTCCTTCTCGCCGCTTTTTTCTTATTCGTTCACAGGATGGGGGTGTCGCTGGCTAGGCCTAATTGCCCTTAAGAAGGTGGTGGTGAGTCACTTTCTTCAAATGCTGCAGTCCGTGTGGTGTGGCTACACCCACAGTGCTGTTCGGAGGGGAGTTCCAGGACTTTGACCCAGCAACAGTGGGTCCCTTTTAGTGTTTAGGAATAATTGGGGCTATTTAGTGTTGGAAAATAACTGGGACTATTCTGTGATACAAAATCAATAGCGACATATGGAAATTCACAAACTATGGTGTTTAAGTTCCTCTGGTTGCAGTGTAGTTTCCCTTCTTGGTCCCTCAGAATAATTATCAACGGTCCATTAGGAAATAACTACCATAAGTTTTTGTTTGACACAATTCCCATCTTGGTGCTGTTTTATAGAAGTCTAAGAAATGTGACGGAAGTTGGTGATATTCCTGTTTCACCATTACGTTAAGTCAATCAAATAGAATGGCTGATCAGTCAGCCCTTGGCGGTAAGTCTGTCTGGAATTCCCCCTCACTTTGTGGATGTGGGTATGCCAAGAGAACCAGGGAAAACAACATAAGGAAATAAAGTACTTTATAAAAATGAGAATATATACCATCCGTTATGGCAGTGTGGCTGCACTGTCTACGATTGGCCTGGGAATGGGAAACAACACCTGATCCCCCAACTCCGGGCCTAGTGCCCTGTGCTGGAGAGTGCATATGTGGACATCATGGGGAGAATTTTGCTGCCAGTAACCGGGAGGAACCGGTAGCATTTGGGAACCCAAAAGTTTCAGCAGCGTGTTTGTCTGTGGCTTTTTCACTCAACCGTTAGCATCTGGCTTCTCAACCATAAGTGCCATGAGGTTACAGGCCTTCATGGTGATGTCTTCATCCAGTGGTCACTTGCAAGGAGCATCAGTCAAACAAGCACATTCTGGCCCTCACCATTGGCTTTCACGCTCAGAATGCCACCTTAAACAAGAGCATGAAAACCTGACTTTGAGCCTTCATACCACACTGATGTGCAGCCAAGAGCTCTGCAGCTCATTGCCAGCAGGAAAGTGTGGGTGGACCATGACAGGGAAGATGGGGAAAGGGGAGATGGAAGTTGGGACTATTCTCAAAGGACCTCCACTTCACACCCATTGGCTTCCCCTCAGTCAGTCTCCCACATGTTGCCCCATGTCCCAGTGGGCGTGTCTGCCCTGGCACAGGTGCAATTTCTCATGGGACCCTCATAGGCTCCAAAACCTAGAGGACGTCAGCCAAGAGCATGTGAGCAGTCCGAGCAGGGATCTGAGCTGCCCCCTCCAACACTAATGAAGCCATAAGGATTGAAACACAAAGGAGTAGCAGAGAAAGGAAGGGTAAAGATTTTCACTTTCACAAGGGTGCGTGTATGGATGTTTAACACAATATTAGATTGTTAAGTTTCTGTTCAAATTTTCAATAAAATAAAAAGTTATTTGTATGCACCATTTTGCCTATTTTTGCCTGCTGCCTAGCAAATGGCTTCCTCACTTGTGATGAACGGTAAAGCAAGAGTTCCAGTCAAGCAATGGGTGCTAGAACAGGGATGCTTAGTGGATCATAGGACTGCTTTTTGTTGGGTAATGGCAGCAGTTGGTTCAGTATGTGGCCTCCACTGATTCAACCCAACTAAAATACACTAAATTGGATCATCTCAGCAGCAATGTGTGTGCTGCTGTTGGTGCCACATTACATTCCTCCTCCTCCTGCTCTTCATGTTGTTCCCCTTCCTCTTCCTCCTCTGAAGTATCAGTCTGCTCAGCACCTTGTTCCTTCTGCAGCTCCGATCCTCCCTATTGCACTACACTGTGCAGAACAGAGCACTCCACTACCATTGTCAAGACCCTGCCTTGCGCACACTGAAGGGTGCCCTCAAGTCTGTCCAGGCACCTAAAGTGCATCTTCAGCTTGCCAATTGCTTACTCAATGACAGTTCTTGTGGCCATGTGAAATCAACTGTAGGGCTCCTGGGCCTCATTGTTTGGGCTCCTAATGGACAGTAACTCATTTAGTGGGTAGCCTTGGCTCCAAGGAGTGAGCCACCTCTGTTCTGAGGTCCAAAGTGCTGAGGGAGAGTGAAAGCATTATGACAGCTACCTGAGAATCTCGCAATAAACGTGTATGATGATTTTTTTGTTGTTGCACAGGAGCTGCACATCGATGGAGCGGAAGCCCTTGTGGTTGACGAAGATTCCAGGATGATCTGAGGGCAGTTGGACTACCACATGTGTGCAGTTGAAGACTCCCTGGACGTGTGGGAAACCAGCTAGAGCCGCAAAGCCAAGGGCCCGCTTTGGCCTCATCGGTCGCAAAGTGATGCAACAGGCGCAAAGGCCTCTCTGCTGCCCTCTCTGGTGTAAATGAAGTTAGTTCAATAAGGGCTACCTGCATGTCTCCGTGCAATACAGAACAACTGAAAAACATGGCATCGATCAGGTAAGCGATACATTTGTGGGCAACAGATTCTGATACTCTGCAAAAAAATCTCCAGTGGAGCCCTAGAAGGAGCCAGAGGCAAACGAATTGAGAGTGGTGATGGCTTTGATAGCACTGGCAGCCACCAGGTCCACTTGACAGGAGATCTTCTTCCAGGAGGCTGCGAATGTCTGCAACCTGGATGTGATTGCACTGGAGGGGGTGCAGAGGAGATTCACCAGGATGTAGCCTGGAATGACACATTTAAGTTATGAAGAGAGGTTGGATAGACTTGGGTTGTTTTCCTTGGAGCAGAGAAGATTGAGGGGCGACCTGATCGAGGTGTACAAGATTATGAGGGGCATGGACAGGGTGGATAAGGGAGCAGCTGTTCCCCTTAGTTGAAGGGTCAGTCACAAGGAGACGTAAGTTCAAGGTGAGGGGCAGGAGGTTTAGGGGGGATGTGAGGAAAAACTTTTTTACCCAGAGGGTGGTGATGGTCTGGAATGCGCTGCCTGGGAGGGTGGTGGAGGCGGGTTGCCTCACATCCTTTAAAAAGTACCTGGATGAACACTTGGCACGTCATAACATTCAAGGCTATGGGCCAAGTGCTGGTAAATGGGATTAGGTAGGTAGGTCAGGTGTTTCTCACGTGTCGGTGCAGACTCGATGGGCCGAAGAGCCTCTTTTGCACTGTGTAATTCTGTGATTCTATGATTCTGTGACCACCTGGTGCGCTATGCTGAGTCTCCTGAGGCACTGGTGTTCAGACATGTCCAGGACTGATACTTTAAGGGTCTTGGCTCCTGTCAGCAGCAGCTCTGTGCTCATCCCCTCTCTCATGTGGAGTGGAAGGTCACCGAGGGGAAGGCAGTTGCTGCTTCTGTTGATACTGCCAATCTGCCTGTTGCTGGTGCTGCTCCTGCTGCTGCCGCTCGTCTTGGTCCACAAGGGAAATCAGCAGAAGCAGCGCCCATAATCTCCAAATGTAGCAGATGGAAAATGTAGATCAGGCACGATAAACATCAGGGTCACAGAAATCACCCCCAAAGTCATAGAGATTACGTTCAAAGCAGGCTCTCAACACAAGCTCTGTTAGCAAAGGCCTTTCCATTAGGTGTAAAAGCAGGTGTGAAGTCTGAACAGGGTTTTTTTTCAGGATTTTTGCCTATGATTTGCCCAGTCCTCTCAATTCCCAGTGTCCTCTCACTTTGTGTTCACTGGAAAGTTCCAGGACATCCAGGAAACCGTTACAGTCAGAATTACAGTTCAAACCCCAAGCTAAAATATCTGTTCATTGCGTCTTAACTTCTTTAAATTGGCAAACCATGTCCCTCAGGGTGGGGGGAATGTGGGGGGTGGGGGGAACGTAGGGGGTGGAGGGGAAGCGGATTTCTCACACTGCTACTGCTATTAAAAGCAGAAGGTGGAGGATTCTAGCTGACTTCCCAAAATGCTGCCTATTTTAACCTTTTAATCATCTCAATTTCGCTCACTTTGTCAGGTTAAAATCCTCCTCATATAGGTTCAATCAGGAGGAATTTGGTGCCCAAATGCATTGACCTCCTGCCACTTCCAGCCACGTCTAGAGCAACAGTGTCCTGAAGCATGATTCTGTTTTTACTGCTGCTTTAACTGCTCCCTTTGTGCTTTGCACATAAACTCATAGAATGGGTACAGTTCAGGAGGAGGTCATTCAGTTTCTCTCTTGAATGCCACAATTGAATCTGCCTCCACCACACTTTCAGGCAGTGCATTCCTGCTGCATAAAAAACCTTTTTCCTCATGTCGCCAATGCTTACTTTGCCAATTACTCCTTTAAGCAGGTTCTTGATCCTTCCACCAATGGGAAGAGTTTGGTTGTAATATAACTTTAAGGGATAGCAGCATGACATCACTAGAAGGGAAGAGTGTCATGCAAACTAGACTTAGTTTCATTTTTTTGCTTTTGAGCAGAGCACACATACACACACACACACAGCCCTGTTGCTGATGCCTTCAAGATTTCTACCTATGTATAAATGTTCTCATGTGCCTATTCTAAATAATGAACCCACAATGTGTTTACACAATCCCTTATGAGTGATTGGCGTTTACATCATTGTAACATGACATGGTGCTCAGCAATGGCCAAGCAGCCCGGCAGCGAGATTAAGTACAGGTACGACATGGTGAACAACATTAGGGCGGAATCGTCAGCTCCCATTTGCCGGTGTCATAGTGGACGGGAGCGGAAAATATCAGGAGGTTGGAAAAATTGGTTTCACGTCATCGTAAAACCAGTTTGCGATCGTCCGTTCCTCCCATCGATGGTGGGCTGCATTTCCCACCACCACATGTCGGGAACCTAACTGAGATACTTTTGCATCTCATTATATGCCCTGCTCACCAGAATCATCCCCCGCACTGGACCATCCGAGCACATTGGCGTGATTGCACGCCAACGTGTTTCAAAACTTTACATAAGCGACATGCACCTGACGAGCTGCACTTCACTCGGGACTTTGAGGTTTGTTTGCCTACCTTGCTTCGGGCAGTACTCGTGGTCATTAATGCCAGGCTTCACAGGCAGCACCATTTCATTTTTAGGGGGGTTCATGGGCAAGTCTCTACTTACCAGACCAGCCATAAGGTGGGGGTGGTTTCTCAATGGCTGCAGGGCAAGGGCTTGCTTGGGGAAGGGGAGAAGCGACCTCAGTCAAAAGAAGAGGATGTAGGGTGAGGGCTGTACTGGGGAAGGGTGCGTGTGTGGGGGCACATGTCGATCTGTGCAAGTGGCCTCAAGATGGTGAGGGCTGAGGAAGCAGTCTCCAGAGGGGATGAGGCCAGATGAAGATGTGAGGGTGTGTGTGAGAGAGTGAGTGGTGATGTCCCTTGAGCTGGCAGTGAGTGAGATGCCAGTGAATGTGATGGCCTTGTGAGTGTGTGAGCTTAGAGTGATGATATGGTTGCCTTACCCTGACGGCTCAGATGAGATCATTCATCATCTTTCTGCACTGGATGGCCAACCTCTTCTGTGCAGTATTGGAGCTGATAACCACTGTCACCGCCTCCCAAGCTGGAGTGGTGAGATTGCTGGATCTCCTGTGGCAAGAGGAGGGGGCGGAGGACACCACTGTGGGCCTCGAAGAGGCATTCCAGTGACGGGTCACTGAACTCTTCTTGACTTTCAGGGCCATGTCTTCACTGGAGCAGTCCTGGGCTGTTGGCATTGAGAACTGTGTGCACGGCTGCAGTTTAGATACAGCACCCGGAGTGAGGTAATGACATGGTGGGTGATTCAGAAAACCCACCATTGCAACCGGTGGGTAAAATTTTGTTTTTCACACCCACTACCGCACTTAGTGCAATTCTGGGGCTATTCTGCCCTTAGATCGTGCTACATGGCATGAGATAACCCTCGATGTTTTGGTCAGAGTGTAATGGAGTTGCAGCATCAGAAAGTATTGAAAAAGCAGCGGGCGACTGCACAGAAAAGCTTTGAAAAGTCAGTGTTCAAATAAGCAGACAGGTCCGTCATGGTGAGATTGCAGCACATAGCCTGTCAGTGCGGTGAGTGGGACAGTGCATCGAGAGGACCAGCACTGGGTTAGCTCAGTCGGGAAAGGTGAGTGACCAGGATATGGGCCCTATTGATAGCGAGCGAGGGAGAGTCAAACAAGAAAAACCCAACAAAATCATAAAAATCAATCCAGAGAGGGTTGCGATTATAACGGGTGGAGATTCAGAAAAGCTTGTGATAGCAGCTACAGCGACACTCATCCCAGGTACCATGGGAGAAGGAAGGTCAAAGGGATATTGTCAGAATGCCCACAAAATTCCCCAGTTTGAATTAGTATGTAGCTGACCTACTAAACAAGTTCAAAATGTTCAAACAGTGTACAGAGCCTTGATTCAGGTTTCTTGGTTCAGGTGTGTCTGAACCAGACAAGCAAGCCATAAAAATTTGCCTAGCAATTGGGAATGAAGGTCTACACAGGCTAAACATGTCAGGATTAACAGAAGAAGAGCCACAGGATCCCCAAAAGATATGGACTACATTGGAAGACCAGTTCAGAATCAGATTAAACTTCCATATTCATCGACTAGAGTTCATGTCATTTCGACAACAGCCTACAGAATCCATAGACCACTTCGTCAGCAGATGCAGAGCAAAGGGCACGTACTGTGATTTTTCAAACGCAGAGCTAGCAGACAGAAAGGTTGAGTTGGTGAGTGCATTCACTCCTGCGGAAGAATTCCAGAAAGATCCGCTAGACAAGCCCAAAACATATAGCATCGAAGAGCTACTCAAGGAAGGACATAAGTATGAAGCCATCCCACAGGTCAATGAAGCTTACAGGTCCTAAATACAATCCTAATTGTTGATGCACTTACTAAAGCTCCTAAACCTAGCAAGACATGTGGAAGGTATGGCCTTCTATATGCAGCAAGAAAATGCTCAGCTTTCCAGCAATTCTGCAAGGCTTGTGGCAGAAAGGGCCATTGGCAGCGGCAGTGCACGAGAGCAAAGGCTGATGCAGCTACAAAGAGCCGTGCACTGATCCAAACGGACTGTACACAACGGGTACCTTCGAGCAATAAGGATGACTATCCATCCCATCAGAAACAAATACATGAGGTGATTGAGAAACTAGAAAACGCCAATGATGTGCACGAGACAATGAGCGGTGAACACATGTTTCACACCGTCAATTTCATGGAAAACATGGGCGCCATCACACCATTCGAAGTGTTTGCCAAGATATAAATGATCTATCCGAAGAAACTTGGTAAATATTCATTATGGTCAAGATTGACACAGCAGCCAACATACTATCTCTGCAGATTCTAAAAGACATGGATCTATAGACATTGAGGACCAAGGAGAAACCTACTACTGAACAACTTTCAGTGTACAACTGCTCACTAATTCAAATACGCAGGATCCAGAGTCCTGGGGTGCAAGTATAATCAATCCTCCTGGATGTCACAGATGTTCTACATCATGGAGACTAAAGGCCCAGCGATTATAGGTCTACTGGCATGCCGTAACCTCACACAAGTGACAATCCATGGAATCAGTCAGACCTCATAAGGCAATGAACCTCAGAAACTACTCCTATCACCTCAGTTCATGACATAACATCGAAACATCCAGAATGTTTCCACAAAATTGGCAGAGTAAGGGAAATGCAATGTTGCACTTTCAGGGGAACGCATGCCCGTCAACTGATCTGGTACATTTTGCACAATCTAAATGCCAGCAGCTGCAAGAAGAAACGGCGAAAGATTCTACGCTAAAGACATTGTGGACAACCATCATCGAAGGATAGCCTGATTCAATTCAGCATGTCCGTGAATACAAGGCTATTTTGGCCTTACCGGGATGAGCTAGGCATCTCTCAAGGACTCATTTTCAAAGGTAGTCAATTCATCATACCAGGATCTTTGCAACCTGATATTCTTCAACAACTTCATCATTCACACTGGACGAGAAGACTCACAAGAGATTCAGCCTTTTGGCTGGGTATGAACAATGACATTGAAGTCGTTGTCAAGAAGTTCAAGGCATGCCAAGAGCATATGCCAAATTAGCACAAAAAAAACATTAATTCCACATGAAGTCCCTACCCAGCCTTGGTCCAAAATCACATCTGACCTCTTTCATGTCCATGGCACTGACTTCATCGTCATCGTTAACTACTTTAACAAGTGCCCCATTATTCGTCAATTGCACAATACATCAAGCACAACAGTCACGCACACTAAGTGCTATTTTCAGTTTTTTGGTGTACCTGGAGAGATCATTACAGATAATGGTCCACAATTTATTGTTAAGCCATTTCAGGATATGTGTGAGAAGTGGAATATTGATCACACTACTTCTTCTCCTCATTACCCTAGATCTAACGACCTTGCTGGATGAATGATTTGCACAGTGAAATCCCTAATTCTCAAATGTAGACAGACCAAGCAAGTTGCAATGTTACATCTGAAAGCGACACCTTTAAGTACAACTAATCCATCACCGGCAGAGCTCATGTTTGGCAGACCAGTGCGCACCAAGTTACCTACTCTTACCCATTCCACTCTCTCAGAAACTAGACAGCAACTTTCAAAACTGCAAGAGAAGATGACCAACATGCACGGTAAAAATGCAGGTACAGAATTGCCAAGTTTACAGTTGAGACAACAAGTTCGCATCCAAGATCCCACAAAAAGTAGGTGGCAACCAGTTAAGATGACAAGGATTTGTTCAGAACCAAGGTCCTATGAAGTCATTACACAGAAAGGTGCAGTGGTGAGGTGTAACCAAAGACGAATCAAATCCATTCCAGCGCCTCAGCCACCATACAGGCCAATTGCATCTAGGACAAGATCCCAAATGCAACCAGGAACAACATCCAAGAAGGACAATCCAAGAAGGACAATCCAACAGATCATTGTGAGCTATTAAAGAAATCTCCAGACAAGATTACCATTACTAGGTCGGGGCGTACTAACAGATTAGCTTTACGCTTTAGAGACTCGTGGATTCATCAATTCTATATATACTTATGTAATGATGTCATGGTAACTAAACATGAAAAGTACTGCAAATAGTTACACTCCTTTGGAATGGGGGAAGTATGTTTAAAAAGAAAGGGGGATATTTTAATATGCCTTTAAGGGATAGCAGCATGACATCACTAGAAGGGAAATGTGTCATGCGATCCAGTCTTAGTTTCACTTTTGCTTTTGAACAGAGCACACACACACAGCTCTGCTGCTGATGTCTTTCAAGCTTTCTGCCTATGTATAAATGTTGTCATGTGCCTATCCTAAGTAAATGAACCCACAACGCATTTACATAATCCCTTATGAGTGATGTTCATATCAGTATAACAACACAATTTCCTCTACTCTGTCCAGACCCTCATGATTTTGAATACATCTATCAAATCCCCTCTCAATCTTCCCCTCTCCAAGGAGAACAGTCTTAACTTTTTCTCCAATCTATCCATGTAATTGAAGCTCCTCTAGGGTTGCCAACCCTCCAGGATTGGCCTGTGGAGTCTCCAGGAATTGCAGCTCAGTCTCCAGGCTACTGCTGTGTGCAATGCTGGAGACAAATCATAAGGATGTTAAAAAAGATTTTTTTTGAACATTTCTCTTTACAAGATATTAAAATATTGAAAATGGGGGAAAAAGGCTGTTTGGCTGACAGTCAAGCAACATCCATTGGGTAATGAGGCATATTGCTTTCAAATTGGTGTAGGAAGGCACTGTGTCACAAGGATAGATGTATTGGCCAATTAATGGCTGGAGTGTGGGGGCAAGTCATGTGATGAAACCTCCAGGAACACATTTAATCACTGTTGACAGCCCTAACCTCATCCCTGGAACCATTCTCGTGAATCACAACTGATTCTACATTTTAATGTCTGCATTTCATAACTAATGCAGATTGATGGAATAACAAATAGCTGCTTACAAAATGCCTGATCGCAACATTACACAATTGCAAAGTTTCCACATTTTGTTTGGGCATGTATCTTGGTTTCTGCTTACACAGAAAAAGAGAGTGAGAGCAGGAGCAAGGGAGCAGCAGAAAGTCAGGGGATTGAAGGCAATGTGAATGCAGAGCTGAGAGCATCTCGATCCAGCGCTCATCCTCCTGTGTCTTGATGCCTTGTGTTAAATGTTGCTTTTAACGACACAAGGCAGAACACAGGAAGCTGCACAGGAAGACCCAGTGCATTTTTTTCAAATGTTAATCAGGATCCACATGCCCTGAGGATTTTTTGTGGTGGGTATCACCATATAGATGACAATATACACACCACTATGTCCCAATTAATGTTTCAGCTACAATATACTCATGCTCAATTAATAAACACCTTATTTTTTTCTTTTCGTTTATTTAACAAATTAACATGGACCAAAAGGCGTTCTTCAACTATCATTATCTTGTGATTTTGTTAACTCTCCATTTTGAATGCCTTCTTTTAATTCAATTTCTTCTGACAACAACCACTGAAGTGTAGCAAAATTTGAAATAAAAACACACAAACATTGTTTTAGGCAAAACCATAAAACCCTGTGATGCCAGGAGGCATATAATCATTTCACACTTCTCAACATAATTCAGCGGTATATATTTTACGTGGCCTACCTGCAGCTGCTGTCTGTCTCGTATATGTGATTGTTACTCCCGTACAACGTTGAGCACCCACTGGGGAGATCGCTGAACTGAGCTGCACACTCCTGTACCCTCCCTGCTGTCAATACCAATGGCAATCAGCCTATAGGCTCCAAAGGCAGGTTCACATGAGGCAGGCCCTTATAGGATTCTCCATACATTCCCTGACCCTCAGAGAAGGTCTTACAGAAAGGAAAGTGGGGGGATGGGGGATAAAGCATAGAGTTTTTCCACTCTTAAATTCTTCCATCTTCCCAATCCTTCACAGGGCGATTCTAGATTTGTGAAAATGCTCTTTCAAAGTGGACCCTTAACTCGGAATGCTGGAAGTAAGGAATCTCGGTCATTTGGAACTCCTTGCATGTGCATACAAGGCCAGAGAATCTGGCTGCTGATCTCAGAAGAGGACAGCAGGAGCAAAGTACCAGGCCAATAAACTGTTTGCATTTAAAAATTATCAATAAACAAACAATGCTCAGTATTTCCATAGATAAGCGCTAGAAATATACTCCCTGTTTTGCAAAATATTTCATCTATAGATAATGGCCTCAGGATAATATGAGTCAATGCAAAGTTTTAAGGTACTGTCACCATAGGCAGAAATGGGATGATTTTAAGCACTGCCTGTATGATTTCAGGATCAGTTTGGAATCTTTCATGTTGATGGCTTCAAGTACAAACTGTGCAATTTTAAACAAATGACAGATATGGAGAAAAATTTAATCTGTTGCTTTAATGTTGTTTTTGTTGGACTAGAAACTAACCAGCCAGTAAAAGTGCTCGTCTCAACTTGAAATTAAGATGGCAACAATCAAAGCCAATATTGTTACACAATGAATTTGGATACTCGATGGCCCGGGATATTCTGAGGAAACTTAAGCAGTGTTAGTTCTGTTCACGGTGTTGGGCACCAAGGTGTTACAAGCAATGATTGAACACTCGTTGAGATATTGCACAGCGCACATTGAATAAAGATGAGCACAGGGCATGTTTTAAAGGCAAAGCTCACGACAACATAAATACTATAGGCTAATTTTTAAAAATTAGATATCCATTATTGTGCCACGCCTTTAGTTCCTAATTCCTAAACTCTGGAATTCCGTCCATAAACCTCTCTGCTTCCCTACCCCTCTTCCTTTAAGCCTCTCCTTTAAAATCTACCCCTTTGGCCAAGATTTTGGCCATCTGCCCTAATATCACCTTACAGGTCTTGGTGTCTAATTTTGCTTTATAATGCTCCTGTGTAGCTCCGTGCGACATTGTATTACGTTAAAGGCACCATATAAATATAAGTTGTTGTTGTGCTGAACAACACTGGCAATTTTTCTTATATACTTCGTTCCTTTGAAATGCTGATGCCTATCTTCAGATGGTTTTGTTTCATATGTATTGCGTCACGATTTGGCATTAATTTTTAATGCTAATTATGAAGTCGAAAATAAAACTGCACTTAGTCCCAGAGATATCCCTCCATTCATAGCTCGGCATTCCCTAAAACTCAGCTGTGAGTTTGCGCCTCTTTGCAAAGAGACAAAGTTGTGTTCCTAGAGGGTTAAATACTGGAGTTCAGAAAGGTGAAGAAGGAGTCACATGACCTATGAACTCTCTAACAAGGTGTCAGATGTGTCTCCTTCTCCTCTAATCAACTGAAGGTCAATGGCCTAGGCTCCAAAGAGTCTGCCACATGTCTTACCATGTGCCTTTTGAACTGATAAACAACCATTGTATAGCTTTTACAGCCACTCTAATAACATAAGCCTGCTGACAGAAGTCATTTTCCGCTGGTGTAAACTGAACAGCTTAAGGGTTACTTAAACTGGAAAATAGTTGAAAGATCACTTGTTTCACTATTTTCCTAAACCTTGGAGCAGAAAGGCTACACGAGTGTACAGAGAGTTAAAGAGAACTGGTTAAATATTAGTGCTGATTCCACCACAACTGCACCTGTACTGGATTGACTGATCCTCGTAAAAATGTCCAGATTAATTACTCTTAAATGCAGTTAAGCCTTAGGCTTGCTTAGCTGAATGTTGGATGGATTTTATCATTGCTGGTTCTGTTAGACAGCTTTATGTGTATTCCGCCAGGCTGGGAAGATGTGTTGTGTAACAATTTCTGGGGAAAAACATGTTTCGCCCTGATTATAACTGGTTTACAGTGGATGAGTTTTGATGTTAGTGCGAAACTCAATCCGAGCTACAAAAATGAAGGCCAGTGTATTTTAACTCAAAGGCCTCAGTTTAATGCCACCGGACGGCTTCTCACCAGTTTGAAACAGGAAGTCAACAGGAAGAGGTGCAAGTTCATGGTGACCGTGTGCCAAGAGCAGGTTTGTAGTATTGACTGGTCTACTGTTCCACGGGAGCTTTCGTGATTGATTGTGATGGTGCAGTGGGTGGGGCACAATTGCAGCACCTAAGGTACTTGCAGGGCCCAGCGGAGTGCTCCTACTTCTGGCCCACACCAGGCAATAAGCTTTGAAATTGAAGCTTACCTTTCAGGGTTTCCTCTAGGCCTGATCTGCTATCTCGCTATTCAGGGGCTTAGCAGTAATCTCGAATCTATTTGCCACTCAGGCCTACTACTGCCAATTGGCGTCAGGTTCTGAAGGTGTCATCAGGAGCCACTATGCTAAACAGGAATTTGCTATGTGTGGATGTCTGTGTGCTGCCTGCATTGAAGATCCCAGCAGGTCAACTCCCTACAGGCCAGCAAACCGACTTAAAGTTTTAACTCGCCACCCACCCATTTTCAGCCAGGTAGGTCTGATTAAAATCGCTCCCCCTCCTCCCCAAACCCCACGTGACAGGATGTAGATAGCTATTTATTCAAATATTTGATGTGAGAATTGACTGGATGAGACAGCTGGATTAGGATCTTAATTCTTCCAGAGCAGATGATCCATCTCTATCTGGGAGTTTGTGACATGTGGTAGAATGTTATCCTTCCACCTGTGGAACTTGGATTCATACCCAGCCCAGACAGGAAGGCATCCTCGCTCTAATGGATATGAATTATTTTCATTTGGTTGAGTTAGAACCCTCTGAGTTCGAGTCCCACTCTGGAAATTTGGAAGATGCATTCATAACGTGGACAAACAGGTTCATTATCAACCAATGGCAGGCAATAAAAGTGGGAGAGTCTCCTCGTCAACCAGAACTGTGTGGTAACTGCAGCGCAACAGCCTCCCCATGTTGAAAGACTCCACATGCAGGTTCTTACCACAGGACCATGGCAGGTGTCGTCGTCACTTTGAGACACTACCAGAGAGAGAGAGAGAGAGAGAGTGTGTGAACCCCCTGAATTGGTACAACTCAACATAAGCTGAATCATCTATTTTTCAGAGAATTGCACTCAAAGTTTACAAGGATTAAAAGCATATGGGAAACGTGAATCCTTTTTTTTTATTTCTCCCTTTCTAGTGTTTGTCTTCATCCATTCACACATTATTAGTTCTTGCACTGCCAAATCCTTCACTAAGAGGCAAGGCAACCCAGGCCTGCCTCAGCAATGTAAAAAAAATACCGTGCATGTTGGAAATCTGAAATACAAACAGAAAGAGCTGAAAAAACTCAGCAAGTCTGTCAACATCTGTGGACAGAGAAACAGAGTTAACATTTCGAGCTCAATATGACATTTCTTCAGAACTTGTATGATGCAATGTTGTACATAGCTGAAACTGGAGATGTGAACACATGTGAAGTGGTTACTATCAAGTAAATCAAACCACTTTAAAAAGATTGGTTTGAAATGATGCTAAAGACACTGATAGCAACTAGTGCTGTTTAGGCTTGTGTACTCAGATACAATATATAACTTGGATTTATTGGATTACAAAGTAATACCATATATTAAAATTTCAAAACCCAGTAACAATTTTGGAAGCCAATATACAACACAGTGCATAATTACAGTGGTACAGTTCAGGAAAACACAGCAAGAAATACAATGGCTATCATTTTGACATTACATTATTATAACACTGCGTGATTCATTTTGAAAAGTGGCATAAAAGTGTGGTTCATGAGGAACTGAAGCCCGTCCAGAGGCAATGAATGCATTAATGGTAGATAAAAGCAAAATACTGCGGATGCTGGAAATCTGAAACAAAAACAAAAAACACTGGAAGCAGGTCTAGCGGCATCTGTGGAGAGAAAGACAGAGTTAACGTTTCGAGTCCGTATGACTCTTCTTCAGAGCTAATGCTAGACCCGTTTATCTTTAGAAGAATAGGAACAGCCAGACAAAATAGACAAAAGACAATTTAACTCAATGATTCTCAAACTTTTTCACTTGAAGTCCACTTATGTGGGGCAAAAGACCCTATGGACTACCTACCAGATCTACCATATCCACTTTCACTTGCCACTAGCGCAAAAGAATTAATGGAAACCATAACCATTTGCTGCTTTCTCACTACTAAAGGTAATACATTTATGTACATTATTTTTGACTAAATATAAGTAAATTATTAATTAATGTCAGAAAAAAGCATACACATTTTCATACTGAAAACATTAATACTGCAAGACAACATGTTTATTTGAAACATTCTAATAAATGTCATAAAATCATCACAACAATCTTCTTCTGAGAAACTAATGCCTATCTTACATTGAAATTAGTTAAACAAATTCAGCAGGAACATATACTTACAAAACCATGTTGCTTTTGAATGCACTTATAATGACTCATGTCGTGCACATGGGAACAGGTCTGGTTGTTCAACGTCGGGTGAGTGTTGGCGATGGGCTGTCTCCACATGGCCTCGGCCGTTGCATCATGTGTCAGTGACTTGCATGTTGCAGAAGCCCACAGACCACGAGTGGTCCATGGACCACAGTTTGTGAATCACTAATCTAGCTCACCTTCTACCATCTGAGTAGTAGCATGATATAATTACAATGGAGTTGTTGGCTAATCATAACAATCAATTTCTATCAATTAGTCCACAACAGACTCAGCAGTGACATGAGGAAAATCCCAATGTCGGACAGCTTTGCAAACTATAGGTGCACGGTAACCTGTTCCTCCCAAGTGTGCCATGCTTACCACCATGCCATGTCCCAAACTACTCACGTACTGTGTCCCCAAAAGTAATCCCAACAGGGATTGACAAGGATACCTCCTAATGGCTCAATTGGTAAAGAGGTTGCTCAGTGCGACACTGCACAATACAACGCAATGAGTAAAAGCAAGACAATGCGGATGCTGGGAATCTGAAATAAAAACAGATAATGGCTGGAAAAA
Source organism: Cetorhinus maximus (assembly GCF_964194155.1). NCBI lineage: Eukaryota > Metazoa > Chordata > Chondrichthyes > Lamniformes > Cetorhinidae > Cetorhinus > Cetorhinus maximus. Next base: position 37,516,264 of record NC_135902.1, read on the forward strand.
TTCAGCAGGTCTGGCAGCATCTGTGGAGAGAGAAACAGAGTTAATGAGATCAACCCCTGCAGTTGCAGGTGAAATCTCTCTCGCTCACTCCGTCGCTGGAGGCAAGGCCAAGCAAATTCCACAATCAAAAAGGAAGTAGAACAGCGTCTTCAGCCAACCTGAAGAACCACGTGTCTCCACACCCACTGCTAAACTGCCAAAATCAGTTCTACCAGAATCACCCAACTTAACAGCAGCAATGTTTCACCAGGTACGCCTCACAAACAAGCCAACAACTGATTCGTATATCTTTTCAAACTTTTATTTGGACTCTTAACTTCTCATTTTTGATCTGTGTGTTGCATTTTTATTATTTTTCTCGGGTTTTTAGTAGCTAACAAACTTACGCTTTCTTTGACTCAAGAAAGACTGGTTGAATCATCTCCTTCTAAGACAATAAATACGTTTGGACTGGGAGAAGGTATTCATGGAGGAAGGGCTCCCTTTTTAGCTAACCTTATTGTGACCAGTCGAGGGGATTGAATATCGAATAATGAAGGGGAGCTAACTCATTCCTCCTCCTAACAAAAGCATTACAAAATTGGGGATTTGGGACTTTAACTAATTGGGGGAACTCGTCCTGGGACTGCTTGTGTGTTTCTCTCTCCACAGATGCTGCCGGACCTGCTGAGTTTTTCCAGCATTTTCTGTTTTTATTAAAACACAGTGAGTGTTTTATGTTTACTTTGGGCTGTGTAGGGTTTCCAACCCTCCAGGATTGGCCTGGAGTGTCCAGGAACTGAAGGTCAATCTCCAGGACAACAGTTTTGTGCAATCCTGGAGAAAAATCATCGGGACATTAAAAAATATTTTTTTTTGTCATTTTCTTCAAACACTTCCCTTCACTAGGTATAAAAATATTGAAAATGGGAAAATAAGGCTGTTTGGCTGACAGTCAAGCATCATCCCAATTGGGCAATGAGTCTTTTTGCTTTCCAGCTGGCGTAAGAAGGCAGTGTGTCACAAGGATGAATTTGTTGGCTGACTGATAGCGGGCGAGGGTAGGGCATGTGATGAAGCCTCCAGGAATACATTTAATCACAGGTGGCAACCCTAGGGGTGAAGTGATGGTGGTTGGGATACTACAGTTGACCTCTGCACTGCTGGGCTGAGGGGACAACTCAGTCGTGATTATTCACCAGTGGATGGTACAGGAAAGACCAGTTGCGTGGCTGGTATGGAAAAACAGCAGACAGGTCGGCTCAGTATCCCTCCCCTACTTTAAACTGAGAATTTTTGTTTTTTAAAAGGAAATCTGTGTGTGCAGTTCTTGTACACAGTCTCCAGTACTGTTTCTTCTTTGAGTAGGGCTGCCTGGTAGTGCCAGCAGAGCAGTTAAGCTCAAATTGGCAGCAGTAATTTTAAATGTCGAGTACTGATTACTGCTTCGGGCTCAGCATAAACAAAATATTAGACCCCGAGCTGGTTGGTTATTTCAGAATTCCTAAATAGTGGATGCACTCCCTTAGCTTGTCTTTTCCATGAAAAAGCTGCAGGCAATTCTTTGGAATACTGAGGCTTCCTATGGAGCCCCGCAGTCACCCTGGCGTAACCTTGGAATGAGGAAGCACTATGGCCTGAGTGTACTAGAGTTTCATTGTCTCCACAATGTTCCAAAAGCAGAGTGAAAGATTGCGTGTTTCCATCAACTGTGATTGCCACTGTCAGTTCCGAAATGCTTCTGCTCATTTTATGTTCCCCTACCCGCCCCTGCACCCCCACCCCCGAAAGACAAGCCATTGTTGCTTAAACTTAGCTTGACAGTTTGGAATTTTTCTAAATTAATACAAGCCCTGAGGGTTAATGCAGCTAAATGAAGGCAGTCACCAGAAATGTGGCTATAATATTAATTACATCCCTGATGTGGTCAAATGTGGGGTTAGGTAAATAACGGGATTAATTTGGCTAAACTTGTCGTGTTATGATACAATTAAATGGAGAAAAAGCACAAGAAAAGTAAATGTTAATTGCATCACCAGCATAAACAGTGCCTATCCATTCCATGTAAGTAATCTGCCCGAACTTGTTGTATTACAGCAAGGCTCATTGTTAAACCTTGCTGAGCTTCCAGGAACTCATCTTTGTGATATAAAGTTGGAAGTGAGTCTGAAAATGAATTGAAATTCGCTTCAACTGTCAATTGGTTTCTGTTAGCAATTTCCAACTGCTCATTTCATTGTTCCATTGCTCCATTCCTTTGGTGGAAAAGATCTGATTCATTTACACCTCTATTTGCCACCGTAAAGCACTAAATTTTCTGTTACAAAATTGCACTAACGTAAATGAGGCCCACTAGAAGTAGGCCTCATGTGGATTTGATGCAGAGATGCTTGCCAATCTAACAGTGGGAAAGTCACATAATGATTATTTAAACCAACATACACCTCCTCAATGACCCAACTTAGTTTTTAATGGCAACAAGCATTGAGACTGATTCATTATCCATTGCTCTCAAGAATATTCTGCAGAACTCTGAAGGCAATAAATTCACTTTTCTCTTTCTCTCTTGCTCTTTTGGCCAAAAGTGCTGCTTTAGGCTCACATCAAACCAAAGAAAAAGCATTTATAAACACATTAATGCCCCCATTAAGATAGCAGACAGAAAATGCCATATGAATGTGGCAGCCAGTGATCTTAGCTCAGATTTTTTCTTAAATAAACAATTAAACTGATTAGTAACAAATACCCATTCACCAGTTCCCATCATTTCAGCTCATTCACTATGGTTACAGCACATCACAAGTACACATCATTATTTAGAACAAAGCTTACATAATGCAGATGGACCCCTCCTCTCACCAAGCAACTTTGAACATTAGTAAACAAGCACAGAACTGTTCTTTTCCCCTTACTGTTATTGGTGATTTACTGTGGCATTGCTCACAGACAGAACGCTTGTCACATTATTGAGGGCTGAGAGCTAATATAAGCAGAAATGAAAAGAAAAATACTGTAACTGCTGAAAACAGACAAGTCCTCCATATTTTTGGAAAAAGGAAAGGCAGACCCCAATGAAGGTCCCCACAGCAGAAACATTAAGCTGTCTTTTCTCCTTACTGGTGAGCCATGCCAAAGTGCATTGTTCAGGCAAAGCAGAGTGAGAGGGCAGGGATAATCGGACCAGGGTGTAAAAACATAAATCGGTCCCCATTTCAAAGTTATACGATATGTCCTAACATGTATATTTTGACTGGATAATATAGCTTTTGCTTGAATACTAGAACATACCAATGTTCATAAAGCAACGTAGATTTGGTTGGAACTTCTCAGCATTACAAGCTTAAGGCTGGAGAGAAGCAAAACCTGGGACACTTTAGTGTCCCAACTGGTGGAAGCATATAACTGCAGTGTGACAAGTGGTCCATGGACCGTTTACATTATAAAATTGAGACATAGGAATTTACAATGGAAGAGATTGATAGGAAATGAATGCAATTGTACAATTTTATATATTATGAATTAACAAATTCTGCCTTGTGGGAGAAAGAATTGATTATCTTTCAACGTCACTACAAACTGACAGTATGTCTTGTGACCTGAATCCTGACGCTTTTTCCCTCCCGACACATTTACTCTTTTGCTGTTCACAACTTCCTCCTCCCTGCAACGGAGAGCCCACACTGTACATGTGCACACATGGATGTGGTGTATGGCCCAGTACATTCATGCCTGTGCATGCAGGCTGTGTCTCTTAATCTCAGAATCCGATCAGTACAGCCAGGAATCAGGACCCTCTGCCAACACCAAAACTGCCAAGCAAAAACGCCCCAATGCAGCTCTTGGAAATGTGTTATGAAGTAATATTTGCCTCCAGCTGGTATCAGTTGATGAAATAACCTTCTTGCAGTCTTAAAAGAAAAGGAAGATTTGTATTTATATAACGTCTTTCATAACCTCAAGATAACCCAAAGTTAATGAAGTGCTTTTGAAGTGTGTGTCACTGTTGTAATGTGGGAAATGTGGCAGCCAATTTTCGCACAGCAAGGGATAAATATTGGCCAGGACATCAGAGAGAACTCCCCTTCTCTCCTTTGAAAAATGCCATGGGGTCTTTTATGTACACCTGAGAGAGCAGAGCAGGCTCCAGTTTAACATCTCAAACAAAGACAAAAGCTTAAAATTCAAAGGCAGAACCTGTAGACAGGTTCATTGCTACTGGTGCATGACTGATTAAGGGCAGCCCAAGGTGGATTACGTTGGGTTGTGCTCCGTGTCTTTGAAGCTGTACTTGTTCGAGACCGACAGCTACAGGGAGCAGTTTACAGCCCGTAACATCTCGTGTTGGCTGAGACCCCAAACTCCTGCCCTTGTGTAAAGCTCTGTGCATATGTGTTGGCACATTTGCAGCATGGTAAGTCTTGAAATGTTTTGAGAGGCAGGAAGAACAGCCACGTTCTCAAAACATTTCTAACTCTGGCTCGGTTTATAACAAGAGGCCCTGCAGATCCCTGAGCAGTTTTTTGAACAGCTTGCGTCATATCCAATGCAATGAAAAGCCCAAACTGCCTACAGCAGCCATCCTGACGGGATATTACAGAGTTGTGCTATAAAGTTAGATATGGACCTGATATAAGGGTTACACTGTTACTTCCCATATGACAGTGTTGGCAAAGAGACTACACCCTGCACCGATTAAAGTGCAAACTTTGGGATTTTAGCAATCAGGGTCTAAATATTTAAAATTTGTTAACTGGTATCCAAGATACTAGACTTGTCCACTCTATCTTGCATTGTTGTGGTGCACTGATATCCCCATTCATGTGTGATATAATCCATTCGTTAAACAATGCTATCTGTCCAATACACCCATGATAACACTCCCACCTAGCCGATTTGCAAACACTGCATTGTAGTCAACATTAAATGAATTTGATTGTAAGATAAATATGGAGGGGGCCTACTGAAGCAGAACTCAAATACTTTAAAGGGACAATATAAACCTTATAGGTGTGAAGTGTACATTGTCAGAGCACAAACTGCATGCCCCATATATAAAGTGTGCATACTAATACCTGAAATAAAGCAACATTATAATCATATAAATCTGCCCTTTATTTACATAGAAACAACAACAGGCCATTCATCCTTATGAGCCTGGTCCATCATTTTGTTCGCCATGGTGGTTTGTCTCTTTAATTCCAATCCTCTACCTTTTCTCACATCTCTTAATACCCAAACTTCTCACTAAAGTGTCTATTTCCTATTACGCACCTCATTTGAGCCTGTGGGCCACAACTACCGAGGAGTGGTCATCACCGTCAGATTTGCACTCTGCTTCTACTTGCTTAACTCACACCTGAGCTCCCTATTTCTTGCCCGGGACTTCCGAGCAAGGCCTCCTCAGAAATGTGGAGCGTACCTGCTCTTGGAGTCCTTCCTTCGTAGTGCAGGGCAGTCAGGGGAGCCAAGCCACAGCCCCATTTTACGGCACTGTCGTACTCCAGTAAGTTTAAGTGTCCCAAAGCCAAAGTCCCAAAGAAGGGAAGGTAAGCGAGTGAGGGTTTAGGGTGGCAGGTGGGTGAGGAGGTGGGATGGCAGGTGGGTGGATGAGGGGTAGAGTGGCAGGTGGGTGAGTGACGGAAGTAGAGGGGTAAGTGGGTAATGAGTAGAGTGGCAGGTGGGTGAGGGGGTAGGATGGCAGGTGGGTGGGTGAGGGGTAGAGTGACAAGTAGGTGGGGGAGGGCATAGGATGGCAGGTAAGTGGGTGAGGGGATAGAGTAGGTCGAGGGGGTTGGGGGCATAGTTGGGTGTTCAGGGATTAGTCAGGTGGTCAGAGGGGTTGTCAGGTGGATGGGCAGTCTAGTTGGGGGTAGTTGGGGTGCGGGGTTAGATGGGAGTCAGGAGGTGGTTGAGGATATATGGGGGTTGGGGCTAATCAGGGAGTAGTCTGGGGTAGGCAGGGTCATGAAGGTAATCGAGATCAGGAATGGTCGAGGGGGTTGGGGGGGGCAATTCAAGGTGGGGAGGTAGTTGAGGGTCGGGTGGTTGGAGGGGTATTCAGGGGTAGGGGCTATGGGTGGTCGGGTGCAGTAGGGGAGACGGAGGATAATTGGGAGGACAGAGAGTAGTTGGAAGGAGGTGCGATGTTGGGGGGCCCAGGGGGGAGTTGGGAGGATCAGCAGTATAGCTACCCAAAAGTTAGAACTGGTTTTAATCTTTCTAACTTTTCCTGGGTAACTATTTGGCTGAGAGGGTCAGAATCATCCAAAGTCTCCAACTTTAACATTGAGTTTCGGAGGGTTCCAGACACAGGGAATTTGCCTAACGGAAGTTGAAACCTCTGTTGGGGAATTCTTGCGGAGTCCTTGCCTTGGGACTTTTGAGGGGACCCCAGAGCATCTTCTGGGATGCCTCTGGGGTACAACCATCGGGAGACTCGAAGATCTGGTCCTGAATCTATGGGCTCCTAGAATCATCCAATCTCGGTTCCCTTCCTTGCGGCAAAGTTGTTATTGATTTGCATTTCACGGGTTCAGCTCTAACTTGTCTCTTCTTGTTCTGCCCTCTCAAACTGCAGAGGAAAGTCTTTTTCATGGACATTCACAATTTCCTTCATTATTTGAAACACCTCAGCCGGAACACACCTCAGTTTACTGATCATTCAGACAACGCTTCCCAGGCTCTTTCCCGGTGTGACCCCCTCCCCCCTCATTTGAATGCCTCAGACATCACGTGACAGCAGAGCTGTTGAGTTGGGGGGTGGTGGTGAGAGGGTTAGGGAGCCTCTGTTGTTGAGCAGGTCGGAGGGGCGGGGAGGCGGGTGGGAAGAGGCTTCATTGGTTCAGTGGAGAGGGGCTCTAGCTCTTGACCGGGGCCTTGCGGGGCAAAGCAGTTGAGAGTTGGGGAATAGGTAGAGTTTCTACAAATAAAAGAGCACCTACCTCTGCGGGGGGCTTTTTTTCTTGCGCTAGCAATCAGGCCTCAGAGAGCAGTCCATTAGGCCAGGTCTGCCAATGGGGAAAAAAACACAAGGATTTAAAGGAGCCTCGCAGATGTCAGTAATCCGCCCAAGCTCCACGGCAGCTCGTGACCCCAAAATCTTGTCGCTTGACTCCACGGGGTCGGGGTGCCGGGGGTGGGTGGGTGTCAAGGCCCACAGTTTGGGAAGCCCTGCTCTCGGGAGTATAATCAAAGTTTATTCTGTAACTCACCATAGCTATGTCTTCTTTACCCAGGGAGTGGTTAGAACGTGGAACTCAACACCACAAGGAATAGTTGAGAAGAAAGGCATAAATGCATTTAAGTGGGAGCTTGATAAACATGAGGGAGAAAGGAATAGGGTGTGTCGATAGCATTAAAGGAAGAGGAGCAGGAGGAGGCATGTGTGGAGCATAACCATGAGCAGGGACCAGTTGGCTGAATGGCCTGTTGCTATGCAGTGTGTTCCATGAAATTCCATGTAAGTTTCTGCAATCCAAATGAGATCAGACCAGGGTTCTGTAAACTACATTCATATTCCATAATTATTGATCACTTTTTGCTCCTTTTAATGACTTATGTACCTGGAACCATCCATTCATCTATCTACACACTGGGGTGTATCAGCATTTATATATTTTTTATTAATTTAAAGGATGTGAGTTTCGCTGGCTGGGCCAGCATATATTGCCCATCCCTAATTGCCCTTGAGAAGGTGGTGGTGAGCTGCCTTCTTGAACAGCTGCAGTCCATGTGGTGTAGGTACACCCACAGTGCTGTTAGGGAGGGAGTGCCAGGATTTTGATCCAGCGTTAGTGAAGGAATGGTGATATATTTCCAAGTCAGGATGGTGAGTGACTTGATGGGGAATTTCCAGATGGTAGTGTTCCCATGTATCTGCTGCCCTTATCCTTCTGAATGGTAATGGTAGTGGGTTTGGAAGTTGCTGTCTGAGCAGTCTCGATGAGTTTCTGAAGTGCACCTTGTAGATGGTACACACTGCTGCCACTGTGCATAGGTGGTGGATGGAGTGAATGTTTGGGGATGGGGTGCCAATCAAGGGGGCTGCTTTGTCCTGGATCGTGTCAAGCTGCTTGAGTGTTGGTGGAGCTGCACTCATCCAGGCAAGTGGACAGTATTCCATCACACTCCTGACTTGTGCCTTGTAGATTGTGGACAGGCTTTGGGGAGTCAGGAGGTGAGTTACTTGTTGCAAGGTTCCTAGCCTTTGACCTGCTGTTGTAGCCACAGTATTTATATGGCTTGTCCCGTTCAGTTTCTGGTCAATGGTAACCCCTGGGATGTTGTTATTCCATTCCCACGTGCCATTTTTGGATCCAGTTTATTACCTCAGATTTTGTTATAATACAACTGCTTAATCTATAATATTCTTCACCAATTTTCTGTTTGTTTTTTCTCAATTAACTATATCTGCTGATTTCAATCTACCTTCCTCTATCCCAAAATCCAGCTCATCTATTCATAAATATTATATATTTTATGTATAACTATTTATAAATCAAAGGCACTGGATACTGAAAAGGCTACTGGCCCTGACAACATTCCGGCAATATTAATGAAGACATGTGCCAGAACTTGCTGTGCCCCTAGCCAAGCTGTTCCAGTACAGCTACAACACTGGCATCTACCCGGCAATGTGGAAGATTGCCCAGGCATGTCCATCAAAAGCAGGACAAACCCAACCCACTCAATTACCGCCCATCAGTCAACTCTTGATCATTAGGAAAGTGATGGAAGGTGTGGTCGACAGTGTCATCAAGTGGTACTTATTCAGCAATAGCCTGCTCACTTATGCCCAGCTTGGGTTCTGCCAGGGCCCCTCAGCTCCTGACCTCACTACAATCTTGGGCCAAACATGGACAAAAGAGCTGAAATCAGGAGATGAGGTGAGAGTGACTGCCCTTAATATCAAGGCAGCATTTGATCAAGTGTGGCATCAAGGAACCCTAAGCAAAACTGGAGTCAATGGGAATCAGGGGGAAAACTCTCCACTGGTTGGAGTCATACCTACCTTCCAAAGGAGGATGGCTGTGGTTGTTGGAGGTCAGTCATCTCAGCTCCAGGACATCACTGCAGGAGTTCCTCAGGGTAGTGTCCTCGGCCCAACCATCTTCAGCTGTTTCATCAATCGCCTTCCTTCCATCATAAGGTCAGAAGTGGGGATGTTCGCTGATGATTTCACAAGGTTCAGCACCATTCGGGACTCCTCTGAAACTGAAGCAGTCCATGTCCAAATGCAGACAATATCCAGGCTTGGGCTGACAAGTGGCAAGTAACATTCACGTCACACAAGTGCCAGCCAATGACCATCCCCAGCAAAAAAGAATCTAACCATCACCCCTTGACATTCAATGGCACTCTCATCGCTGAATCCTCCATTATCAACAACCTGGGGGGTTACCATTGACCAGGAACTGAGATGGACCAGTCATATAAATACTGCCGGTACAAAGTCAGAGGTTGGGAATTCTGCAGCGAGTAATTCACCTCCTGACTCCCAAAAGCCCCTACAAGGAATACCATCCACCTGCCTGGGTGAGTGCAGCTCCAACAATACTCAAAAAGCTCAACACCATCCAGGACAAAGCAGCCCGCTTGATTGGCACCCCATCCACAAACATTCACTCCCTCCATCACCGACGGACAGTGGCAGCAGTGTGTACCGTCTATAAGAATGAACTGCAGCAACTCACTAAAGCTCTACAGGCAGCACCTTCCAAACCTGTGACCTCTACCACCTAAGAGGACAAGGGCAGCAGATGCATGGGAACACCATCACCTGGAAGTTCCGCTCCAAGTCACACACCATCCTGACTTGGAACTATATCACCGTTCCTTCACTGTTGCTGGGTCAAAATCCTGGAACTCCCTCCCTAACAGCACTGTGGGTGTACCTACACCATGGGCTGCAGCGGTTCAAGAAGGCAGCTCACCACCACCTTCTCAAGGAAAATTAGGGATGGGCAACAAATCCTGGCATACCTAGCAACACCCACATTCTGTGAAAGAATTAGAAAAAATAGAATGAAAAACTGGGAATCCAGCATAGATTTTAGGGACCACTACTTGCTCCTGTACATCAATCTAAAAAGTTTGTTTTAATCCTAACTGTTTTGTGATTTGTCTCATGGCCTAACCTGCACTGGGATGGCATCCATCTCCTCATGACTAACTCGGGTCTGACTCAAGTAGGTTACTTCAAAGCTACTTTATTAACACTATGTACAGGGTAGTCTACAAGGTAAGTACATCTCTCCTGTGTACAGGCTATTCAGACAGTTCTACAGAGTCTCTAGCACATGACTGCTGATGTCACTGATGGTCATGATATGTAACACTATCTCATTACCATAACTACCAACCCATTATACTACACCTTCCCGCAAAGTATAATGTCAACTTTTTTAATGACAATGTTAAACTATTTCTTAAACTATTTACAACAATTTTTTGGGCTTCTGTAACCTCCTTTACTTTTGCAGACTCTATCCAACTCCTACTCTTCCCACCCGCCACCCCTCCCATGCCCCCCACCCCCCCTGCACACCCACCCCAAGTCACTGTTATGAGGATTTCAATCTCCTGCAATGTTCTTGGCTCTCTGGGAGGACATTGTGGTTACATGTGGGCTCTCGTCTTTTCTCTGGAAGACAAAAACGTGGGAGGAGTGAGACAGCATCTTCCCAGGACTGCTGGTAACTGGACTGTGATCACAACAGCTAAACTGTGAGGATTATGGATTACCGTTTCAAAGAAAGCCTGTTCCGAGACAGAAGAGGTCAGGACATTGACACTTGCACTCTCTTGAACAGGAAGAGGTTTAGACCAGCATTCACTCAGGAATCTTCTGCTCCCTCTTAGTACACCAGAGAAAGGCCTGAGAAGATTAAGTATCTTCAACTCCAATGCAGAATTTCACTGCTGTATCAATCACTGCTGCATTGAGGATGAAGAAGTTATTCAACATCTGAGATTCGGACGAATCCCCATGACGAGAAGGGATGACAAAATTGCAGGAAATGAAGGAGATATGATTTCCCTACTACATTTAGGAAGCGTCTTTCACTCTCTGTAGGCAGTGGTAACATTGTCACACCTGCTTCAGCGCGAGGCTGCTCCACTGTAGGCAATGGGACGGCTGTCAGCATAAAAAGATAGGACAACACCATATTCAGCCATGGAATGAATCTCCAGAACTAAATCGAGCAATTCTTGTACATGACTCTGCAACTGGAGAAGCTTTAGAAATTTAGCCTTGGCTTCTACACTGAAGGACAACTTTAATGGAAAGAAGGTGTTCTGATGAGATTGAAGTGTGGGTGTCAATTTACTTTCACCCAAACTAATAGGCTGTCCCACCTAATTAAATTTATTTTTATTTTTAATCTTCTTATTTTTATTTATTTTTATTTTTATTAATTTATTCATTGTTTTATCCCCTTTTTTATCCCCCCTTTTGATCCCTTTTTCTATCCTTTTCTCCATAACCACCACCCCCTCCCCCACCCTACCCCTAAAAGATCCATCTGTTACTTGTTCCATGTTGTTCTTTCACAGAGTGCTGACCCTTGTTCTGCTATTAACACATTCTGCTTTCTTACCTTTATGCCACTATCAACACCTCCTTTAGCCCTTACCACTACCATTAACACTCCCTTTGTCTTTTTGTCCACGACACCTTTGTCAATCTGTCCTCAACCCCCGTCTGTCACTGGCCTTCTATCCAGCTTCACCTGCTCCACCACCCCCTTAAGCAGTATAAATTCCATCACACTTCTATTTCTATTTAGCTCTGAAGAAGAGTCATACAGACTCGAAACATTAACTCTGTTTCTCTCTCCACACATGCTGTCAGACCTGCTGAGTTTTTCCAGCATTTCTGTTTTTATTTCAGATTTCCAGCATCCGCAGTACTTTGCTTTTATCTTAAGGCTGTACCAATGCTCTGGCAGTGCGATTCTCTATGGAATCAAGCATTTTGTTCTCCCTGGACAACTCTTTGCAGCCAGCCAGCGATATACAATGCAATTTATTGGTGGCTTCAGTGGGACAAAGAAACAAATTCTGCTCATCGACAGCAAACACAGATGACTCCTCAAAATAAAAACAGAGCCTTCATATGCTCAGGCAGTAGATTTAAATAGTGTACCAGTCTTTAGGATCTCATCTCCCAATGGATCACTCATTGCTGCAATGGCTTCTTTCTTATGACCTTCTTCAGGTAAAAGCCAACCTAGGTCCAAGAGGTCCTATTACAGATGGTTATCGTCTGCTGCAATGCCTTGTATTTCCACACCTTCCAGCCTATCTACAAAAGGAACAGAGAGATCCACAGTCTCAATCTCCTCCCGGGATCTAGCGAATGGCGTCTCTGTGATGGAGAATGAACCATTGCTCAAGGAATAAACTTCACCAGCTGCTGTTGGATGGAAAGTCGTTTGTTCCATACCCGACTTTGGAAATTCCTCCATGAAAGGCGTCCAGCTGTCCCGCTGTACGTCATCATCTACATTATAAAAATGCCCAGTTGCGCACATACATCCCTACTCAGTGAAGTCATGCATTGATTGTAGATGACATAGAGGGTCTCAACAATATGTCACCACTTGTAGCAAAAGGTGGTGGTAATCTGACCTTTTACTGGAAGACTCGTGTCACCCGGACCTTGCAATGATACATTTGATGGCATGCTGGGTACTGTTTTGAGCCATTCCAAATGATGAGCCAGCTCCAGTGTCAATTTTGAAGTCAGCATTAAAGCCTTTAACTGCCACTGTGATTGACCAGAAGCCTTATTCATGACCCTTTACTTCTCCTAGGAATTCTGTAAATCCATGGCTTTCGTTATTTCCAATTTCATGAATTGTCTTCTTAGATGTTCTCTTCCTTTATTGAATTTTTTAGACTTACAGAACTGCTTAATGTGTCCTGTCTTTCCACATTGGGAACACCCTGTGCCCCCACTGGGCAATCTTGCCTCTGTGCTGCTTTTCAGCAGCGCAGCATAAGCACCTCAAGATGGCTGTTGCAGGGTTTCCTGCCCTTTTGCCCATTTTGGTGGGCTCTTGAGTGGGTGCGCCTGCCGCCCTTGGGCCTACCCAACTAACAGACTCACCTGAAGCCTTGACAGATTATAGCTCAATTTAGCTCCCTAAATTCAGCCTGCCTGGCGTATCGAATTGCTTGATCAAGTGTTAAGTCGTCATTCGTCTGCATAAGATCTGACAGTTTTTCAATGCAGACTCCAACGACAACACAGTCGTGAATAACTTTATCTTTCAATACACCATACCCGCAACCACTGGCTAGCTTATACAAGTTGGTAAGAAACAATTCAACAGATTACCCTCATCTTTCGGATCTCTGATCGAATTGCGCTCACTCAATTACAAGGTTCTGCTTTGGGCCGAAATATGCATCGAATGCCTTTAGGACAGTTTCAGTCTGCAGAAGGCTCTTCTACCCCTGTCTCAGGAGGACAATGTTGGCAACAAGGAATAAACTAACCTAGTGGTCCTGCTCTTTAGCGTGCAAACCCGATGCTGCTCGATACCTTAGGAAGTGTTTTTTCCACAACTCCCAATGCTGGCTTCCCTGTGGATCCTCAAGGTTTTTGAACAGCTGCTGAAAGGGCCGTGGCTGCTTGACTGGTGCTGACATCGCCACTGACCCTCAGTGCACCCCTCCAGATTCATGCTATAAGCAAGTCTTCTTTCACTTTCTCACCATGGGTATTCTGTCAAAGGCACCAAATTGTTGTTAGATTGGTGTCACCACTGCTGCCACCATGTTTCGCGGCTTGTCTCTTGGCCCAATCTATACTGGGAAGGTTTCCCTCTACTCATGAGTAACTCGGGTCTGACTCAGGTATGTTATTTCAAAACCTCTTCATTAACACCACATACAAGATAGGCTACAAAGTAGGTGCATCTCTCTTGTGCACAGACTATTCCATCTGCTCTATAGCGTCTCTAGCACATGACCACTAATGTCACTTTTACACCATGATACACATCACCATCTCATTACCATAACTATTAATTCATTATATTACGCCAATGTTCTGCCTTCTCCAACCCTAATAGTTTTCTATTTCATTGGAAAGTTCTGACTGAGTCACTGAATCATCATCTTAGCTGATAGCCTCTCATCTGTCTATTGATTCAGTGGTTCTGTTGAAGAACTCTATTAAATATGGTGGACGTCACCTAATTTTAACAAAATCAGCCTTTTTTTCAATCAGCTTAAGCCTTTCCAAGTGTATACAACAATGTAATGGCACATTCTATGTATTCTATATGTAGAGGTGAAAAAAACAATGTAACAGTGAATACTGTGTAGCCTATATATAAAGCGTACAGTTGTAGAGTAACAGTGCACTCTTTAACTTACATGTAACATGTATGCCAGCAGTGTGTCACTTCAGAAGGAAATCATTAAAGAGGGTGTGATAGAACTGAGGGCCGAAACTGTTCCACACTCAACAGCCACCAGATAAAATAAGGGTGTTAATCCTTCAAAATTTTACTTTGCAAAAACGCTGATATCACATATGGAGGAATTTCATGGATGCATTGCTTGTGAGCTATTTGGCCATTCAACGAGTGTTTGATAGAAGTGGAGTACAGCTGTGATCAATGAGAAATACCCTCTACTGAAGAGACTAATGTGTCTCCCTCTGTTTCCAGACTTTTTTTAGACTTTTTGAAAATGCTATTTCAGAGGAGTATTTTCAAAAAGTCCAAAAATATGCCATAATAGTAGTTCTTAGGCCTTGAAGTGGTAGATTTCTTTAATGATAGATGTTCTTCAAAAAATTACAAGAAACATTGAGTTGTGTGATGAAAACTAAATACTCCTTATCCCAAATGCTGAACAAAGATAAATTATGACAGTGCACATCTTTGATCAATAAAAGTGATGTTCTATCAGGTACAAATGACAAGAAGGGATGAATGCAATTAATTTTTAACTACCACAAACCAATGGGGAACTTTAATAATTCATTAAACATGGCCCTGCATCTTCTCCTAATGAGATGTGAGGGAGGTTTTCATTAATGTTAAACTCACTCCGTGTTTCATGTCCATGTTAGTTAAGAGACAGGGTCATGCTGATGGGCCAGTGGAGGTGGGATTGAACGCTAATGTATAAATGTAATTTATATCCAAATTAAATGAAAAACATTGTGTACAACACTGTGCATAATACTAGCATCTTCTGATGTAAATTGTCAATATATTATGTCGTATTGACACATGCTACCTTCACACACACAGGCATCTACATCAATACCAATACACCAAAAAAAACCTCAGGGACTTGTGTTCAGATTTGACATGAAACAATACAAAGTGATAAAACATTTACTTAGCCACATTAATAAAATGCCTTCACAAAAAAGTTGCTGTACTGATTGCTCATCATTTATAGAGATCAAACATTGAGAGATAAATGCTAATTATGCACTGAATTTAACACATTTCTCTCAACTGCTTCATTTACCGTTCATTTTCATGCCAAGAACCAAAAGTTGTCCAGCCCAATAAATAGGATTGCCAACCCTATTTGAATTGTTTTAATTCTCTAGCAACAATTTACTGCATGCAGGAATAGCCAGGAGTCTACTGGTATAGGCATACACTTCCCAGTGGCCAAAGAAAGCTTTCCGGGAAATTTTAAAACAATATTTTACATTGACGCCATTGAATGACTTAGGCTAGCTTAGTCCACAAGCATCATCAGCCCCCAAACTAGGAAGGAGAGCAAGTATCTGGATGGAGTGCAAACTACAACTCCCAGAAGGCACTGCAGCCAGGTGGTGGGAGGGATTGGTGACATGACTTGTCACAAATGAAATACCAGAAGTTGGGGTAACAGTTGAGAGTAGCGGCTAGATACAGCTGTGACAGAGGGTAAGTAGCAGCTCAGACTGCCACAGAGTATTTCTGTAGTCTTAGGGTCTTATACTGACAGTAATTTACAGGCTACAATTAACAAAAGATATTGTCTTAAACATTGCTGGATAAATAATTGTGAGTTCATGCTGCATTCTGTTACTAATGCACAAATCAGCTAGCAAGTTCAGGCAAAAAAGAGCTACGTCATGAATAGCTAATCATCAGGACTTGCTGAGCAATTTGCTCCATTCTGCTGTTTGTCTTGCACAAGCAGCACCTCGTCTCAGCCTCCCTGTTAATTTTGAGACCATTCTGGATTTACACATTAACTGCTCATTAAACTTGCAGCAGAAAGTTACAACTCATATGTAGAGCATAAGTACCCTTTATGCAACATTATAATTGTTAATGCAACCTCTCCAGCAGAAAAAGAACTATTTTAGACTGTTGGGTCTCATTCCTGCATGCAGTAAATTGTTACCAGAGATTTTAAAATTTAAAAATTTTGAACTCTTAAGGGTGTAAAATTCAACAGGGGCAGCAGCGGCAGCCTGGGCTGGAATGGAACATTGAATGGTTACATGGGCCAGAATTTTTACCTGGTAGGATGGGCCCGCGCCCAATCCGAACAAGCATAAAATGACATGCGATGACTTCGGGCAAGCATCCTGACGTCATTGTGCACTCGTGCGATATTTTGGTCGGTGGGTGCGCGCAGGAGTCGGGAGCGTGCCCGCCAACAATTAAAAGGCCTATTAAGGCCATTAAAATACCAATTAAATGTAATTTTTCACTGCCCGTCCAAACTTATGGTTGGCGGGCAGGCGAAAAGGTCAAGCGGCCTTTGCATTTTTTAGGAATCCTCATCCACGGGGCGGGATGAGGTTTCCAACAGCAATTAAAAATAAAATAAAAATTTTAACTTCTCATTAATAACATGTCCCTGCTCATGTGACAGAGTCACATGAGGGGTCATGTTTTGTAACATTTTTAAATTCTTTATTTTTGATGTTTGATATGTTCAGCTCCTTGAGGCAGCTCTGTGCCTCAGGGAGGTTTTCCTGCACGCACCCGCGCACATGCACGAAGTTCCCCACTCGCCCTCCTCCCCCTCCCCGCCCCCGCACACAGGCAGCACCGAGCGCTGCAGCGCCCGCTTCACGCCGGGCGGGCCTTAATTGGCCCACCAGCGTGAAATCACAGTCAGCTTCCCGTCCGACCCCGCCCAAGTTGGCAATAGTTGGCAACCATAAATAATCACCAAAATGGCCATAATGATGGTTGTTGTGAGTAATTCCAGTGTCATCCTGGCCATGATGTTCCAATTCCAGTTCCATCGGAGTATCAGGATTCCAATTTGGAATGTTTCTGCCTGTGTCAATTGCGGGTTCACAGCTGCAACTGTATCAAAAGCAAGTCATGTTCACAGCGCAGTCTGGCAGAGGGCTTTATTATATAGGCTTGAGATTGAGATATTATTGTTATTGATGTTTCCAGTGTCTCTCGCCCCACCACCCCCCCTCCAATTATTGCACATCAACAGTAGTAAGAGGAGGTGAGGCAGGATTTGTATTTCTGTATCTCTGTTCGCACAGCCAGCTCATAAACCAAGAACCCACTCACTCACACCACCGGCTTTCTGTGAAGTAACTTCTGTCAGCGTCTCCCAAGTATGTCCAACCATGGTTGGCAGCCATAAATAATCACCAAAATGACCATAATGATGGTTGTTGTGAGTAATTCCACTGTCATCCTGCTGCCATGTTTAGCAGTCCCTCCCTGCAGTTTGGACTAATGTACGTTATCGAGGGAGTGTTAGTTCTGCATTGCATCTGTTCACCCAGTGCCTGAACTGCAAGTTCCTCATACTGTCAATGGGAACTGCAAGTGAGGAAGTGGTCATCTCTGCCACCATTGTCCTGGTAACGTTTTAGAGAGCGGGAGAGTAAATTAAGAGCAGCTTATTCAACAGGCAGATCTTTATATCTTCACTGGTTCTCTCAAGCAGAAAGAAGTAAAGTTTGTAATCTTATTCTGATGGCTAGGAGCCAGGACTGTGACAGCCAGTATTTAAGAAAGCATTTATTGCTTCCAGTGAAACCTATCCTTTACTGGCATTTTCATTTGTTATGTATTGGCTTGACATTGTTTATTGTGGTTTATTTTACATTGTAAGCAAATAATTTCTGACCATTTTGAAGTAACTATCAGTCTAACCTTTCAGGAATATAATATTATGTCTGTGCACCTTAATTGAGTGTGTTACTTGTACTAGGTATATTTAATAAATACCATTAAAGGGGTTCTCCTCTAATGGTTCACTGGGTTAGCGGTTTTAGTTTAGGCAAGGAATGAAAATTGTCCCAAATTCCTTTTGGAAATACGTGTTTGCTGAAATTAGGTAAGAATAGGGTCAGAAGCAATTCTGATAAAACTGCCCACTGACACTCTCTGTCCAGGTTTATTACTACTTTAGTTAGATGGTGGATGGTTGCTGGAGCCCATGGAATTCTGCAACATGGGATCACCACCATTAGAGGAGAAGTCAGAGGACAATTGGAGGATAGGAAAGTATAAAGAATGGACATTTGGTTTCCAGTTCTTGAGGAACCATCCCCACTATAAGTTACTGTCTAGCAGAGAAAAGATGGAAGAAGGGAAAAGTTGGAGGAGAGAGAAAAGCAAGAGGATGAAGAAAATGTTTTTTCTAATAATTTTAGGGATTCTGTAGAAAACAAGTTCGGGGAGTCCCGGATCAGTTTTAATCGGGACATTGTCAGTTCAGAACAATCTTAGCTACAACTTAAAGAGTTTGATGCATTTGTATTCTGTAACTAATTAAAATGTTTTTATTAAAACAGCTTCTTTACCTTGTCTTAATGTGTGCAAATCCAAAATGAAGGAAAATATTGGAAGAGCATAGTCCCCTGTCCATGCTAGCCAGAACTGAAATGTTTGTCATCTTTGTGACTCTGGTTAGCATATGGACTTCTTAATTACTCAGTTAAGGCTTTGAGAGATGAGAATGGTACAACAGTGCACGACTGTATTCAATGTTTTTTTGGGGGAGTCCCAAGACTCCATGGGCAGAATTTTACATTCCGTGGGCGCACGCCTGACCCAAACGGGTGTAAAATCGTGCGAGATGACATCGGGCGAGCGTCCCAACATCATCGCGCACTTGTGCAATATTTCACTCGGCGGGCATGCGTGGCAGTTGAAAGTGTACCCACCGACAATTAAGCGGGCAATTAAGCCCTTTAACAGCACAATTGAACGCGATTTTTCGTGGCCCGACCAACCTTACAGTTGGCGGACGGGCCAATCCCGGCCTTTACATTTTTCATAAATCCTCATCCAAGGACGGGGTGAAATCTCCGTTCGGAAATAAAATAAAAAGAAATATCTGGGGACAGCATTTTTATGAGGTATGCTTTCAGGTGCTTGATTGTGATGCCTGGACATTTTTTGCAGCTTTTTTATGCTTTATTTTATTACTTGCAGGTCTGCAGCTCCCTGAGGCAGCTCCCTGCCTTCAGAGATCTCTCTCGAAGTGCTCACCCGCACCTGCGGTGACGTAGTTGCCCGCCCTCTTCCTGCCCCCTACCCTGGCAGCACTGAGCTTTTCAGCGCATGTTTCACACCAGCTGGCCATTAATTGGTGCGGACCCAACAAGGGAAACATTCAGGGCCATGTGTTTAGCTGTAGGTCTTTGAATCTGCTGAGAAGTTGACCTTATGTATTTGCTGATTCCCCACAGTGGTAAGATCAAGAAATCACTGTATGGGGGCTGGTGGGGGGGTGAGGGTGGGTGGGGGTGGGGGGGTGGGGGGGTTTACCTAACCCAGGCAGACTTACAATGTTGTGATTCCCAATACCCTTTGAGTGTGTCAGCAATGGCTCAGTTGGTAGCATCCTTGCCTTCAAGACAGAAGATTTGGGGCTCAAGTCCCACCCAGGACTTGAGTACAAATGATGAGGTTGATACTGAGGGTGTGCTATGCTGTTGGAGTTGCTATCTCTCAAATGTGATGTTAAACTGAGGCCCTCTCAGGTAGATGTAAAAGTTCCCTGGTGCTACCCTAGAGCAGAGGAGTTATCCCTGGTGTCTGAACCAATATTTATCAACATCACAAAAAATGGTTATGCTGTGTGCAAACTGGCTGCACTTTTCTTCCATTACAACAGCAACTACACCTCAAAGTCATTTCATTGCCTATAAAATGCTTTCAGATGTCTGGTGGGCATGGAAGGAACTATATCAATGGAACTCTGTCTTCCACTTTTGCCATTATATTGCATTGGCTTCTCACTCCAGAAACTAACATCGTAACATGCTTGAAGCATTCACATCATCAATACTTTGTAATTACTTTAACATCATAACATCGTGTAATTATGTTAGCATTTTACACAGGCTGTCACTCTTACAAGAGTTTGAGGTAATTCGAGTTTTGGAAGTTCACTGTCATATTCAGTGACATTAGCTGGTAATTTTTGTTCTTTAATGGGAATAGGAATATTGGAACAGAAAAGGGCCTTTCAGCACTTCGAGCCTACTCTGCCATTTAATTAGATCATGGCTGATCTTTGCCTCAGCTCCATTTACCCGCCTTGGCTTCATATACCTTGGACATCCTTACCTAACAAAAAGGTGCTTCAGGTTTATAACTCCATATAAAATAATAACATCATTTTAAAAATATTCTTTCATGGGTTGTGAGCATTTCTAGCCCCACCCCTAATATGCCCTTGAAATGGCTAGGCCATTTCAGAGGGCAATTAGTTGTCAACCACATTGCTGTGGGTCTGGAGTCACATGTAGGTCAGACCAGGTAGGAACAGCAGATTTCCTTAAGGACATGAGTGAACCAAATGGGTGTTTACAGTAATCAATGATAGTCTCATGTTCACTAGCTTTCAATTCCTGATTTATTAAATGAATTTAAGTTCTACCAGCTGCTATGGTGGGATTTGAACCCAGGTCCCCAGAGAATTGGCCTGGGCTTCTGGGTTACTAGCCTAGTGACATTATCACTACACCACCATCTCCCCCATATCTTGAGCAAGTGAAGAGGGCACTCAGTAGAGCACATACTTTTGTGTGGTGTCAATGTTATTACAATTGCGCAGCTCTTTCTTGAGGCTTTTCCCTGCCTGGCTGATGCTCTGTAAACTATTAAGCTGAAAAATAAATATGTTTATTAAGAGCTTCCATCTCACTGAGGTGGCGTCAGGTCAAACTACATCCAACAAATTGCACTGAAAGCTCTGCTCACATTTTGACAGATGTTACAAATCACACCACAGCAGCTGTGACAATCCATACCATTCTGAATAAAACAATCCACAACATTCTTAAAAAAAGTCAATTCGCCTTATCTTTCATTGTTAAAAGACGCTTTAAAAACTTACAGGATCCAGTGTCTTCACCAAAAACTATTCAGACCTTCCTTGGGCGATACCCTATCTATGTGCCAAGTTTCACTGAAATCCGTCAATTAATTTTTGAGATATATTGTTTACAAACTGACTAACAGGGGTGAAAATTTGCCATTTCAGCTGGCCCACTACTCATGCAACTTATTCTTAGAATTACTTTATATGTGATTTTATATATATATATAACTCATATACGACTAATGACCATCATTCAGTGACAACACAAGGGTGGTGTTCATCCAAGTAAGTTATATATTGTAAGATTTATAAAGGAGCCAATGTCTATAAAAATTGCACTTATGTAGTGCCTTACCATGTCATCAGCATGCTTCAAAGTGCTTCACACCCACTTTCCTTATTTTGAAGTGTAGTCACTGTTATTATGTATGCAAATACAGCAACCAATTTGAGCAGAGCACATATAACAAAGAATGAATGAAACATGCCAGAGTTTGAACTGTTGAAAAGGTATGTGAATTCTTCTGATGTGTGTAACTGTCTGGAGTGCACATGTGATACAGATGCCAGTCATAGCAAACACTCCAATCCTCTGATGAAAATAACCAATAGCCATTAAAACAACCAATAATATAACACTGCAGAATTTGATATTAAACACACCTGTCATTTTCTGTCTTTTATATGTAATAGAAATAATTGTGGTTTCCACCAGTCAGCCATTGTATTCTCAGTACTTCATCAAAGATTAATATCAAGCATTGTAAAGACAGCTATGGATGAAAAGTGATAGTTAAGCAATACTTATTTAATGTTATTGATATCTGACATTGTGCTACATTGTATAAATATAAATGAAATAAAAGTTGATATTTGATATAGAATCCGCACGACCAGAATGGTACACTGTATTTTGTTAAATTCCTACCTTGACTATTAGGCTGGCAGTCTCCTCACTCTGCTGGCTGGAAGGGCTGTGAGCAGATTTAACTCGGCTCCTAATGGACTTTGGCGTTCAGCAAAAAGCCACCCACAAACTGACAATCTCACTCAGGCTGCAAGGATATGGGAAAGCAACTTCAAACTAGTAAAGGGTGATAATTCTGCAAGAAAAACAGGAAATGCTGGAAAAGCTCAGCAGATCTGGCAGCATCCGTGGAGAGAGAAACAGGGTCGATGTTTCGAGTCCATATGACACTTCTTCAGAGTTGATAATTCCGCTGTTGGGTTTAAGTGATATTGTTGGGGCAAAGGAGTATTTGATAACACTTGATTCTGATGCCTAAACTTGACATCTTCACCACAGTGAGCACAAACAACAAAAAAAACTACTCAAAACTTATCTTCCTGTGGATTATTGTCTTGCTGCTGTGACCCTCTAGTGATAGAGGTACATAATCCCACATAACACAGCTTGTTCAGTAACTGTTGAATTTGAGTGCACAGCCCTGTAATGGAAGTTATTTAGCAGATTGTGCAATTTCTGTTGACACTGACAAGGATTAACAGCAGCTGCAGGATGTACCATTTTTAATCCTACTGGCTAACAATGGAAATGTTGTGTGAGCTGTTGAATGCTCTACCTTTTCAGTGTTAACTTGTCAAAAACATAGGCAAAGGCTTTCACCGCCCCGCCACAGTGTGTCTGCCCCCGGTGGGTGTGGCGAGCCATTCAGTTCGGCAGGACAGTAATATCCCGCCGGGCAGGAGTAAAATCCTGGCCATGGCTGCATAAGTACAAATGGAATAAAAATGGAGATTTAATGCTGAATCGCCTTTTTCCCATTCCCGTTACTATCGTGCTTTATGTGTGACTCATATTCAGCAAAACAATGTTTCTATAAATCACGAAGGAAACAAGGTTAAGCACACATTATGAATCTTTTATTCAGAACCAACTCTACTCCCAATTCACTGGCGACCCAGCATCACAAACTGTGACGATATTTCAGAAGTACTTTGTGAAGCATTTTGGGGGCATCCAGGGCCATGAAAGGTGCTAAATAAAGCTATATTCTTGCTTCCTCTCTTGCAAAAAACTTCCAGTTTTACCACCTCTGGGTTTTGTAATCCTCAGGCAGCAACTTGTGTTACACTGCTTAGGAAACGTACAAATCAGCACCAAACCCTCATTTCTTATTAACGTTGCAACAGTAGCTGATTAGAGCAGAGTTAGAGCTGGTAGCAGTAGGAGGTTATAAGCCTAGCTCCACTAACTCTAACTTTCTAGGCTAGGGTCAGTACTCCTCTGCATTCGCTTTTCATTTCTTACACTGTGTACGATCGAGCTGTGATATACAAACAGTTGTTAACAATTGATCAGTTGATATAGTGAGATTAAGTAAATGGGGATGAGGCTAATGTGGAGCATAAACTCCAACATAGACCTATCAGGCAGAAGGGCCTGCTTCTGTGCTGTATATACAATGTATTTTAGTCACTGTGGGTTTGAGTCCAACATCCCAAGCATTTTTAGCCTTTCCCTCAAATATGCTAGTGCATAAATTGTTTCGGAGATAGTTCTCATAGCAAACAGTACTCTTGGTGAGTGTTAAACTACCTGCTGCTTATAACTCTATTCCAGGATTTGTATGATTATGATTTTTATTGATTGGAATTTGTAAATCCCTAATGATATTCCCAGTTAATGAAACATCATGAATGCTAATAACAGATTGATGTAAGTAGCGAATAATGTTGCTGATAGATGTGGCAAAGGTATGCCATCCAATCTATACATGCAGGGAGTATTGATTCAAATCTTCACGGTTGTTACAATCTAATCTCATGTACTATAATACTGGACTATCTTCATAAAACAAAATGTGTCCACATAATTACATGCAAAAATGAAAGATTCTGCCATTATTAGGACTGTATGTGTCAGGGCAGTGAAAAAAATACAAACGCTGAGAAAGACAAATCTGTTAGCTGAATCCTTAATGAGGACATCTGAATGATGTCATGTTTATCTAAGGTTAAGTCCAAGTGCCTGTTGTAAAATGCTTCAGCAGGATTAAGAGCCAGTGTTTTTATTGCTTGGTACCTTTACAACCTTTTAACCAAAGCCTAGGGGATGACAAAAGTATTCCTATTGCTATTTTCCTCTGTTGTACTACACTTAATCAGAGTGTTTGTGAACACAAAGTACAATTTAACTCTTTAGTGCCTGCAAGCTCCCGAAACACTAAAGAAACTCCTGAAAATGTGGGCCAGTAATGTGAACAAATGTTTGCTTCACAATGCTGGATCTATAGGTAGTGACATTTTTGGCTCCCTAAAACTTCACGGGCAATTGGTGAAGTAAATGTTATGTTCAGTAACATTGCTGTGTACCTTTTCCTTTCTAAAACCATTAAAGAGATTGATGCAGGTTGGTAAAGCCAATTATTAATGGTGGACAAGCCCAGCAGGACTCTGAGGACTCTGGCAGCTCTCAAAAAAAAGAGGAAGAGGAAATACCAAAGGTTTGTCAGCATCTCACTCTCATCTTTTACCCTACTAGACCATTTCTGATACCCAGTATCATACCAGTCACAAGTTATCTTCCCCTCCCCTCAGGTATTTTACAGAGGGGCTGTGCGCTCCATAATACCCTTGCTCATTCTGCTGTCATTTCCACTTCATGAACCTACTCTTAACTGCAATGAAAGTGAAGCTGCCCACTCAGCTCCTCCAACACCAATATCTCAAGCCCCAAGAATTCCTTCTGTCTGAGACATGCAGTTGTTCATCATGGTGCAGCCTCCCCTGCACTGTGGAGACCAAAAGCTGATTGGGAGACTGCTTTGCAACATCTCCTGTCTATCTACAAGTGGACTTCTGACTTCCATGTGGCTTTTCATTTAGCCTCCCCTTTCCTTCCATTCCCACCCAGACAATTCTGTCTTGCTCTCCTGCACTCTTCCCACCTAGGCCAATACAAACTTTAGGAGTGACGTTCTATCTTTCCCCTTCACGTGCTGCAATCCTTTTTGCTTTTCAAATGTACTTTCATTGTGACTAGTGCATTGTATCCCTGTATACGTTATATTTAGCATTAAAATAAAAGAAATCTATTCACAAGCTATCATCCTTTAAATGCTGCTCAGTGATAAGAACTAATATACCTGAACCTATGGTTGCCAACCTTCCAGGATTGGCCTGGAGTCTCCAGGAATTGAAGATCAATCTCTTGCTCAGCTCTGGACAACCTTGGAGAAAAATCATACAGGCATTTAAATAGATTGTTTTTTTCGTCATTTTCTTTGAACATTTCTGGTCACCAGGTACAAAAATATTGAAAATGGCGGGGGGGGGGGTGGGGGGGGGTGGGGGGAGGCTGTTTGGCTCACTGTCAAGCATCATCCATTTGGGTAATGAGTCTTTTTGTTTTCCAATTGGCGTAGAAAGGCAGTACATCACAAGGATGGATGTGTGGGCCGACTAATGGCTGGAGCAAGCAGGCAAGTCATGTAATGAACCCTCCAGGAATACATTTTATCACAGTTAGCAACCCTACCTGAATCTTGGGGGTCGATTTTGACTTCTGAGTAGAGTCCACCAGCCATACTGGCAGCGAAAGGTATGGCTGAATTTTGAGGTTCTGGCCTCATTTAAGTTTGACAGGCAAGCTGCAGGCCTGATACAGCTCCCTGGCCATCTTAGGACCTGATACAGCTCATTGGCCATCTTAGGACCTATACAGCTCGCTGGCCATCTTAGGACGTATACAGCTCGCTGACCATCTTAGGACCTATGCAGCTCACTGGCCATCTTAGGACCTATACAGCTCGCTTGCCATCTTAGGACCTGATACAGCTCACTGACCATCATAGGACCTGATACAGCTCGCTGGCCATCTTAGGACCTATACAGCTCGCTGGCCATCTTAGGACCTGATACAACTCACTGGCCATCTTAGGACCTATACAACTCACTGGCCATCTTAGGACCTGATGCAGCTCGCTGGCCATCTTAGGACCTGATACAACACGCTGACCATCAGCATGAGGAATGTTGGCCAAGGTTCGCAGGTTGGTTCTTGAGGGGGGAAACAAGAAGGTTGGGCTGATAGTGGCCAACAGTGTTCTTGTGAAACCAGGAGCTCTCCTCCTTCCAGCTATGTATAAAGGCAAACAGTAAGAAAAATGTCAGCCCATTTCCTCATTCGATTGCCAGTACAGAGGGGCGGAGCATATGCATCAAATGCTCCACCCATGGCTTCTTAAAATTGCAATCAGTGTCTTAACCATATAGTTGGAGCCTGGTTTACATGAGGAACAGGCCTGCAGCTTGTTTTCGGGAGGTGCTTATCCACCCAGCAGTAGGCCTATCAGGCTTAAAAAGGTGGCAATTTACCAACCCCATTTTCTAACCCTTACCACTGAATTTCCTAATTAAAAATCAGTTCCTTGACTTTTAACCCAGCATTGCTGGGTTTTCTCCAAAGTGACTTTCCTCCAAACAGCTAGTTCAGCCTTACCTGAAATGTTAATCTGTCTTTTTATGTACAGATGTTGACAGATTTGGTCTGAGTTTAAGAATGTCCTGTTTTTATTTCACAACGCTTAAGAGTTGCTTGTTTTTTTTGTCTTTTTGTCTGTGCTAGTTTTCAGTTAAGTCCCACGATGAAGGTGACTCAGAGCAATATTATCCTTGTGCCTTGCGCCCAGTGCCTCTCATGAGAAATAAGTGAGGAGATAGTGAAAACATCTACAGTCTGAACCAAGCAAAAGGAGGTAACATGATGGAGAGAAACATCTGTGAGGAAGGGTCATTAAAATTGGTTGGTGGCAGTGGTGGGGGGTGGTGGGGAATCATTGGAAAAAGGAATAAAACAAGAAATAAAAGAACACTTCAGCGCTTCTCGATTTAGCTACAAGAGAGATTTTTAGAGCTCTGCTAATAAATCATAGTTTAATGTCTAACATTGCAACAGTGATTGCACTTCAAAAAATATTTCATTGGTTGTAAAGGGCTCTGGGGCATTCTGAGGTGGTGAAAGGTGCTATATAAATGCAAGTTTTTCCTTTCTGTTTAGACATTTCATGAGTTTTTTAAAAAAATACGAGCGTTGCTTGCCTCGCCAGCATTGTATTTACACTGACCCATTTTCTGACAAGTTTTCAATCAAACTGCCATTTTACTGTTTCTGGACACTCTGAGCTGAAAACTTTCTGCTTTTTCCACACCCACACCTACAGCAGCAAGACAAGGAATCAGGCCAGGGCACTGACGTGTTCCTGTGGGGACTCTGCCTGACCCAAACAAAGTTAGGGGCTTAAGAGACGATGTAGCCAGGGGACAAGGACACCTAGGCTAAAAGGTTCCTGGCATTATTCCCTCAGGGCAGCAAATGGACGGAGGTAAATGTGTGGTGAGCTGAAATGGGTTCACTTTGATTAAATCTTATCGGCGTTTAGTTGGTGAAAAGTAACGTCTTATGCAAGCCTTCAGAATAAATTTAATTCTTCCCTATTAAAATACCCTTCTTTCAGCACAAATTTGAAATTCATTAAGTTGAAGGTTTGGGAAAAGGATTGTTCCTCACTGATGGATAAATCTCAAATCTGAAAATTCAGATCAGTTTGTATAATCAACATAAGTAACGTTACATAACAGAAACATTCATATCAACCGTAAATGCAACAGATGAGAGTCCACAGAACACATCTAATGCTCCACGAAGAAACTCCTATGACTAAAGGTGCAGTTGGGTGTAGTACTATGGTATACTCACTGTAGGCTTCAATGTGTGCTAAATTACTTGATCAAGGATAGTGCAGCCATTGTGCTGTAATTATCCCTTGTGTTCCTTCAGCTAGCTGGGTGGGTGGGTGACAATCAGCCAAGGCTTCCAGTCAATATCTAGTAATCAGTACTGGAAAGTGCTAATATCCAACATCAGGTGACCAGAGCACTGGGTTTGACTGTGATACTGTCTGGGCTTGAATGATCATCCGATGATCAGAGGTCTCATTTTAACCTAACCTGGCCAATGGAAACTCTAGTCAACGGAACATAAAATCGGTAGCGTGAAAAATGAGCATGTGATCAGACCCGCATCAGTTTTCTGATGGGTGGGTGAGGTTAAAATGGCCCCGTCCATGGCAATGCTCACACTTGGCCTTTATTGCGAGGGGGATGTAGTAAATAGAACTAGGAAAGTCTTGTTACAACTGTATAGGGCAGTGGTGAGACCACACCTGGAGTAATGCTACAGTTTTGGTCTCCTTATTTAAGGAGGGATAGACTTGATTTGGAAACGTTTCCGAGAAGGTTCATTGGGTTGATTCCTGGGACGAAGGGGCTGCCTTAGAAGGGAAGATTTAGCAGGATGGGCCTATGCTCATTGAAGTTTAGGGGCAGGACTTTCCCATCGGCGGGGCCCACTTGCCGATGCATGAAATGACGCGGGATAACATCAGGCGGAACTCCCGACATCACCGCGCCTCATTTAAATTTTCAGGTAGGCGGGGGCGCAGCAAAATCAGCAGTGCGCCCATCAACCAATCAATGGCCAATTGAGGCCATCGACAGATCAATTAACGTACTTAGTGTCCCTGCCCGTCCAACCTTAAGGTTGGCGGTCAGGCCAGGAGCCCTGGCAGGCATTAGAAAAAGCATGAAACCTCATCCATGGGCGGGATGAGGTTTCATGTAGGTTTTTAAAAATTTAATTAAAGGTTTTTAAAAAGTTATGGCGTGTCCCAACTCATGGGACAGTGTCATATTAGGAGGCATGTCAGGGAATTTTCTTTTCTCTATTTTTAATATTTTTGACAGTAGAGGCGATCTCCCTGAGGCAGCACTTAGCCTCAGGGAAATGAGTGCGCTCTTTCGTGTGCATGCATGAAAGAACGCACCCTCAGGTTTAGGGATTCCCCCCACCCCCCCCCCCACCACCCGCACAGGGAGCACATAACACTTCCATGTGGATGTCACGCTGGGCGGACCTTATTTGGCCTCCCCACGTAAAATGGCGGCACGCCCCCGCACTTCAACTTCCCCCCCGACAGGGGGATAATCCTGCCCTAGAAGACTGAGAGGTGATCATATTGAAACTCAAGATTCTGATGGGACTTGACAGGGTTGATGCTGAGAGGGTATTTCCCCTCGTGGTGAATCTAGAACTAGGGGGCACTCTTTAACAATAAGGAGTCTCCCCATAAGACAGAAGTTTCTTCTCTCAGAGGGTCATTAATCTTTGGAATTCTCTTCCCCAGAGAGCAGCGGAGGCTGGGTCTTTGAATACATTCAAAGCTGAGCTAGACAGATTTTTGATCTACGAGGGAGTCAAGGATTAGGGGGGGCAGGCAGGAAGTGGAGTTAAGGCTGCTGTCAGATCAGCCACTATATTATTGAATGGCAGAGCAGGTTTGAGCGGTTGTTTGGCCAACTCCTGCTTCTATTTCTTCTGTTCTTATATACATGAAGGTTGGCCACACATGGTGAGGTTCTGTCACTGTGCAACTGGTCTTTGCCGTGAGTCGGAAGGCAGGCTGGTTTTCCTATCCCTATGGGACACGGAGGCCAACTGAGGTTCTCCGACTACCACCCCCTGCTGGACCAGCTAACCAAAGCACAAATCAGAGAATTGGACGAGGGGCCGTCCTGATCTATGTAACTCTGCTACTCACTTACTAAACTTGCTGAGCCACTGGGGGAGTACTTTAGATTTCCAAACAGGAAATCCTGCAGCAGAGAATCAATTTAACACCAACTGCACAGACCAATGCGGTGTATTTTTTTTTTTAAGTTTTACTTGTCAGATTTCCAACCACAAACAACTGAAATCCAGACTTCTAATGATCTTGTTTTGAATTGGTTGTTCACGAGATGTGGGGGAGATGACAAGGTCACATTTATCACCCTGCCCTAGAAGGTGGGGGTGGGATTTCACCCTCATGCTGCTGTCCATGTGGTGTTACTGCTCACCCTATTGCCCCTTGGGGTGTTAGCCCACGAGGGACGCTTATTGGCCAGGAATCAAATGAAGTGAATTCTAACAATTCATTTGTTGGTATTTTGTCTCCTGACAACATGTCCCACGTAAATGGGCCTGAATTTTTCACTCTTTGGACGCGCACGATCGGCGGGGCCTGGGAGTGGACAGGAAATGGGGCCCTCGAGCGGGGTCAGCCCCCGACAGTGGTTACACGCTGGCTGCCCAATTAACGGCTCAGCCAGAGTGAAACACGCGCCAAGTAAGGCTCAGCGCTGCCGGTGGGGATGGGGGAAGGGCGGGCGGGTGGTTGCTGGTGAGCGCTTCCATTGAGCTCCCTGAAGGCAGACGGATACCTCAGGGAGCTGCAGGCCTCCACAGGATAAACATAACAACAAACATGCTGCAAAAGATCTCCGTGCAGCACCAGCAAGCATACCTCATAAAAAATCCAGTCCCCAGATGCCTCTTTTTATTTTATCGCCCCCCCACGGAGATTTCATCCCGCCCTGGATCGAGATTTGAGCAAAAATGTAAAGGCCCACCTGGCCAAATTGGCCCTGTCCGCCAACTATAAAAGGGGACGAGCCACGAAAATCGCGTTCCATTGCCTCCTTAATGGGCGTAAATGCCCGCTTAATTGGAGGCGGGCGCACTTCCGACTGCCGTGTGTGCCCACTGAGCAAGTTCTCGCCCGGGTGTGTGTTGAGGTTAGGACGCTCGCCCGATGTCATCTCGCGCCATTCCACCGCCGGGCAGGTCAGGTGCGGGCCCGCCCACAGGGCCTAACATTCTGGCCCATGGTTTCTGTTCACAGCCAGGCTGGTCATTCTGGGCTTTTGCTTGTGCTTTATTGGGAATACGGGGAGCCAGGTACAGGGAGTATCTTCCTCCCGGCATTCGCGATCAAAGAGGCGGGAGACTGGGGGCGCTGGAGCCGGCTCTCGTCTCGCCACCCGGGTCACAATTTCCCACCGGGAGCGCTGCAGCTCGCTTTGCTGCCCGCCGTCTGCAACCGGCGATGGGAACGAGTCCTGAGCACCTCAGGACTTCCCGCCTGTCTTACCGCTGCTTCCCAGGGCTTCCATGGGGCAAGCAACATACCACTAAATGCCCTGAGCTACCCCTACAGAGGGAGAGGACCTTGCAGCATGCAGCCTCCTCATTTGCTCTTCTGTCCCCAATGACTCACTTGTTTGCAGCCCCCCCAGTTTCCAGCTGGTTTGCATTTTCACCTCTTCACCTACCCTCTCATTGTTGTCGCCTGAAAGAATGTTATTTTTTCTTTCAGTCAGCAGCACACCTGCTCGAGGCACATCTTTTGTTTCTTTCTTTTCTTGTCCCATCACCATTCCCTTTGTTCTATTTGTTAATGGCCAATTGTTGTTCATCACCAGAAGCTGCAAAGAAGCTCAGTAAGTTGTGTCAAATGTTAACCAACGATCTGTGGGAACCCTCATTATTCTGAATTTTAATATAGATGGTAGAGCACAAATTACAACATATGAATGTGTTTTTTTTTTAACCTTCCATGTCTAAAATATTTGTGACATTTGATTTTTTTTTTACTTCATGATTTGATATTAGGAAAATAAAAATAAGTTGGGATGACCTGATTGATTTTGCCAATCTCAAGCTCGCGTTACTAGTGAAAGCAATGGTTCAGTATATTCCAGGCCTCAATGAACAAATCTATCTGACAAGCCTCCGAGCCAGTCAAGGATTAAATATTGGCGCTGGCTTGTAGTACTAGGCCTTAGTATTGATATGTTTTCCAGTCAGTACTGTATTCATAGCAGGAGTTTCAGTTATAGGGATAGCACAGGATCACCTCAGGAGCAACAGACAGAAGTATACTTGCGCAATTTAATCAATGAGTTGATATCCCTGCATTACTAAGTAGTCAGAAATGAATGCTACAGTTAAACTGCAACCTTTAATTTAATATGAAGCGTTCTTAGTTGTGCAAGGGTGTGAAAGGGGCAGGACATTTCCCAAAACCATGCCCCAGTTTGGCTCCTGCTCACATTGAAGAGAAGCAAGTGAGAGTCCTCCAGGCGGCATCGCACTTTGGGTCAAGTTCACCACCAAGTAGAGTATGGCTGCGGCCCAGTGAGGCGAGGTTTGAAAAGCGCTCATATAGTTCATTCGCCAGCTGTGCTTTATACTCTGCAGCTACCTGACTCAAGCTGATGGTGTGGTATAACAGTACTCAGATTGAGGTTAGCATGGTGAGATTTATGTGTACGGGGCAACGGTTAAAAATTGTTTGATAGTTTATCATGCTCAAGTGCAGTATGAAAAATACTGTCATTTTTAACCATTCGTGTCTGGGCTATCTATATTCAGTTTTTGTACTGATTTAATGGTCAACTGTTTAACATCTAGCTTCAGAAAGTTGATTTACTGTAAGGTCTCCTCAGGACGTCAGCCCCGTCTTTACGATGCGAATAGAATAAGTTTGTTCAGAATTTAAAAAGGGGAATGAGTCACAAATTTCTAAATGAGGTGCAATATTTTTTCTGAGATTCATTGCTGAATCTTCATCCATACTAATCCTCACATCCTCTCCTATGTGTTATCTTTTGCTGCTCTTATTTCTGTCCTTGGAATCAGTTTAGTCCTAATTTTCTTTAGGAAAGCATTCCCAACTACTGTCGGACGCTAACCCTCTCACCAGAAAGAACTGGGGGTCAGACTTTCTCTCTTCATTAATTTTAAGCAGAAGTAAATGAACACAAAGTAATATCCTACTTGGAGTATTGTTTTTTTATTCATGTCTATTTTTTTTTCACAAAAAATTAGTAATGAAAAGGAATTTTTGGCACATGCAAAATCTGACCTAGTAATTCTGGTGCCACCTACTGGGATCTGTTAACAGAGGCACGACCATTTATCACTAACTGTAGAGGACATTAGAGCTGTTCCAAGATTAGAAACAGGGAGAAGAGGGACACCTAACCTCTGCCAGAAACAGTGAGGGACATAGGTTGTGCCTATTCATGCTGTGGATCTCCTGTCATCACCACAGTGCCTCCCTTCCCTTGGCTGCTGATGGTTTAGCCTGTGCTCTATTTGCATTGCACAGTTTGAAATTTTGATATTACTGTTACGCTATTCCATTCGCCATGTTTAAAGCTTTCAGTACAATAAACTATACTCCTCATTTTTCACATAGAGTTTGCAGGAGGGAGGGGGTGGGTGATATTCAACTTTGATGGTCGAGTATTGACAGCCCGTTATACACCCCGCCACTGCCACTTACACCTGCCCGATTTACCTTTCTAATGAAGTCAAGGAAAAGACTGGGCGGGGTACAGATAATGGCATCCGATCCTTTACCAGCTGCTTTACACCAAGGCCAGAATTTTGAGGTTGGCGAGCGGGCATGGTTCCCGGGAGCAGCCGGGAAAT
The DNA here is from genome assembly GCF_964194155.1 of Cetorhinus maximus. Taxonomy (NCBI): domain Eukaryota; kingdom Metazoa; phylum Chordata; class Chondrichthyes; order Lamniformes; family Cetorhinidae; genus Cetorhinus; species Cetorhinus maximus. The sequence goes on from NC_135902.1 coordinate 37,549,883, forward strand.
GGACTGCCGTCCACGATCGACCACTGACCACCGTTTCACGTGGGTGGGCCAGTTAAGGCCTGCCGAGCATGAACTGCGGCTCCCCAATGATCTGGAAGGGACGGGCGGGGGCAGGGGCCTGTTGGCCACCGGGTCCAATGGTCACCTGGCGGCAGATTTAAAACCGGCACAGTCAGGCCCTGGAAGGCAGCCGGTGATGAAGACATCTTTGGTGTTTGTCAGCAGGAGAGTAAAAAACTATGGCTACAGGTGCGGCTGCAGGTGCCAGGCGCCAGGCGGGAGGGCAGGTCAGGTGGGCACTCAGTTACCCCATTTTTCTGATGAGTGCCTCGTGGTCCTCCTGGAGGAGGTGGCTGCCAGGAAGAGGACTCACTTGTCCCCAGGGATGGAAGGTGGAGGCCAACGCACCTCACTAAAAGAGCTTGAGAGCAGGTGGCAGTGCTGGTCAGCAGCCATGATGTGGTGCAGTGCACCTGGGCCCAATGCCGCAAGAGGTTTAATGACCTGCTGCGCTCAGGAAGGGTGTGTACCATATTGGGATGGATCAGTGTGTTGAAGGGTTAAGGGCTGGCCGTCCCCCCCACCACCCCCCCCACCCCGTGGAGCTCAGGGGTGTTAGTCTGAGTTCCAATTGTCAGTGACACTGGAGCTGGCCAAGGGGCTGAGCCCTTGGTCTTGCAGCTGGAGGGCCATGACTCGGATGTGCCCTGCAAGTGTTCCTCAGGTGGGGTTGGCCAGGCTGCAATGGTGCTGCAGGTAGAGAGTGGACTGATCAATGCTCCTCTGTTCTTTCAGGAGAAGACGGCCCATAACAACATTGAAAGGTTGCAGACAGGGGGAGGCCCCCCAAAATGTCCTAATCCTAACCAGATACGAGCAGGGCAGTTTGTAGCTGGAGAGGCTCCACGCATCTCAGTCAACCGGCCGCGGAGTGGCTGGGGTGTCAGACGAAGGTAAGAGTGCAGTGCACAGAGGTGAGAATTTCAGATGCTGCAAACATTCTTGTGTAGTCTCCTTATTGATGGGAGCCTCAAAACTGGATTCCCCATTGACCATTGAAAGACGATGGCACCAAGATGCGGATCTCCATGGTCTCACCAGGGTGCCTGGCATGCACAGTGACAGGGTGATGACTTTAACTAATGACATGCCCTTGTTCTCCCTTAGATTCGCCAGCACACACCCAATCGCAGGACCCCGAAGACCCACCCCTGACACCAGAGGACCACCAGGCTCCAGGTGCACTTGCATCACACCCACTCTCTGAACCAGGCACCAGTGCAGGTACCAGCACCTTGGTGGGCATTAAATCTTCACTAGAATGTCAGTGCACAGCGGTGAGGGCGCTTCACACTTACTTGAGGTGCAGGCGGAGGCAGAGAGTACCCAGGACGCCGGCAGTCGGAGGACTGCTGGACACCAGGACAATGCTCAGTGGAAGGCTGATGATGAGCTTCTGGAATCATCCAGCGAGATGCGCGGAAGGATCTGGCGGAGACCCATGAGGGTCTGCGTGCCATGGTCTCTGTTATGGAGAAGTCCATGTGGAGCATCAGCACTGCGTTGACCCTCATCCCCGAGCGCACTGCCTCCTCCATTGAGAGAGGGGCGTCTCTCATGGAGAGGCAGCTCCAGGAACAGAATCAGGGCTTCCTGGGGTTGCGCTCGGACCAGCAAACCCTCACACAGGCACTGACCTCAGGTACTCAGTGTCCGTGTGGGAGATGGATGAGGCACCCAGTATCCCAGCTAGGTGCCCGTCCATCAATGGTGAGCAGGGAGGTCCAGAGCAACCTCACATTAGCGCATGAGCTGCCTGTCGTCTCTGCGGGCTCCTCTTGGGGTGCTCTGGATAAGGGCAGCAGCTCCTCCATCCCTCCGCCAGTGACCATGGCATCTGATGAGGTTGCAGCGATTGGGGAGATGCCAGCCGTGGAACTGGCCACGCCCTCCCGGGCGGGGCCAGCAAAGGCTCCATTGGCCAGAGGACGACTGCCGAGGTCATCAAGGCCAACAGGACAGGAGAGGTAGCAGGCTGTCTCCAATGCTGGTGCCAGGGAGTGGGGAGCACCAAGATGTAGCACTTGCAAATGTAAGTTTAAGGCACCATGAGCACAAGAGGGACAGGTCACGGGTGAACTTCTGTTGTGCAATGTTTTGTTTAACTGGTCTGAGGTTGAAGACCAGAGAAGGTTCTGTTAATTTGATTGGACCATCAAAATTAGAGAAATTTTCTTTTGTCATAACGGCCTGAATATGCTTCACCTTTTTTATTTTATGTGGTTCGGGGCACGCCAGTATGAAGCTTTATTGCACAGGCACTGAGTGGACTTTGGGTCAAAGGAAAGGACCATTTTATATATCTGGGCTGGAGGCAGCAGCCCTAGCATGAGGTGGTAGCGCTTGTTTGGCAGCCTGGCTGAAGGTCGGTTGGATCAAGGAGTCCCTGGTGTCCCGGCCTCCCTGGAGGATACAGAGGTCTGTCTCCACACCGTGAGCATTTTCCTCACCGTGCTCCTCTTCTGACTCACTAGTGGATTCATCATCTGTGGCCTGTGGAGCTGCATTAAGGTCCTTTTCTTCCAGTGGGTCCCCCCTTGCCAGTGCCACATTGTAGAGAGCGCAGCATCCAACCACTATCAGTGACACCCGCTCTGGGGGGCTATTGTAGTTCATCCCCTGAACAGTCCAGGCTTCAGACATGAATCTCCTGAAGACCTATGGTCCTCTCTATCACCGCCCTTGTGGAGCCATGACTCTTATAATAACGCTGCTCTGCCTCTGTTCTTGGGTGGCGAAAAGGCATCATGAGCCACCTTTTCAAGGGATAGCCCTTGTCACCCAGCAACCATCCATCCAGCCGGGCTGGAGCACTGAAGAGTCTCGGCACCTGGGAGTGTCTCAGGATGTAGGCGTCATGGGAGCTGCCTGGGTACCTTGCACAGACTTGCAGAATCTGCATCCTGTGATCACACACTATCTGCACATTCATGGAGTGGAAGCCCTTCCTGTTGACAAAGGCACCGGGCTCACCCACTGGCACCTTGGTGGCCACATGTGTGTAGTCGATGGCACCATGGATGCGGAGGAACCCAGCAATCGCTGCAAAGCTTCTGGCTCGCTCAGCCTGGCTGGCCTTGTCCATGCGGTAGTGAATGAAAGTCATTACCCACCTGAACAGAGCTTCTGTCACCAGCTTGACACAACTGTGGACAGCTGATTGGGAGACTCCACACAGATCCCCCACTGACCCCTGGAAAGAGCCAGAGGCATAGAATTTGAGGGCCACTGTGACCTTCAGAGCCACTGGAATGGGGTGGCCACCCACACAGTCGGAGGTGATCTCAGGGCCAATCATCTGACAGATGAAGGCCACTGTCTCCCTTGAGAGGCAGACCCTCCTTCGGCATTGCACCTCAGACATGTTGAAGTAGCTGCATCGCTGCCTGTAAACCCTGGCAGTGGGATAGTGGCATCTTCTGTGGCCCCTAAAGCCTGGACTACCTGTTGGCCCTGTGTCCCTTGTGCCTGCGAATCCCTTCCTACAGGTCGCTCCCCTGGAAGTTGCATTGGGAAACCTGGCCTCTTCTCCCTTCTGCCCCTCTCTTCTTCCTCAGAGGAGGTGCCTCCAGCAGAGACCAACCCCCATTACCAGGGTAATGGAAGGCTGTCTGATACCTGGAAGGGTCCATATGGTCTGAATCCTCCAGGGTCCTTGGAGATACCCACTGCAAGACCAGAAATTCCCACCTGAAGTCAGCTGGTCCGTAAAGACTTCTGTCCTGCCTGTGACGATTCCCACAGACCGGAAAATTCCACTCAGGGATTTTTGTGAATTTAGAGAGGATTAAGGAATTTTACTCAGTGTCTGTGTTTAAGCAATTACATATGGATTGCAAAGAAACAAGTCTGACAGGCTTCATTGAGGTTTAAACAAAAATGGGGTAGCTTTGATTAAGTTTAAAACCCACCCAGGTAAAGATAGCAGAATATTTAAAAAGGTAAACCTGTGCTTAAACCTCTGCTTCATGAACTGTTGTAACCCACATTCACACACATGCAAGCATGCTAAATTTGCAAGTTATATTGCAGGTAGTTACTTTCTTAGCCAAATAACAGCTCAATGCTAAAAGATAAAAACCTTGAGAGTTTCATGATTTATGAGTCCTTGGCTGTGTCGCTGTGGCTGCGGCAGAATTTTTTCCAACTTCCTTTAGATTCCAGGAGTTGAGTTGAAACCCGTGAAACTGCAATTTCTGGAGACAATTTCTTTTTGATCCATAATCTACATCTTTCAGAAGTCGATTAGTTTTGAACCTGAAGTTCCTTTCGATGGAATATTCACTATCTCTGAGTTGGATTTTCAAACTCTAAGAGATCGAGTCTTAACTTGGTGAGTAAAGAAAGAGCTCCTTACTACTTCATCAGCAGGTTTTCCAGACCTTCTGCTTGCAGTTTGCTTGCTGTATTAAAGACATTTCAAAATGGTTCAGTCACGAGACCTCTTCTCTCTCCCCATAATGATTTCAGAAGGGGTTTGTTTATCTGATGTCTGATGGTTGCTTTTATTTCGTGGCCATGGAGTGAGTAGATACTGCAACGTTGCAGCCATTAACCCCCTGAAAGAGTCATTATCCACCCTGATGAGATAGGAAAACATCTTTCATATTTCCTGCATCTGCTGGAAAGGTAGTCTTATAGAAATATAAATGCTGTGCCCAGTACATTTCAGTACATCCCTTTGAAGTGTTTCTTCACATCCTCAGGTGTGAAATTCCGGAGAAGGATATCATGGCATGTCCGAATTGTATTCCACATTGGATCTCTCCAGAAATAGGTCACTGGCAATATCAGGTGTCATGTGACATGTGGCAGCCCTCTTTAATCAGTGTCTTTTCTTGTCTTCAAAAAAAGTCCTTACTAAACATTTCAGTATATATTTGATCAGTCAATGAAATTGCAGATTAATATGATAGTGCCACTCCAGAGAGTTTTGGATACAGAAGTGAAACAGTTAGCAACAGCTCCAGTTCTAAAGCTTTAGTTGTGTTGTGTTTGGCACCAGGGTAAATTTGTGCAACCACGCATGTCATGACTGCTCAGAACATTTTCTTGAAATTGGCCCTCAGATGTTAGTTTTGAAATTGATATTTATATAAGCAGATATAATCAAAGATATTGTGCATGCTTTTGCAGCCCTAGACTTAAGCTAACTCAATTCAGGCCGGCCATTGAACCTGGAGTCTTTCAGGCCTTTATGGCTCTCAAATGGAGCCTTCACTTCTAAGGCATTGTTGAAACATAGCAGTGACTCTTATTAAAAATATTTAGCCTATGGTTTGTTTTTGACAAATCAATATTCAAATTCAATCTTTATTCCTTTCTTAAACGTTTGGATCTCTAAAATTAATTCAACTAAGAGAGAGATGTATGTATTGCGTTTACCAGGTATTTTTATCGGTATTTGCTCAGCTAATTCTCAGATCCTTTCCTCCAATTGTCATTCAGTACACTCTCTAAAATGCTTTTCAGTGGATGGTAAACATTCCTGTTGATTATTTCTGTTGATGCTTTCTCTTTTTACACCACATTATTCAGTAAACGCACCAAACTAACAGTTGCCATTAAGCATTAATTGCCAAATTTGCAATGAAGCCTTCACAGGAGCAGTTGAAGCTGACATCCATTGATAGGAATGTTGAGCTAACTGGTTTTAATACAACACTAAAAGTCGTGGACTTACCTGCCTTAAGTAATTCTTGATATAAAACAATCATATCAGAAAGATGATGGCACTGCTCCTTGCTACAGCCATGGCTGTTGTTATGCCATCCGACAGACAAAAGAGATCTGGTTCTTGTGATGCTTACTCATTATCACATTGTGATAGGCAAACGGGAAGGTTTTTTTCATTTTTTTCACGGGATGTGGGCATCGCTGGCTAGGCTGGCACTTATTGCCCATCCCTAATTGCCCCTGAGAAGGTGGTGGTGAGCCGCCTTCTTGAGCCGCTGCAGTCCATGTGGTGTGGGGACACCCACAGTGCTGTTATAGCTATAGTGAATGAAGTGACTATATTAAGATCAAATGGCACATGTGTTTTATTGTTTATAATGTAGAAGATTTCAAGTTGAATCAAGTACCAAGTATTTCAAACTCTTATAGCAGTTGAGATGAGATGTAAGCATTTAATGGCTACTGATGAGCCTGAATCACCACATAAAACACTCCGCAATTCCTTTCTATTGGCGCTCAGAATGTGAGTGACAGTGCAGTTATTAACCATCCCTAGATGCCCTGAGAAGCTGTGTTGTGTTGGTTAGACTCGCCATGAAATGCAGACACTTAGGCATGGAATTTTAATTTAGAGGCTTCCCTGATTTGGAAAAAAAAAAGTCTTGTTTTGAGAATGGAAAATGTAAAGTAAGCAATTTCAAAACAATTGTGCATTTTAGCGGCCTTTAATCAACCAGCTCTGAGTATACAAAAACTGAGCACAGATCTGGGTGTTAGGATTGCTGTAAAATCTCTTTGAACGTCACTTGTTGTCTGATCCTCACTGCTGATTATACTCAGCTTAGACTTGAGGCACTTTCCAGTTTGATTTTCTCCCCTCCCCCCCTGGAAGACAATGAGGGGGTGAAGTTCTGCTTTGGTAGGGACATAAAATGGGTAGAAGCAAAAGGGACGCCCAAGTTTCCTTTCTGTTGAAGTCAATTGGATGGGCGTACGACAGACAGCTTGTTTGTTAACATTGTTTTGCACTCACTTCATACTTTGCCGGTGTGTTTGGTCCCACAGGCACCATGTGCTCTCTGGTGACAGCCTCCTGCGCTGAAGACACTGGGCAGAACCTTTCGCTGAGCGGGCGGGTGGCGCCCGACTCGAGCATAAAGTAGCGCGTGATGACATCGGGTGAGGGTCCCAAAGTCGTCACGCATTCGCGCGATATTTTCAGTCAGTGGGTGCGAGCAGGATTCGGAGCCCCGCTCGCCATTGATTAAGAGGCCAGCTAAGGCCATTAAAGCGGCAACGGACGCAGATTTTATGTTGCCTGTGCGATTTCGCACTCGTCGCAGGGTCAAAACGGGCAGGCGCCCAGCCAACAATTTGCAAAACCTCATCCACAGGTGGGATAAAAAGGGTCAGCAGCATTGCCAGTGTGAGTGGTGAGGAGTTTGGCAGATAGTTTGCTGCTGGTGACTTGTTGGTACTTGGCAGCTTCATCTCTGTTCGAGGCTTCATTATTAGCATTTCCAGGCTTCATTTCAGGTCTCCTTGGTGTCTCCAAGGACTCCAGAGGATTCAGACCATGTGGACTCTTCCAAGTATCAGACAGCCTTCCGTTACCCTGGTAATGGGGATTGGTCTCCGCCGGTGGCACCTCCTCTGAAGAGGAAGAGAGGGGCAGAAGGGAGAGGAGGCCAGGTGTCTCTATGCAGCTTCCAGGGGAGGGACCTGTGGGAGGAGAGGCGCAGACACAGGGGGCACAGGGCCAGCTGGCAGTCTAAGGCGTTAGGGACCGCAGGAGATGCCACAATCCAACTGCCAGGGTTTACAGGCAGCGATGCAGCTACCTCAACATGTCCGAGGTGCAATGCAGAAGGAGGCTCCGCCTCTCAAGGGACACCGTAACCTTCACCTGTCAGATGATTGGGCCTGAGATCACCTCCGACTGTGTGGGTGGACACCCCACGTCAGTGGCTCTGAAGGTCACAGTGGCCCTCAGCTTCTATGCCTCCGGCTCTTTCCAGGGGTCAGTGGGGGGTCTGTGTGGAGTCTCCCAGTCAGCTGTCCACAGTTGTGTTAAGCTGATGACAGACTCTCTGTTCAGGTGGGTATTGACTTTTATTTCCGTACAGACGAGGCCAGTCAGGCTGAGCGAGCCTGAGGCTTTGCAGCAATTGCTGGGTTCCCCCACGTCCAGGGTGCCATCGACTGCACACATGTGGCCATCAAGGCGCCAGTGGGTCAGCCGGGTGCCTTCATCAACAGGAAGGGCTTCCACTCCATGAACGTGCAGATAGTGTGTGACCACAGGATGCAGATTCTGTAAGCCTGTGCAAGGTACCCAGGCAGCTCCCATGATGTTTACATCCTGACACATTCCCAGGTGCTGAGGCTCTTCAGTGCTCCAGCTCAACTGAATGGATGGCTGCTGGGTGACAAGGGCTATCCCTTGAAAAGGTGGCTCATGATGCCTCTCTGCCACCCAAGAACAGAGGCAGAGCAGCGTTATTATAGGAGTCATGCCTCCACAAGGGCACTGATAGAGAGGACCATAGATCTTCTGAAGATGCGCTTCCGATGTCCGGACCGTTCATGCGGAGCACTACAATACCCCCCAGTGTGGGTGTCACTGATCGAGTCACATGCTGCGCTCTCCACAATCTGACACTGGCAAGGGGGGTCCCACTGGAGGAAGAGGATGTTGACGCAGCTGCACAGGCCACAGATGATGAATCCAGTAGTGAGTCAGAAGAGGAGCACGGTGAGGAGAATGCCGAGGGCGTGGGGGCAGACCTCGGTAACCTCCAGAGAGGCAGGGACACCAGGGATGCCTTGATCCAACGTTCCTTCAGCTAGGCTGCCAAATAAGTGCTACCACCTCATGCCAGGGCTGCCACCTCCATCCCGGATGTTTGGAATGACCCTTTCCTTTGACCCCAAAGTCCACTCAGTGCCTGTTCAATAAAGTTTAGAGCCACCCACGTCCAGCATTACATACTGGCATACCCTGCACCACATTAAATAAAAAAGGTGAAACATACTCAGGCCATTACGACAAAAGAAAATTTATCTCATGTTGACAGTCAAAACAAATTAACAGAACCTTCTCCAGTCTTCAACCCCAGACCAGTTAAATTAAACAAAACATTGCACAAGAGAAGATCACCTGTGACCAGACCCTCTTGTGCTCAAAGTGCCTTAAACTCACGTTTGCGAGCGCTACATCTTGATGCCCACCCCCCACCCCCCGCCTCGCTGGCACTGGCATTGGAGACATTCTTGTTGGCCTTGATGACCTTGTTCATCATCCTCAGGCCAGTGGAGCCTGTGCTGGCCCTGCCCGGGAGAGAGCGGCCAGTTCCACGGCTGGCATCTCCCCAGTAGCTGCAGCCTCATCAGATGCCACGATCACTGGCGAGGACTGGAGGAGCTGCTGCCTGAGAGGAGCCCGCAGAGACGACGGGCAGCTTGTGCGCTAATGTGAGGTTCCTCTTGACGTCCCTGCTCACCATTGATGGACGGGCACCTAGCTGGGATACTGGGTGCCTCATCCAACTCCCACACTGACGTCGTCCATATGAGATCAGTGCCTGTGTGAGGGTTTGCTGGTCCGAGCGCAACCCCAGGAACCCCTGATTCTGTACCTGGAGCTGCCTCTCCATGAGAGTCACCACTCTCTCAATGGAGGAGGCAGTGCGCTCGGCCATGAGGGTCAACGCAGCGCTGATGCTCTGCATGGACTCCTCCACAACAGAGACCATGGCACACAGACCTTCATTATTCTCCACCAGATCCTCCCACACATCTCGCTGGACACCCAGCATCTGTCGCCTAATGGACGACTCAAGAGGCTCATCATCAGCCTTCAACTCAGCATTGTCCTGGTCTCCAGCAGTCCTCCGACTGCCGGCATCCTGGGTACTCTCTGCCTCCGCCTGCACCTCAAGCAAGTGTGAAGCGCCCTCACCGCTGTGCACCAACATTCTAGCCGAGGATCTAATGCCCACCAAGGTGCTGGTATCTACACTGGTGCCTGGTTCAGAGAGTGGGTGTGACACAGGTGTATCTGGAGCCTGGCGGTCCTCTGGGTCCTGCACATGGCTCATTGAGGGAGAACAACAACGTGTCATTAGTTAAAGTCATCACGCTGTCACTGTGCATGCCAGGCACCCCGGTGAGACTATGGAGATCCGCATCATGGTGCCATCGTCTTTCAGTGATCAATGGGGAATCCAGTTTTGAGGCTCCCATCAATGAGGAGACTACACAAGAATGTTTGCACCATCCAAAACTCTCACCTCTGTGCACTGCACTCTTACCTTCGTCTGACACCCCAGCCTCTCCGCGGCCGGTTGGCCAAGGCTCTCCATCTCCAAGGCGTCCTGCTTGTATCTGGTTAGGATTAGGAGGTTAGCGGGGCCTTTGCTGGTCTGCGACCTTTCAGTGTTGTTGTGAGCCATCTTCTCCTGAAAGGACAGGGGAGCATTGATCAGTCCACTCTCTACCTGCAGCGCCATTGCAGCCTGGCCAACCCCACCTGAGGAACACCTCACAGGGTACATCTGAGTCGGGGCCCTCGAGCCACAAGGCGCTCGGTCCAAGCAGCCAGGGCTCATCCCCTTGGCCAGCTCCGGCGTCATTGACAGTTGACACTCAGGCTCGAACACCCCTGAGCTCCATGGGGGGGACAACCAGACCTTAACACTTCACCACACTGATTCACACCAACACGGCACTCACCCTTACCGAGCACAACAGGTCGTTAAACCTCTTGCGGCATTGGGCCCAGGTGCACCGCACAACATCATGGCTGCTGACCAACACTGTCACCTCCTCCCAAGCTCTTCTTGTCAGGTGCAGTGGCCTCCTCCTTCCATCCCTGGGGTCCCTCCTGGTAGCCACCTCCTCCAGGGGGACCGCGAAGCACTCATCAGAAAACCAAGTGCCCACCCAACCTGCCTTCCCGCCTGGCATCTGCAGTCGCACTGGAAGCCAGAATTTCCTGTTGACGACATCGAAGATGCCTTCTTTGCTGGCAGCCTTCCCGGGGCTGCCTGGGCTGCGCTTAAACTGGCCGCCGGGTCGCTATTGGACCCGGCAGCCGACAGGCCCCATCCCCCGCTTGGCCCTCCCTGACCAGTGAGGAGCTGCGTTTCATGCTGGGTGGGCCTTAATTGGCCAGTGTGAAAACGCGGCCGGGGGGCCGATCGCGGGTGGCAGCCCGTTTCCCGGCCGCTCCCAGGCCCGCTGACCAAGCCCACCCGCTAAACTCAAAGTTCTGCCCACTGGAGTAGCATCTCACATTGTAATTCCAACCCAGCACCAACTTCCATCGTTGTCACATTTATAGAAGCTCAACTAAATTCATATTCAGGGTGTGTGTGAACTGGGTCTCAGCAGTTACACTGCCAAATCCTTGTTCCGCATCCTGGCAACGGGCTCTTAGACCCATAAAAGACAAGATCTGCGAGTCTGTCACTGGGACAGTGGAGTTAGGCTTAGGACTGAGAATGATTGCCAGGAGGCAGATTATCGGCACCTCTCTCTCAGAATCCAAAATAAAACAAGAGCAGCTTAATCATGCTTCGTTTCATTGAGGCTAATTGAGATGTTAGATGGTTAGAGTAAGGCTGCGCAGTCTTGGTCTATTTGAACCACTGGAATACATTTCAGCCTTATTACTGCCTCCAGCCCTGTGCCATTTTGAGTATGTGTATCCCTACATTACAAAATTGACTGCAAAGTATTTATTTGGCACTTTGCAACGTCCTGAGGCCGTGAAAGATGCTATACGAATGCAATTTTTTTGTTTTATTTTCTTTTTATTCAGTAAAATTATCAATAGCAAACAACAATCTACATTTTTGTAGTGGCTTTAAGGTAAGAAAATATCCCAAGACACTTCAAAGGAGCCAACTCAAGCACAATCAGTGACCAAGCCACTTACGGAGACATTAGGAGAGATGTTTGGTCAAAGGAGTAGGTTCGAAGGAGTGTTTTAAAAGAGAGGAAGGGTGGCAGAGAGATTTAGAGAGAGGATTCCAGAACTTATGCCCAGGCACAGCCACCAATGGTGGAACGGCTAAAATCAGGAATGAGCAAGGGGCCAGAATCTGAGGAGCCCAGATATCATAGAGAATTGCAAAGCTGCAGGAAGTTAACTGGGATAAGGAGGAACTAGGCCCTGGAGGGATTTGAAGAATGGGAATTTTAAAATCGAGGCATTGCTTAATTTGGATCCTATGTAGGTCGGTGAGCACAGGGGTGAACGGGAGAAGGATGAGGGTTTCAACAATAGATGAGCGAAGGCAGGGGCGGAGTTGGGCAATGTTACTGAAGTGGAAATAAACTCTTTAAATTTGCAATCTATTTTGTTTCCAAATTATTCACAGAATGTCAAGAAACTGTAATCTTTCATCGGCCGCAGAAAAAATATGTTTATTTTAAAGAGAAATAGTTTATTGCCGGGGATGTTTTGTTTAACCCTAAAAATAAGGGGCAGTGGGAATCAGCCTCTGAGAGAGGACAGGCAGGTTGATATTTTAAGTGTGCATCCGTCACCTGAATTGACGAGGGGAAGTGCTCGAAATGTAGCAGCAGGCCTGGGAAAAGATTAAAGTGGAAAAGGGATAAAGAGTGTAGTATAAAACAAATAGCTGCAACTTGCAGTATGACAGGGCAACAGGAAGCCTTCAAATGCTGAGCTCATGAACAGGTACAGAAAATAATCAAAAAGGCTAATGGAATGCTGGCCTTTGTATCTATTGAGGACTACAATACAAGGGGATAGAAATCATGTTATCAGCTGTACAAAGCCCTAGTTAGACCACAGTGTTAGCTGCAGCTCAGATGATAGCACCTTCAGGAGGTGTAAGTTCAAGTCCCACTCCAGAGACTTGAGCACAAAGATCAAAGCTGACAGTACAGAACTGAGGGAGTGCTGCACTGTCAAAGGTGCTGTCTTTTGGTTGAGAGGTTAAACTGAGGTTCTGCCTCCCTTCTCAGATGGATGGAAAAGATGCCATGGTACTATTTCGAATAAGAGCAAGGGAGTTATTCCTGGTGTCCTGGCCAATATTTATCCATCAATCAACATCACAAAAACACATTATCTAGTCATTGTGGGAACCTGCTATGTATAAATTGGCTGTTGCGTTTCCTATATTGTAACAGTGACTACATTTCAAAAGTGCTTCACTGACTGTAAAATGCTTTGGGACATCCTGCACTTCATAAATGCATGTTTTTCTTTATTTTCTTTCATACTGAATTACTGTGAGCAGTTCTGAGCATCATATCTTCTTAAGGATATGTTGGCCTTGGAGGAAGTGTGGGATAGATTCACAAGAATGATACCTGGACTCCAAGGTTAATTTACAAGGAGAAATGATACAAACTGGGATTGTATTCCCTGGAACTAAGGGGTGACTTCATCAAAATTTTCAGGATATTAGGAATTGATAGAGAGAAACAAATTCGGCTGGTTGCTGAGTCTAGCATGAGGGGGCATGGTCTAAAAATTAGATCCAGAACATTCAGGAGTGAAATTAGGAAACACTTCCAAGCATAAAGGGTGGGAGGAGTTTGGAGCTCTCTCCTGCAGGTGGCAATTGATGCTAGATCAATTGTTAATTTTCAAACTGAGATTAATAGATTTTTGTTAACCAAGGGTATTAAGGAACATGAGGCAAATAGGAACGTATATGGAGTTAGGTTACAGAACAGCCATTATCGCATTGAAAGGTGGAACAGGCTCGAGAAGTTAAATGGCCTCCTCCCATTCCTATGTAACTCCTCACACTTGTACAGGTAAAGCCAGTGATCCTGTGCTTCCAGTATTGAACCATGTCCGTGGATCAGAGCTAGGGTTATGGCCCTGTCACCTTAAATCTCCAAATCCATCGTCCTTTGAACAGAGCATGAAGCTGGGTGTGTGGGATCACTGAATTTACCCTGTGGAGTCAAATCTACAAATGTCACACTGCAATGAAGGATCCTAATATTGCATCAGACTGGATCATTCTTCATATTGCAGTCAAGCCAGGCATCTTTTAGCCCTTTGTTTAACTGACAAGAAATTACAAAATGAGATGCCTGCGTTTCACATGATATAACGCGCAGGTTCCGGCCTCTCAGCTTTGACATGAAAAGTGTATAAACGAAAGCTTTTAGACGCGTCTCAAAGCACTGTGTGGTATCTGCATTACGACCAGGTACCTCAATACTGCATTAATGTAAATATTGTTACTGTTGACTGAGAAACTCTGTTCTGTGCTCTTCAAAACCTTTTTTTGGATTCCAGCATGCAGGGACGGTGAAAAAAGATGCAGCATTGTAGCTACTAGCGTCAGTGATCAATGACAATATGTCCAGCACCATGGCAACTGAATAGCATAAGAAAGTTTAGGAGTTTGTCTTAGTAAGAGGAAATCCAGTTTTCAAAGCCTTCGTCCGAAGCATCGTACAACAAATACCCCTCTCTTTGGATTAGTGGGGTTAGCAACTATTGTACCGCATAGACAAGTGAGGATACAGAGGGTTAATGAAATAGGAGGAGAGGGAATCACAGAACAGGTTGTAAAGGTACAGTAGTCTGTAATAAGTATTCTGTTGTGATGAACTAAGTACATGTTTGAGCCTGAGTGACAGGATGATTTACGTCAGGCTCAGTATTGTACAGCAGGCTCCCACAGTGAGTCTGTACACAGCCAATCCTTACAACCTTCCTCAAAGGAACACCAACCTGCCACTGTCTTAAATTATTCAAATGTCTTCACACAGTTTACAGCACACTAAAGAGCCAGCAATGCGCAAATTGCTCAATTTTCCTTCATTTAGGAGACCGCGGAAGACAAATAGCTAAAAGGGGAGCAGGTTTACAATATTTTATCCCATGTGCCAAAACAAGCCAATGTTCACCTTCCCAAGCTGGCCTGTTTGGAGAGCTCTGAAGGGAAGTCTCATGCTGAGTCTGCATCCATCATGCCTTGCTTCCAGGCCTGTTACAGAAGACAGGAGCGGTGTGGAAGCCCCAGGTCAAACAGATTGTGAGATTTATAACGGCCTCTCGACAGCCTAATAAAGCAGCTGAGGTGTATTTGCCGGTGCAGGGGGTTTGGGGGTGTTCAGAGCACAGGGGGCTGCACACAAAACCTGTCTGGAAAATAAATTCATTGAGCTAATTCATCGGAGCTAAAACAGTGAGCCACTCACCTCCAGCCTCTATTGTACTATTTACATAGAGCTTTATAATCCAGAGGGAACCAGGACTTGATTCAATTCCATAGTAAAAAACCAGATGAAGGCAATGTTTAGACTCATGTAGTCGGGTGAATTTAGATCAGCATATTATTACTTCACCTCAATCCCCTCTCTATTCATACACATCAACTTGAATTGGATAAAGAAATATCCATGTTTGTGTAACCTGAGGCTGAAGTATGCATCACTTTTTCTTCATTTTCTTTCTTTATTTCTCTCTCTCTAAATGTGCCTCCCACCGTTATGTTGGAAGATCTGCCGATGTCTCTGAGCGCTAAGGATAAGGGCATAACTCAGTTGAAATACAACAGTATAAGGGCATATTGCTAGGGGAAGAATTGGACTAAGAGCCATTCGAAGCTGATAATCTGATGGGTGTTCACTCACAAAGCATTAAGGCATTCCACATAATATCTAGAGAGAACACGATTTACTGGCCTAAGCCCTGCGCTATATTTAATCTGCATTTTTAATGTTAGTGCAGGGAAGGAGAGAGAGGCCAGCAGTGATCCTGGTAGAGTTGAGGAATGGATGGAGGGAAATAAAGGTTGGATAGTGAGGCAGTGCCAAGCCTCACCCACTCTCGTTTTCCTTCGTTCTCCCTCGTGGTGCCATTCAGAAAGAGGACGATCCGGTCTTTAATGATGAGGTTCCCAGATGGAGAATAACCACTTGAACAAAGTAGAAGAGGGTATTCATGGCTTCTGAGGAGACCAACTAACTCGGGAAAACTTGGAATCTACTTTAGTGAAAGTCTGTGGTTCGCAAGACAAAGCACCTTCTGAAAATAGTGTTGAAGGAGATGGAGTGAATGAAGCCCAAGAACCTCAATACTCACAGAACGAAAGTTGTGGTATTTTCCGTTGGCAAGCGCTGCATGTTTGGACACCCTTTCACCAAACCGGCAAATGAAAATATTTCATTCACATTTGCAAATCCTGAAACAAGAAGTCACAGATTATCTCGTATAGTCTAAACTCTTTCAAAAGTTGGCCCCTATGCTACTGCGGGGTAAGGCTGCAGCGAAGTGTTTGTATCAGATAGTGCCTGCGTCAGTATGTGTTTCTCCCCAGTAAAGAAGTTACACGCAATCAGGAGAATCCCTGTGAGAATTCAACCCCATTGTGGCTTTCGAGGCTTAGCCTGCTCCTGCCCCCAAACTGCACAACCAAGAATGCCCATTTACATGCCATTTTAGCTCTTGTGAAGATTTAGTTGTAATGAAAAGGCATCGGTTAAGGTGCTGATGACCCCATGACTGATATCTTAAATGTGTGTGTGTGTGAGACAGAGAGAGAGAGAGAGACAGAGACAGACAGACATACAGAGAGTGCTGTTTTCTAATTGGCTAAGCATGATTTCCATGGGGATGACCAATCACAACAGGGCCTCTGGTCATCACCATGGAAATCATAGCTAAAACAAACACTTAATGAACCCATGTGATCACTCTGTTTCTATGAGCTTATAATTAAGATCAGGCTCTAATGGGACTGTTATATGAGTCTTGAGTTTTGATGTTGGTGAAATTCAGTCTCCCAGAACAGTGTGCTCTAACAATAAGAACAAGGAGGCACCAGCAATGTACTCTGCGGCTGATACGAGTGGATTTGCAATATTGGAAACTCTGTATTCAAAGCATGCCTATCTAAACAGCTCTCAAGGATCAACGAGAAAACTACAACATCTTACCACAGAGAGCACAGTTTTACGCTCTTTATCGCATCATAAAGAGAGGAAAGCACTTTGAATTACGCTCACATTTCCACTATGTATGTACAATCATAATTCAGTACATAAACACATGCAAAAGCAAATGTGCCTAACAAATAAATTGCCTTCCACTTCCATTATTGCCCAGGCAGTTAGATTTCCCTTCTTATTTGCATTAAGTGCTTTAGCAGGAATAGTCCATGTGTTTTCTTTCTCTCCGCTGAAGACGCAGGTGTTTCAAAACTACACATCAACTTTCTTTAGTTGTCAGGCAGACTAGAAGAATCCAGCGGGTTGGTAAAGGAATGGCACTCTGTCCATCCATCTTCGCAAACTGAGCGGCACAGAGGAAATCACTCTTGAGATTTGGAGGAGTATTCTGGTAGGACACTGTTCTCTCACCTCAGGGATCTGTGTTCGATGGCCTCAGGAGAGAATCCTGAAGATCTGGGCTGTTTAAGGATTTCACTTGAGATACGTTTAAATTAGGCACCTATGATTCCCATTTCAGTGAAATATTAAATATTTTTCCATTAGATCACAGGGACATGAGTTAAGTAAACCGTCCCACCAATTTGGATGGGGCTGTGGGTAGGGGAGAAGGGGACGGTGGGAGGGGGGTAGTTTTTCAGCTTTCCCTCTAGACATAAAACTGGCATTGCAGATCAGCTGCTTTTTACAGAAACTGCCCAATTACCCTTTCCACTGGTAGCCAGGAGGCAAGGGGCCTTAACTTTACACCCACATGCCCCTGGAAACAGTTTCAGGAACCAGGGCGTGATTTCCCATCGATTGTGGGGAACGGACATTGGAATTTCTGGTACTGGCTCCGAGCAGGCGAGGCCGTATGCCAGAGGCGTAAGTTGGTAAAAGACTGGTTCACGTTCTCTAAAGCTGTCTCGCTACCTTCTCTGTAAATATTAACAGCCGCTCGGGACTCAGGCCTTAGCATGCCATGGGTAGAACATGTCCAAAGTTGCCGTCTATTTCCAAACTCATGTTCATGCAAAGTTTACTATGATTCACAAAAAAGGACTAGAAGTGCGATCTACTCTCCTGACCACTGACGCAGGCCTGAACAGGGGCTGGGATGTCTAGATGTGGCCCATGGCCTACCCAACCTAGGAACGCTTGGCACTGTCACTTGTTGAACACATGAGAACACACAAAAATTAAATTATCTAAAACATGAAAGAGTGGGCAGCCTGCTTTCCCACGCTCCCAATGGGAGCAGGTTGCTGCGGTGCAGGGATGAGAAAGAGATCCATATTTAACTGATTCCTGTACGTGTTAGTGACTGACTGCTTTTGTTACCCCCCCACACCACCACCCCCCCGCTCCTTTTTCAATGCTCAGCTCTAGGCCCGCATGCCCCGGGGGAGCAGTATTGTTTGATCCAATGGTTCCTGCATCCGTTTATCTCCAGAGGACATGAGGAAATCTGAAAAGGAAGCCCTGTTACAAGTGGTCAAAGGAGTGAAAAATAAGCTGTGAGTCCACAGTCATTCTGCGCAAGATCGCTTTGAACGCTCCACCAGATTCTTTGTTCGCAGCAAAATAGATGTCGTGTGAAATTTGCCAAAACGTGTCAGGGTTTTCATCAGATTCGGTCCCTTGAAGCGAATATTTAAAAATATGGAAACCTGCAAAGGACCACCTGTTTTTAGATGCAAAACCACCTATTATCTGTTCTTCTTATCAGTGCCCCCAGTGGCGTCTCTTTTAAAAAGTACCTGGATCTGCACCTTAAATGCTGTAAGCTGCAGGGCTATGGGCCGGGTGCAGGGAGTTGGGATTAGAAAGGGCACATGGGTGTCCTCGGGCTGGCATGGACAAGATGGGCCGAATAGCCTCCTTCTGTGCTGTAACTTTTCTATGGTTCTATGGTTCTTCTAGATAATGATAAACTCAGGAACACAAAATATAGAAAGGAAGCAGTTTTTCTACTGCTGACTTTAATCCTTTATATACAATTCCAGATATTCAATATAGGGTTCTTCTACATGAATGGATTTTTAAAAAATTTTAATCCTTTCCTTCTATAGATTGGTGACCAAGAGCTCAAAACAGAGACTAAGGCCATGGTTTATCATGCAACAGTGATCCCTGTGCTCCCATATGCTTCAAAGACTTGTGCAACCTGCAGCAGGTACATCAAAGCACTGGAGAAGTGTCCCCAGTGATGCCTTTGCAAGATTTTTCAAAGCCGGTGGCAAGAAAGGCGATCCAACTGCAGCGTCCTCTCCCCAGCCAACCAGCCCAGCATCGAGGCGCTAATCACTCAAAACCAGCTCCGCTGGGTGGGGCATGTCATTCATATTCCTGACTCCAGATTCCCGAAGCAACTGTTCTACTCGGAACTCGGTCACGGCAGAAGACCCTCAGGAGGACAGTGGAAAAGCTTTAGGGATGTCCTCAAAGCATCCCTGAAGATGTCAAACATCCCCCACTTACAGGAGCCTCTGGCTTGTGACCGACCCCAAAATGGACAAGGCTTAACTGGGAAGATACTGAGCACATCGAGAGACTTTGTGGGAAATGCGCGGAGGCGAAGTTGAGGCATCAGAGAGTTGCACAAACCTCCAAACGGCCCATGTTGTCAACCCTTTAAGCACCACCTACGCTGCATGCGGCAGAGTCTGCAGATCGCACATTGGACTTATCCACAATCTCAGAACCAGAGTGGGAGAAGTCATCCTCGATCCCGAGGGACTGCCTAAGAAGAAGATTACTTTGAGCCGTGGCTTACATGGTAGCAGTCTCTCCTTTGATTCCCACTCAGGAAACCTGCGCACGTCATTCATGCTGACATTTCAGTGCAGTACTGAGGGAGCGTTATACTGTCAGAGGTGCCGTCTTTCACATAAGCCATTAAACTGAGGCTTCATCTGCCCTCTCAGGTAAATGGAAAAGATCCCATGGCATTATTTCGAAGACAAGCAGGTGAGATCTCACACAACCAACATCATTAAAACAGATAATTTGGTCGTTATCGCATTGCTGCTGTGGGATCCTGCTGCACGCAAGTTGGCAACCATGTTTCCTACATCATAACTGCACCTGAACTTCAAACATACTTAATTGGCTGTAGTGCTCAGGGACATCTTGTGGTCATGAATGGTGCTGTATAAATGCAGGTCTTTTTTATTATATCTACCCCTCCATTTCAGATGTCCTGTGTCAGTAACGAATATTTTTCCAATTGTTTGCACCTTTTCTTATTTCTTCACCTTCCCTGCTCTGCTCTCCTCTCCACAATGACTCCTGCTGGTGTGCAGACAGCCAGTGCCACCTCTGTTCAGACTGTTTGCACTTCCCCTTTCTGGGGCATATCTCACCAGGTGCCAAAGAGCATTTTTGCTCCGGTCGGTATTTCTGGCAGCAATTTTGCTGCGGTTTCTGTGAATCTTGGGCTTTGGTCATCCCCAGATGTTGCAGCTGGCTGGACAATGCTGCAGGCCGGGCACCTCCTGACCCCAAACACAGGAAATGGGTGTGGAAAATTCAGACGGTCTGTGCCATTATGGTGGCCAAGATTTCACTGAACCTGCTTTCAAAGAACAAAGAAAAGTACAGCACAGGAACAGGCCCTTCGGCCCTCCAAACCTGCGCCGATCATATTGCCCGTCAACTAAAACATTTTGCACTTCCGGGGTCCGTATCCCTCTATTCCCATCCTATTCATGTATTTGTCAAACTGCCTCTTAAACACCACTATCGTATCTGCTTCCACCACCTCCTCTGGCAGCGAATTCCAGACACTCACTACCCTCTGCGTAAAAAACTTGCCCCGCACATCTCCTCTATAGTTTTCTCCTCTCACCTTAAATCTATGTCCCCATAGTAATTGACTCTTCCACCCTGGGAAAAAGCTTCTGACTATCTACTCTGTCCATGCCACTCATAATTTTGTAAACGTCTATCAAGTCGCCCCTCAATCTCTGTCGCTCTAGTGAGAACAATCCGAGTTTCTCCAACCTCTCCTCATGGCTAATAACCTCCAGACCAGGCAGCATCCTGGTAAACCTCCTCTGCACCCTCTCCAATGCCTCCATATCCTTCTGGTAATGTGGCAACCAGAATTGCACGCAATATTCCAAGTGTGGCCTAACCAATGTTCTATACAGCTGCAGCATGACTTCCCAGCTTTTATACTCAATACCCCTGCCAATGAAGGCAAGCATGCCATATGCCTTCCTGACTACCTTATCCACCTGCATTGCCACTTTCAGTGACCTGTGGACCTGTACACCCAGATCCCTCTGCCCGTCGATGCACTTAAGGGTTCTGCCATTTACTCTATAATTCCTGCCTGTATTAGACCTTCCAAAATGCATTACCTCGCATTTGTCCGGATTAAACTCCATCTGCCATTTCTCCGCCCAAGTATCCAACTGATCTATATCCCGTTATATCCTTTGACAATCCTCTTCACTATCTGCAACTCCTCCAACCTTGGTGTCGTTTGCAAACTTACTAATTAGCCCAGTTACATTTTCCTCCAAATCATTTGTGTATACCACAAACAGCAAAGGTCCCAGCACTGATCCCTGCGGAACTCCACTAGTCACAGCTCTCCATTCAGAAAAGCACCCTTCCACTGCTACCCTCTGTCTTCTATGACCAAGCCAATTCTGTATCCATCTTGCCAGCTCACCTCTGATCCTGGGCGACTTTACCTTCTGTACCAGTTTGCCATGAGGGACCCTGTCAAAGGCCTTACTGAAATCCATGTATATAACATCCACTGCCCTTCCATCGTCGATTATCTTCGTCACTTCCTCGAAAAACTCGATCAAGTTAGTGAGACACGACCTCCCCTTCACAAAACCATGCTGCCTCTCACTAATATGCCCATTTGCTTCCAAATGGTAGTAAATCCTGTCACGAATAATCTTCTCCAATAATTTCCCTACCACTGACGTAAGGCTCATCGGCCTGTAATTTCCTGGATTTCAACCTCTTGGATTCCATAAAGATTAAAGCAAGTACTCCGTGCCTCCTGAAAGCTAACCTTCACCATGGTGTGGCTGAGTAGTGAAAGGATCCTACATTGCCTGAAACTAGATGGGTCACTCTCTGGGTAGCACACATTGTCATGATTCTTCAGGTGGCTAGCATCACTCACCACCTGGACATTCAGGGAATTTAATCCCTTCCTGTTGATGAAGGTCTTTCGGAAGGTGCCTCTATAAACATATGGGGACCATGAGTAACACCCCATACTTCTGGGAATCCAACTACATGATGGGCCTCCCTCTCCACTTCCCTGGCCCACCTGAAACTGAATAAACTCAGAGACAATCCTGAACAGGGCATCTGAAACCAGTATGACATATTGATGAACTGCTTTAAAACAGATCTGGAAAGAGATGCATTGGTTTTTGTTGATGTTCATCCCAAACAACTCCATAACACAGGACTCTGTGCTCTACCAGCTGTTCCCCTTGTTGCATTTCGAGATAAACATCAACTACTGCTGGACCATCAACTCAGTGAAAAATGCTCTTTGGTCTAACCAAAACTTGCTGATCTTCCAGTGCAAAGAGCTGGCAATGACCGAGTGTTGCAGACTGGCACATTCGAAAGTCCAGGACTATGTGCTGGGGGACGCACTAAAGCTTGGAGCAGCTGCTGTAAAGGTTCAGTGGAGAAGGGTCACATTCCTGCCATAGAATACTGAGGGGCCAGAAGCCGAGTGAAACCCCTTGGGCTGTGTTTACCAGAAACTGTTTGGCATAAAATGAAAATGCACATTGTAAATATAACCTGTAAGTGTAGTGAAGCACCTCAGAATGCCAGATACCGTATTGAAAGAAACTGAACTGTATTGCACTTTATGTCATGTCGAAGTTGAATTTTATACAATGTACTTTTACAAATTTTGTCCATAAAGTATATTTTCTGAAGAAAATACCTTGATGAAGCGCTGACTGACTAATATCACCAGAAGCCAGCTGGAAGCATCTAGATGTAAAGAAGACAAAGCAGTGCTCCTCTGGAAAGAAGCTACAAATCAGATTCTAACAGCTGACACATCTGTAGCACACAGTCAGCCTTATCGAACACTGCCCAGAGGAAAATTCGCAATAGGGCCTCCATGGTCTGTAGACCTTGATACCAGGATACCTGCATGTTGGATGTTCACTCTGCATGCTGCTGGACCCTCTTGACTTCCATCCATTCCTCCTCTATCATTATCCTCCTCCTCAAAGAACAGGGGCCAAGGAGAAATCCATTATTTCATTATGAAGCGGACCCCTTTAAGCACTCAACAAGTTTCACAAAGTCAGTTTAAATGATCAGAAACAACATTGCTAAAATAATGGAAAGGGATCCCAGCTAATGTTGCAGAATAGCATTCGTGTGTGACCTTTCGCCTTCTGGTTGGTCGCATAAGAGTCAAAATTCACCCTTTGTCTTTGTGGAGCACTTATTTAGAGCTGGGCAGGTTGCTATAGGCTGTATTTAATTCAGCGAGCTGCATCAGGACACCCGTTTGACATGGATATGGGTGACTCTGCCTTCGTTCTTGCCATCAGTTGCCTAAAAGTCAAAGTAATCCTGGGGCGGTGAAAGTGGTCCTCAGCGGTAGCACAAATTAGCAAGGGAAATGAAAATCGGGTGTAAAATGGGCAGCCAGTTCGATATTGCCCACTTTGTGTCACGTTAGAAAACCAATCTCTCCCTATTGTGTTATCCAGTCTTGTAGAACCTGCAGCAGGTGATGAGGGACTCAACAAGAGGGAAAAACCTACTTGACCTCGTCCTCACCGATCTACCTGTCGCAGATGCGTCTGTCTGTGACAGTATTGGTAGGAGTGTCCACTGCACAGTCCTTGCGGAGACAAAGTCCCGTCATCATATTGTGAATACCCTCCATTGTGTTGTGTGGCACTACCACCATTCTAAATTGGATCCAGCAATTCAAACTGGGCATCCATGAGATACTGAGGGCCATCAGCAGCAGAATTGTATTCAACCACAATCTGTAACCTTATGGCCCGGCATATCCCCTACTCTACCATTACCATCAAACTGGGGGATCAACCCTGGTTTCATGGGGAGTTCAGGAGAATCCCACAGCCAACGGATCAGATCTAAGCTCTGCAGCCCTGACACATCCAGTCATGAAAAGTAGTGGCCAATTAAACAACTGACTGGATAAGGAGGCTCCTCAAGTATCCCCATCCTCAATGATGGAGGAGCCCAGCACATCAATGCAAAATACAAGGCTGAAGCATTATCTTCTGCCAGAGGTGACGAGTGGATGATCCATCTCATCCTCCTCCTAAAGTCTTCAGCATCACAGATGCCAGTCTTCAGCCAAATCGATTCACTCCAGGTGATATCAAGAAATGGCTGAAAGCACTGGATACTGCAGAGGCTATGGACTCTGACAACATTCCAGCAATAGTCGTGAAGACTTGTGCTCCAGAACTTGCTGCGCCCCTAGCCAAGCTGTTCCAGTACAACTACAACACTGGCATCTATCCAGCAATGTGGAAAATTGCCCAGGTATGTCCTGTACACAAAAAGCAGGACAAATCCAACTCAGCCAATTACTGTCCCATCTACTCTCGATCATCAGTAAAGTGATGGAGGATGTCATTGACAGTGCTATCACAGCAATAACCTGCTCACTGATGTTCAGTTTGGGTTCCGCCAGGGTCTCTCAACTCCTGACCTCATTGCAGCCTTGGTTCAAACATAGACAAAAGAGCTGAACTCCCAAGGTGAGGTGAAAGTGACTACCTTTGACATCAAGGCAGCATTTGCCCGAGTGTGGCATCAAGAAGCCCCAGCAAAACTGAAGTTAATGAGAGTCGGGAGAAAACTCTCCACTGGTTGGAGTCATAACAAGCAAAAAGGAAGATGGTTGTGGTTGTTGGAGGTGAATCATCTCATCCCAGACATCACTGCAGGAGTTCTTCAGTGTAGTGTGCTAGGCTGAACCACCTTCAGCTACTACATCAAGACCTTAATTCCATCATAAGGTCAGAAGTGGGGATGTTCGCTGATGATTGCACAATGTTCAGCACCATTCGTGACTCCTCAGATACTGAAGCAGTCCATGTCCAAATGCAGCAAGACCTGGACAACATTCAGGTTTGGGCTGATAAGGGACAAGTAACATTTGCGCCACACAAGTGACCATCTCCAACAAGAGAGAATCTATCTCCCCATGTCATTCAATGGCATTAACATCACTGAATCCCCCTCTATCAACATCCTGGGGTTACCATTGACCAGAAACTGAACTGGACCAGCTATATAAATACTGTGGCTACAAGAGCAGGTCAGAGGCTGGGAATTCTGCACCAAATAACTCACCTCCAGACTCACCAAAGCCTGGCAACCATCTACAAAGCATAAGTCAGAAACGTGATGCAATACTTCCCACTTGCCTGGATGAGTGCGGCTCCAACAACACTCAAACAGCTGGACACCATAAATGACAAAGCAGCCCATTTGAATGGCACCCCAACCACCACCTTAGACATTCACTCCCTCCACCACCAACACAAAGTGGCAGCAGTGTATACCATCTACAAGATGCACTGCAGCTACTCACCAAGCCTCCTGCGACACCAGCTTCCAAAGCCACGGCCTCTACTACCTTGAAGGAAAAGGGCAGCAGATGTGTGGGAACACCACCACCTACAAGTTTCCCTCCAAGCCACACACCATCCTGACTTGGAAATATATCACAGTTCCTTCACTGTCGCTGGGTCAAAATCCTGGAACTCCCTTCCTAACCGCACTGTGGGTGTACCTACACCACTTGGACTGCAGCAGTTCAAGAAGGCAGCTCACCACCACCTTCTCAAGGGCAATTAGGGGTTGGCAACAACTGCTGGCCTAGCCAGCGACGCCCATATCCCATGGAAGATTTTTAAAAATAATTATAACAACCATTGCAAAAGAGAGTGAAAAGTTACTGGCAATTAATTCTTGTCAAGAGTAAATCTGCCAAATTTCAACATAAGGTGCTACGAGAATGAACCTCACAAATACTCAGTCTTGCTGCATGTTGATGCAACTTCAGGGTGCTTTCTACAGTTTTCAGCACAGAGGATACCTAATTAAACAACGCTATTTTACACTTTACAGTGCAACAGCACATCTATTCTCTTGTATTCTTGATCTCAAGCTCCTGTAATGTTTACTCAGGAACAACAGAATGCAGATGGTTAATGGTGATGACATTCAGTAAAATGTAAGTACCCTGCCGATGTATTATATTGTAGGGGTAAATTTATGTAGAAAGCATTGGTGGGTGATTAAACAGATTGTGATAAGTAACTTGTGGTTAATGTGCTTGATTTATTTACATGGAAGATTTCATAAAATCTCTCCTTTTCGAACATCATGATTGGGCTGCTCTGAAAAATACAAACCACAGCTCCTGCAGTTCCCTGAAGCTATTGGGACAGTCAATGTCCCTCACAATCATGCCCATCAGAGATCTGTCACACAGATATTAGAAACGAGCGCAATAATGGGAGCCCTGCCCCTCACAAACTTGCCACAGGGTGTTTCTTTCCCTCTAATGCATCACACATGCCAACCTTTTCAAGCAGAGCAGTGAAAGATTTTTTGCGAGATGTCATGGAGCCAGCTAGTCCCTGCCTTGTGGGTAATCCGACTGAAACCTGCCCTAACACTCAACTCTGTGGGCACTGATGATACTTTCACAGTCCAGAAAAGTGATCTTTCACACCAGTGAAAATGAAAATATTACAGTGGTGTGATAAATCGCACAATAATATAACTTAATAATGCAGGCCTTGTCACTTTCCACAGCTCGTTTATGTGCTGTTTGGTCTATCTTTCTCTGCGTTTAATTACCTTTGACCTTTGGGGCTGCTGTTTTCTTGCTCAGTTTACAGTGATCTGCTGATATGGTTTTTGTGTCTATTCCCTGCCATTCTTTTTCTGATTTAGTATTTTCTCTCAGCCGAAGTGCTTAATAGAGATAAACATAAGAGTTGAACGTAGCATGTAATAGTTTTCCATCTGAAAAATATAATCTTACATCCATTCCACTTGCTTAATTTTTCAGTTCACGCAAACTACTAAAAGACTGAATATTTGTGAGGTTCATTCTCGTAGCACCTTATGTTGAAATTTGGCCCCAAAACTCTTGGCGGTAGACGAGGTGGATTTCGGGTATAACCTTTTTCTGTCAGGATACAACCATTGTCATTGATGCTTTCAATTCTAGTGAGTACTCTCCGAGATCCTCTGCCTGACAACCCCTCTGCCCATTTTAAGGGAGAACCTCAGAGCCAGTTTGTTTAGCCCAGGAACCCTGCCCTCAAAACAATCCAGCAGAACTCATGCCAGCTCATCACATTGAGCGCTTCAGGTATGCCCCTGGCCTTTAAAAGTAAGGACTTGCATTTGTGCAGCGCCTTTTATGGCCTCAGGGTGTCCCAAAACCCTTGACAGCCAATGAAATGTAGCCACTACTGTAATGTAGGGAGAGGCAGCAGCAAATTTGCGCACAGCAAGATCCCACAAACAGCAATGCGGTACATGGCCAGATCATCTGCGTTAATGATTGTAGTTAAGAGTTAAAAGTTGGCTAGGATGGTTGAGCAAACTCCCCTATTCTTATTCAAAATGGTGCAGAGGAATCTTTTGTCACGTAACCTAGGATTGTCTTGAGCAACAGCTTGAAGGAGTTTAAAGTATTTGGAATGTTTTCGCCTAATCTTTCAGTATGGAATTCCCTCAGACAAATAACTTTTGGCAGTTAACAAACATGCAAATCCCAAATGGGTTAATTTGCCTCTCTGCCACCACTCTCTGCTCCTTCAAGCCCTTCCCTAAAACCCACCTCTTTGATCAAGTCTTGAGTCGCTGCTCTTGATATCCACCTTCTTTAGCTCAGTGTGCAATGTTATCTTGATTACGCCACCATGCAACACTTTGAGGTGTTTTTCTAAAGGAATCTTTTTTTTATTCTTTCATGTGTCGCTGGCAAGGCCTGTATTTGTTGCCCATCCCTAACTGCCATTAAGAAGGTGGTTGCACCTTCGAGAACTGCTGCAGTCCATGTGGTGTAGGTACACCCACAGTGCTGATAGGAAGGAAGTTCCAGGATTTTGACCCAGGGACAGTGAAGGAACGTCAGTATAGTTCCAAGTCGGAATGGTGTGTGGCTTAGAGGGAGCTTGCAGCCCAGAAGGAAAAACAGTTCGGACCAGTACTCTTATTTCCCAGATTTACTGGTGTTCCATTTTAAGGTATATGAGACCACTTCGGACCAGTATTCTTATTTCCCAGTTTTTACTATTTTTTCCTTCTGGGAGGTTGTGGTGTTCCCATGCATCTGCTGCTCTTGTCCTTTTAAGTTGTAGAGGGTCACAGGTTTGGAAGATGCTGTCGAAGGAGCCTTGGTGAGTTGCTGCAGCGCATTGTGTACATGATACACACTGCTGCCGCAATGCATCTTTCATATGGTACACACTACTGTCACCCTGTGCCGGTGGTGGACAGAGTGAATGTTTAAGTTGGTGGACGGGGTACTGATCGAACAAGCTGCTTTGCCCTGCAATAGAAGTTATTTTTTGTTCTATTTAATGAAGTGCAATGCAACCGTACAGTGGTCTGTGCTGGTTTTGAGCTTCACCTTGTTTGTTTGTTAAGGGTTCCTATAAAGGGTATATAATTCCACTCCGTCTGTGCTGAGATAGCTGGGGGTGGCCCTTGCTTTCTGCAACTTGCCCTGGGGTAAGGAGAAAACTGTCCCGAGTTACTGTTCCTTATCGCTATCTAGTGGCTTCTGTTGGAAAGTGCGTGTGGGTGGACGTTAGGAGGAGATAGGACCGGGCTCCATTATGTTGCTCCCAATTTCCCTGCAGGGCAACATGGGAATTTCCTTGGAACTAAACTGTTCTAATTTTACCAGAAATGCAACAGGAACCCTATTTAAATATGAAACAGGTTCTCCGACAGACTTCCAGCATGGCAGCAGAGCACGAGTAGCTCCAAGCAAATTCCAAACCAAAGGTTTTAGGATACAAAGTAAAGCAATATGAGAGAAAATATAATATTTCAGTTAATTGCAGAATTTAGCTGACCTGAGCATACAAACAAAGTATTAATAATGTCAATTAGGACCGTGTCTAAAATTGGGCAATTCAAAATTCAGGCTGAATCATTCAGAATATCACAGGATTTGTGGGGTCAAGTACCCACTACTCATCAGCCAATGCGTTTTTAACTGAAATGTGTTTTTCCTTTGTTCTCCATTTCCTCCTTCCCCCTGTTATTCTCTCCTGAAGGTGCCTGCTTAGGTTGGAACATATTTTGCAGGCAGCAGGCATATACCCTCTATTACAACGTCTAAATGACCACTCTTCAGGTGTGAGCCCAGAGGGTGAATGTTGGGAGGAATTCCAGAACATGGGGCCTAGGTGACTGGAGGCCACAGGTTTAGAGAAGTGATTGGAGGGAATGCACAAGAGGCCACAGGGGAAACGTAGAGTTCTGAGAGGGCTGTAGGGCCAGAGGAGATTACTGAGATAGGGAGAGGTGAGGCCCTAAAATCTGAAATATAAAGCTAGTCTTGGTACTGGTGACATTGACTGTCATAAAAACCTATCTGGCTCACTAATGTCCTTTGGCAAAGGAAATCTGCCATCCATGCCTGGTCTGGCCTAAGTGTGACTCCAATATGTGGTTGACTTTTAAATGCCTTCTAAAATGGTCAAGCAAGCCATTCAATTCGAGGGCAATTAGGGAAGGGCAACAAACACTGGCTTTTCCCACGACACCCCCATCCCATGAAGGAATTAAAAAAAAGAAAGGAATTTAAACATGAGGATGAACATTTTAAACTGGAGGCGTTGGGAACGAGGAGCCAATGTCGATCAGCAAGGATGTGTTGACAGGACGTGATACGCTAGGATACTGCTGTCTATATTAAACTCTCCAAACTGCAAGGAACATACTGCAGATGCTGAAACTCTGAAATTAAAAAGTAAATTCTGGAAAGACTCAGCAGATCAGCATAAACTCTCAGGCAATGAGAATCCTGTAAAGATGTAGAACTAAACAAGCACTACTGTCACTTCGCCTAACCTTGCCCCCTCCCCCTCATCCCTCTGCACAAGGTTGAAATTGGTTGTTGAAGCTTTATAGCGTCAGAATTATGTTTATCCAAGGACACTTGTTGTTAATTTTCCCATTCACCAACAGTGATAATTCACACTTCACTGAATACAAAAGCGATAACACTGTGCACACATGTGAATCATCACTTAACGCTCCATGCTGCATGAAATGTTTCAGAACCATTTGAAAAAGCCATTCCCCAGTCTCTGTAGATGGTGCTAGGTTCCCATTGTTCTTTCACTGTTGGGGTATGGTATTGTGAAGGTATTTCTTAAAACTCATTGAAAGAGATGTCAGAATCTTCTCACAATACCCTGACAATATTTTGAGCTATAAAGATGCATTAAGATTTTGCGCATTTACAATTGTGAGATATCTAAAATATAATTTCAGATCCTGGTAGAGTGGCAAGAATGTTTCCATTTCCCCTTTTATTCTTTTCAAACTGTGTCTTAATTTTTCAGCTTTTGGCAATGTAATCAGAAGATTAATTATACCGCTGTTTGAACCCGGGCAATCCTGCTCCCTTTAAGACCTTTTTATATTGAAGCAGATGCTCTCTACCTCCTGTTATCAACTATGTACTTTAATATAAAGGGATTGATCATCAGTGAACCCCACAACATTGTTGTTCCAGATTTTGTTGAATGTCACAGGCTAAATAGGCAGCCTCTATTTTAACTAGGGGCACCCTCGGTTTTCGCCTTCCAACAGAATTTGATTGGAGCGGCAGTTGGAAGCAAACTAAATAAGGGACAAACATTGCACAGGGGTCACAGGTCTCCCTTTGAGACCTGATTCTCCCCTGTCTTCCAAGTCGACTTAAGACAATATAAAATATTTCATTCTCCACTTTGTTTTCCTGAAAGCATTTTGAGCTAACACATTTAACAAAGAAGAATGCCACACTCAGGTTATTTTTGATACTTTCTCATGACATTTTTTAAACTATCACAATCTTCTGAACTGATTTAGGGGGCGAGTGATCACACTCCATTTCCACTTTGTCACATCCCGTTTCATGCGCACATTTTGGGGTGGGTAAACTCAAAGTGACAATAGCAGGGTCTGGTCTGTATCTGGAAACAATTTGAAGGCATTTCCGAATATTTCAAGCTATCTCAAAACGAATTTAAAATATCGCTAAATGAGAATTTGTCTTGCCACCAAAGCATAGAAGCGTTCAGCTGAGTGCGAGTAACAAGCAAGTCAAGCTGTCTGGGGTTGAGGTGCTGTGTAAATAGCTGGAGCTAATCTCGCCCCACGTGGCTTTGACATGCCCGCCCGTCTGTATCTTCATAGGGCTCTTTCCAGCCAATCGCAGCGCCTCAAAATCTTGGCAACTCCTCATTGGCTGCGAAATCCTTTTGTTCTCTCTTCTGCGAGGTTAACTCCTGCAGTGCTGAAATCTTGGCCAGTTTCCTATTTAACAGCATTCCTGTCCCAATGAATGATGTTAAATTTCTTTCACCAGTTCAAGCCCATAATAAAGATTTGAACAAGCTGCCCCCAGGATAAAGTTAACCTTTATTTAGGTTTGTTCCTGCTATTTTCTTTCTTTCTGCAATCAGGAAAACCTTTAATCTGTGTGACAGTGTTCTGTGACTTAGGAATTATGAAACAGATGAAGCTTCACAAATGCTAACTTTTCATTTGATTAATTGTGATATTGATAATAAGAAAATTTCACGACCAACTTTGCATCAGTCAGAGATTCTATTATGCAATGGGGATAAGTAGTGTGGATGAGAGAACAGTCTGTGCCTCTGCAAAAATGGTTGTTATTTGTCAAATGTTTTCAAATGTTATTCATCTATTTACAGCACGTAATACAGAGTACAT
The DNA here is from genome assembly GCF_964194155.1 of Cetorhinus maximus. Lineage (NCBI taxonomy): Eukaryota > Metazoa > Chordata > Chondrichthyes > Lamniformes > Cetorhinidae > Cetorhinus > Cetorhinus maximus. Next base: position 37,581,557 of record NC_135902.1, read on the forward strand.
ATAATAAAACTTTATACTAGCCTTTGTCTGTACACAATGTTGCATTTTGCACCACAACTGCAGTCCCCTCAGACAACAGCCTATTTACAACCCCAACCCTCCCTTATTGTTGGCCTGTTATCCCTCTGGAACTCTCCCCCTCGACATCTCCACTTTTCTCCCTCCCTTTCTGCCTCCAAGTGCCTCCTTAAGACCCTTCTTTTCTGTCCATGGTTTTTGCACACCACCCCTCCCCCACCCTTCGCCCCTCCCCTCCCCCCCCTCCCCCGCCTTCAATCTCCAACAACTCTCTTCCTTTTCACTTTCCTGTTTAATGTCCTCTTGTATCCATCACACCATAAAAAGATCTGACATGTCACTCCTGGTGTAATGAGTGACATCAAAATGTCATTTTTGCCCCTTATATTATGCTTGGCATTTGACTCGACAGTAAGGACATTGTTGTGCTAAGGGAATCAGTTGAGGACAAGAACCTGCTGAGAGTGACACAGGACCAACAGACTATAGTTATACTGCTGACTGTATTCTAATCAGATAAAAGAGAACTTAAGCAGAAATGTCATGACGATATCTGAATAAAAGTTAAATCTTACCATGATTAAGAGTTGTGAAACCTGGCAGGCAGATGGGACCTCAGTTTAACACATCATCCAAAGGACACTCCCTCAGTATTGCACTGGAGTAGGACTTGAACCCAGAACCTTGTGATTCAGAGACAAGAGGGCTACCAACTGAGCCACCGCTGAACAACACAGCACCTGAAGTTCTGGACTGGGTTGCAGGTTGGTACATTCCATCCCAATTATCTATTTTTCTTTTTATAATGTACAACATAATGAAGAATCTATCTCACTTGTGAAAACACCCTTGCAAAACCCTTCAACCATTCAAGCGATCGACATCTTGCATTTACTTACGTCCGAAAATCTTGTATCTTGCATTCGGTAACATCACAACAAAGAGATCCATAAATTAAAATAAACTAATCTGGATTTCATTGTTAAGCACTGAATAGGACCACTGGAAAGCAAAACAGGTGTAGTAAAGTGAGTAACAAAGAAGTTTGTACAAACTTAGAAGCGTTAAAGATTATGGGAAGAATATTTAGCTCAGCTTGCGGGTATGTGCCCGACCTGATCGAGCATAAAATAGCGCATGATTACGTCAGGCGAATGTCCCGATGTCATCCTGCGTCCGTGCGATATTGCGGTTGGTGGGCACGCACGAAAGTTGGAAGTGCGCCTGCCAACAATTAAGAGGGCAATTAAGCCCATTAAATTTCCAATTGTCCCTGATTTTTCATGGTCCGCCCAACCTTACGGTTGGCGGGTGGGCGAATCTGCCAGGCGGACTTTGCATTTTTACTGAAACCTCATCCAAAGGCGGGATGAGGTTTCCGTTATTAAATGAAAAAAAAAATGGACAGAATTGTCATCATGTATATGTTCAGGTGACTGATTCTGATGTGTGGACATCTTTTTCCAGTTTTTAAAATCTTTCTTTATTGCTTTTAAATTCTTCAGCTCCCTGAGGCAGCTCTCTGCTTTCAGGGAGCTTTCATTCCGCGCTCCCCCATGCCCACGTTTACATCAGCGCCCGCCCTCCTCCCACCCCACCCCAGCAGCGCTGAGCCTTTCAGCACGTGTTTCACGCTGGCTGGCCGTTAATCAGTCAGCAAGTGTGAAATCGTGGTTGGGGGCCGATCGCAGTCGGTGGTCCGTTCCCTGGCCGATCCCAGACCCGCCAACCGTGCCCACCCACCAAACTGAAAATTCTGCCCTATAATAATGGTTATGAAGTACATGGGCATAATTTTCCAATCACCATCTCGAGGAACTTATCCCGGCTGCTAGAGTGTCCAAAGTGTTGGTTTGTGGAGCCCTACCTTTCCCCTACCCCAGTCTGAATATTTAAATAAATTTATTATAAAACATTACAAAAGGTACAAATGCCTTTCAGGGCTCATGTTCCATCTTCCCTAAACCCTTCTTATTTTTCTATGTGTAAAGCATAAAAGCCTTACTGTGTCAAAAGGTAGCCTTGTTTACGATGGCGAGCAATTGCATATAATGGCAGCTTTAAAACAGAGTATGATTCACTGGAAAAAAAATCATTTTACTGTCACCATCCATTCCTCTCCCAAAAACCCTCGGCCTGCTGCAAAATGTTAAGAATAATTTTATCTTTGATAAGAGCATAAAACAAAATTACACCCTTTTTACAGATTCCAACTGATTTGAAGATGTGTTGTGATGTGACATCAATAATTGTGGCATGTACATTCGAGCATGTAACTGATGGATCACCACATGAGATGCTTACTATTTATATAATGGATATTGGATATTAGTAAGCATTTAAAAATATCTTTGTTTGCCCTTTCAGTTCCCAATATTGTTGTCTCACCACTATCCTCATCCCCATACAGAATGGTACAATTTGGGACACAACCTGTCTGTAGTGACCATTGAGATTGTAAAATACTTATAGGTGAGGAAGGCCATATTCGGTCTCATGTTAATTCATTCATCCAGAACAACCCTATATCCTCCACTCCACAGTATCTGGCTGTTCCTTAAATGATTCCAGAATTTTTGACTCTATCACTTTTCCCAGGAGACTATTCCAAACGTTCGTTGCTCTCTGCATGAAGAAGAATCTCATGATATCAGTCCGAAAGTTACATTTTACAAGTTTGAGCCTGTGTCCCTTTATTGCATTCCCAATGTTCTATTTATGGCGCATTCCGGGTTTTTCTTTCATAACATTTGCTACATTATATACTTCTATATGCTCACTGCATAAAGGTCTATCATGCGGGCTGAAAAGTCCAAGATTCTCCCACTAGTGTTCATAAATCAGAGGCCCGGACAATCAGAATCAGCCTCCTTGTGGCTATTGCTTGCTCTGTCTCCAACAGTTGAATGCCCGCCTTGTTCCTTAACACCAGAGCTGGACATGGTACATGAGGTGTGTTCTCACCAGGTGATTGTACATTTTGACCACATTCCTTGGACTTGTATTCCACTGTTTCAATTATGTAACTTAATGTTCTGTTGGCCTTGCTGAGTGCTGCTCTGCATTGGTCTGGAATCTTAAGATTTGCGTATGCTTAGGTTTCTTTACATTTCACTCTTAGTTGTTTCAACAGCATTCATTAATTTTGCATATTGCCCATTTATCCTTCCACTATGAAGCACAATACCTGTGTTGTATTAAATTTCACCTGATGTTGTTTGGCCCACCCTCATATTTTTGTTTAGCTCACTCTGTAGTTTCCGATTTGCCCCCTCTGAGTCCACTGGCCTTCCTGGTTCACTGTCACCTGCAAATATCACAAAGGAATCAGCTGGCAGGAAGCGAACAGCTGCGGTATTGAACCATTGCTGACACTCCTCCATGCCCAAGACAGAACATTTGATTGGTGCCAAATGCTCCCTTTTATCATTTCACACACAAATCAGCAAAACCATTAGAGACCAGAGCTTCCATTGGTCAAGGTTAGGAGAAGCCTGAAACTCCTGGGGGCTCACTCCACCAGGGCAACTCTAGCGGAATGAAAGCCCCCGAACAGCCAAACTGCTAGTTGGGACACGATCATTTGCAAAGCTCGGACAGGGGCATCACACTGGCAAAGGCATTTGAGTGGCACCCACCGTAAACATTTCTTTGAAGGTGAAAAGCCTGTGAGGACCAAGGTGAACATTGTTTTATATTTGCTCTTTGGGGAGTGAGCATAGCTGGCAAGGACAGCATTTACTGCCCACGAGGATGTGGCGGTGAGCCACCTTCTTGAACCACTGCAGTCCATGTGGTGTAGGTACATGCACACTTTCTTTCTGTAGTAGTTTGATTCAACTGAAAGGCATCCTACGCCATTTCAGAGGGCAGTTAAGAGTCAGCCACATTGCTGTGGATCTGCAGTCATGTGTAGGCCAGTCCGAGTAAGGACAGCAGATTTCCACCCCTAAAGGCCATAGATAGGTTTTTCTCACAATCTGGTAGTTTCATTATCATTATTGATGAGGTTATAATTTATTAATGAATTGAATTCAAATTTCCCCAGCTACCGTGGAGGGATTTGCCTCCAGTGCATTAGTGGACCTCTAGATTATAGGCCCATTAACATTACCACTATGTCTCTCCCCCTTCCCCACACCATCTTCAGTATTTTCATCTTCTCCTCCCAAGGGAACAAGCGAGCCTCTTGGGGAAGGCAATTGAGCCCATGGGGGCTGTAGTGGGGTGGAGTGACCAGTGAGGGTACCAGGTCTAGCAGAATCGTTTTTGACAAACCCTGGTAAACCTGCTCAGGCACCTCTTTCACCCAATTGTCTTAAACAGCAAGAGAGCGAGAAACAAGAAAAGCAACAATAAAGGAAGAAAAAGATTTGCACTTTTAATATTTTATGTGTAAACCTGTAGCATCCCAAAATTTTGTTCTTTCATATAAATGAAAAGTTTCATTGAATTAATTTTTCAATAAGTTCAATTGCTCTGAGGTTAAAGGAAGTTAATACAACAGACCCTGTCACCAGTGTGCTGTCCCATCTGGTCCTATGCAGTTGAACACTGAAATGCAAGATCTTGATTGAGCTGTACCAGTGTGAATCCTACAGTATCTGTGTTACCCATTTTGAACAGCACCGGGCATCAAACTCATCTGACCTCTGTGCTCCTGTCAGCTTGTTAACCCAGTCTATTCATACTAGGATGATTTTATGAGGTAGGAAAATAAATGACTATCAAAAAATGCCCCTGCCTCCCAGAGCTGGCTTGCCCTCCCATGCGTGCATGTATTACGGGACTCCCAGATCGTGCTCTGTCTTCAACGAAGGTGTCCCAGTGTAAATATTTTCCTGTGTACTTAACAGAAACTGAAGTGTGCAGTTGTGTTATTTTAGCAGATTAATTCTGGCTGTTACATTTATTTTAATTTGCCCTGGAATATATCAACCTTCGAGGATCACCCATAGCCCATTGGCCTTGACTTGGAATGCTGTACCTACTGTGAAAAGACTGACCCAGGCCACTGAAGGGGGAAGGGGAGGATGCTGTCCATTATGAGCAGGAATTCCTTTGGTATCCAAGAGTATTAACTGCAATTTTTTTCAATCTAATTCTCAGTGCTGGGTTTCTTTTCTCTCTGGCAGCTCCTGTGCAGCAGCTGTCTAGGTACATGGAGAGGAAGCATCTGTACAGCAGGCTAGCTCATGGGCAGGTGGGATAGCCAGGTCACCAGCAGACATTTTGCCTTCGGTCCACAGTGCAGCTCAATTGAGGCCCAGGAGTGCAGGGTCCAGCTGTGCAGGTAGGAAACCCAGAGCAGTAGGGCCACACTCGTCTCCTCTGCTGCCTGGAGACAGCCAGCACTCATCAAACATTGGCTCCAGTGTCACACCAGGGCCATGTTTGTGCCATACCCAGTGCCAGTGTCATGCTGGTGTGAACCCATGCAAAAATTCACTCCAGAATCCCGAACGAGCTTTGGAAGGTACATGCCTGAGATTATCCTGCTCCTACTCCTGGAAACAACATCCGTAACACACAGACTGTTTAATGAATATTTATTTGATTTGTGCTAGAGAACAAATAAAATGTAAATTGTACCAGCCTCCTGCCAGGCCTCACAGACGCGACTCAATATTAGTCAGCCATTTTTAATGATTCACTGCATATTTTGCTTTTCCTGCACTGTGTAAAAGTCAAAATTTTTTTTTTTAAGGGAAATAATGTCACTTTAATTTAGATAACCCAGAAATATTTGAAAATTGTGTAAAGGAGATTCTGTTCTCATCTTTGGATCAAAAGTTTTACCTCTTCAGGATTTTAATTCACAAAAGTACCTTCTTTTTTTCCCATTATTTTCCCACAGGTCTATTAATTCCACAGAGCCTCCTCCTTCAGCTAAAAGGGTGGAATAATTCCCTTCGAAGCAAGAGTGGGTGAGGGGGGGGGGGGTCAACACTCAAGCACCAGCCCTTCCCACAGCCCCCTCCCAGGGGGAGATGTTTGAAACATGAATGTGTAAATTGGACCAACAAACATTCACCTTCCTTCAAATTTTGAGGGGTACACAAAGACATTAAAAATTGAAAAAAAAATGAAGATATTACTCCCTAAACAGAATTACTGCTTACAGTGTTCACTTCTCTTTTCTAATTTTCTCCCATCTTTTCTTAGATATAATTTCACAGGCAGTAACCTCTTGCCAATCTTTCATCCAAGTCACCAATATTTACGTCTCAACCTTGCTATTGAGTGTTGGCAGGCGTTAAGGCTATGGAGGGTACCAGAGATGAGCCTGATCCTGACTGGCAGCCACACGCACAGGTGCTTCCAATAGAGGTCACTGGATCAGGAGATGGAACTTTGGTCAACTGTCTCCTTCTCCAACCCAGAAACTGCTCTCAGTTGGAGTGCGCCTACTGATGTCCTGGCTGGGATCAGATATTGCGGTAGAAATCTTGGAGTGAACCTGGAACCAGGTCAGTGATGGATAATTTATGTTGAAGCTATTGGGGTGGGACAGAAGGGTGGGGGTGGGGCGGTCAATACACATTGAATCATAAAAAAACCCATTAAGTTTTGAACAGCCTGTGCAATTTATTTTTCTCAACATAATAAAACTTACACCCAGTTCCAGACCAAGCAATACATGTTAGATATCATTTTATTCAACCTCTGTTCTCAAATACCAGATGTGCAACATTTAGAATTGAGTATGATGAAAATTTGGTGGGGGTGGGGCAAAGGGAGAGATGGATCCCAAAGTAACAGAATTTTTCACATAAACCTACATCAAAGCAAAACAAAGCATTTTGTAGGTCATGTGTATGTGATTATACAGGAAAGCATACTGTGTTGAATAATCTGTAACATGCCACATTGAAGATAAGCTTGGAAATTTTAAACAATGTTAGGAGGATAAAACATCAAATGTCATATTACATTATTATCAAATCCACATCAGGTGATCATGCATATGTGTATATAGATAAAAAATAAAATATTGGGTCAAAATGTTATCTACCATCCTGTCAGAATGCGATAATTACAATTTAAGTGTGTGTTTATTGTATTACTACTTATTTTTTACTATTATAAATCCCTCTTATTGGACTTTGCTAACGGCAGTCAAAATTATGGACAATTTTCAAAATAATGTAGAAATCTTACATACTTAAAAATCATGTATACTTATGTGAAAGAGTCAAAAGAAAATAAGAAAGAATGGTGAATATTGTAAAAAACTGGCTGAAAGAGAGAATCATGTACCTCAAAACGGGCAGTATTGCTTATAACGTCACCTGAGATTTAAGCACCAAATAAACAGGTTTTTTTTTTAGTGCTGAATAAAGAGTCAACCACTTATGTTGGTTTGTAAGATCACAACGATATCTCAAATTTCATTAATAAATGATCCAGTGTATTATCAGGTTGCTGCACATCGAGAAATAATCTCTCATACAAGTTTCCTTTCCAACCTTAAGAAGATCATTAGAAGTTAGATCTCTGAATATTATCTTTAAAGCTTGCTTTTGGATTAATTCCAACTGATTGGATGCCCCAGATGTTAAGCTGGAATGCCAAGCCTGGCTAGCATATTTCATGCAGAATCTAGTCACTGTTCTTTAAAGGAATAATAAATCATCAGTACTGAGACTAGCGTTTTAATACAATCCCTTGCTTTATTTTTCATACAATGAATCTACATGTGTGTCCCATTTCATCATTCGACATTATGGATACTGGGTAGTGTAGTGGTGATACTCTCAAAGAGCAAATTGCTTATTAAATTTGGAATCACCCTTATTTTTACAAAAGGAAACATAGTTTTTTTCCCTTTGCACGATTGAGAGGTCAGGTCATTTGTTTCTAGCTTTTAAGCAAACATTTCAGGATGATCCTAGAATAAATAAACTGTCTGAAAAATGACTGTAATTCTCAAAAATTGTACTGCCATCAGCATAGCTGAACACTGGCAATGTAATTTCAAATTATTAATAGAAACACACGAGTATCTAATACAATTTCCTGAGGTGTACATGAATTCAAGCCCAATTTGATTGTATCGAACCATTTTTAATCCTTTAAATCTTCTTTGTTAGGAACATATCTGTTCAATTTACAACAGAGTAACAGATATAATCCTTCTACTTACTTAACAGTTTGTAGCGATCGGTTAGATTACAAACCTTATGATGGATAATAAATGGTCTTGTGATGCTTTTTTTAGTTACTGAATAGCATTTGTACCTTCAATTTAGCAGACAATGGAGCTTGGCTGATTTTTAAAAATATATCCAAATTAATAAAAGGTCAGAGTGCTTGTTAAAGACATCCTACACCTCATCAAAGATGAAACTCTCATACACCTTGTTAATAATAGGCTACCGATACTTCCTCTGGTCATTGACGTATTCACTCTGACTAGGGATACAACACTGGCAGACTTCCAGACCCTAGGAAACTGCCTGGAAATCACTGAAGTATTAAGTAATAACGGTCATCTGGCTGTGCCAGACTGGGGAATTTGAGGATAGGCAGGTTGATTAAAGGACAAGACCATAGGTTGAGTCCTTCAGTTGTTCTGCTTTCCGTAGTCCCTTGGCACAATAGACAGTCCATTCTAACTCTTTGATCGCTGCTCGAGCTACTGTTGTGCTTTGTTTCTCTGGCACTTTTTTTTTGCAGCTTTCTAATAGTACACAGTTGGCTAGTGGTGGAGAATGTTCTAATGCTACAGATGACATGCTGATTGTTGATGGGGTGATTTTTGTACCACTCAGCTCATGAGGCCTAACTGTACTCAATCAAGGTTGAAATGACACCATTCAACCAGTCAGAATGTTGCCTTTTCAGAAACACAACACAAAGAGAGCAGCCAAAGCCACAGTACTGCTATCCGACATGACCTACAATCAGGTCTGCTGAATTCCCTCGCATTATTTCCAGTAAGTATTAACTACACCCACCCAGAGCAAGATTTCTTTTACAAGTTATGAGGTCGTCCGCTCGCTCAGCAGATTAGAAGACCTCTAATGCAACCCGGAGCAAAAAGACTTACCCCTTCAAAAAAAAGATTGCCCATCACCCTCGAGTGCTGTGAGTTCAATAAAATTTCACTAGAATCTAGTATCAGAATGCTTCAAGATCTCACATTCCTATCGGAGGTTATTATTATCTATTTGTTTGCTCCTTTAAGTCTGAACAAATTTCTTGCCTATTTTCTTTTGTATGTCAAAGCTCTAAAACAGTTATAGACTCAAACGTGTGCCTGTACAGTAGAATGTAAATGTTTTCAGAAGTATTCAGTTGTCATGGCATTGTGAGACTACCAGTAAAGCAATTGTTACCAAGCTGAAGACCGTCAGAGAGGTGCAATCTGTCAGTATGTGTGACCCTCCTTCCAGACATTAATCTCTGCTGGGATACTTGCGTGATTAGGAGCAGGCTGAACCACCACTGTCATGTAATGTGAAAGCTCTGTAGGAGCAACTAATAACTAGTAAACATTCACCATGTTTATTACCATAACATTTAAAATACTGGCTTTCTAGTTGGGGCATTTATGAGCTGTTTAAAGTAACAAATAAAATTCATAGAAAGCCTTTTAAAACAGGCCTTCAGAGGAATGACATAAATATGGAATAAATACATGTATCCGCAGAAGGAAGTAACATAATGAATCCAGCAATAAAGGGTTACATTTTTCTGGGAATCTGGGTGGTCTTAATCTGACCCAGATTGTTTCGATATTATCACTTCAAAGAGACACAGAAGTCTAGATACTGTGGATTGGGAACAAAAACAAATTCATTTAGAAAATTGCACTTTTTGCGTTTGGTCAGTAACTAAATAATGAGGCGTCAAGCTGATCCAAATAGAGGAGCACAATTAACTGATTAACAAATGCAAAGGTAAAAATTGCGCATTAATCTGCTACTTAAAATGGGACATGGTGTGTGTAGACTGGGAAGCAGATGCCTAAAGAGAAAATGACTCAATATTATACACTTAACAGAATGGGTATCTATGGAAACAAGTGGGGTGTCTGGGCTTCAAAAAAACGTTTTTATAACAGAATTACGCCGAGCCTCAGTAGGTTAAGAAATATTGGATTAGGGTGCATTTATTTGTGTGCTTGGCTGCAAATGGGAAAAAAAAAATATCATTTGCAACATTTCAACCTTGTACCGTCTAATGATTCATTCTGCGGCTGCCTATAATTGGAAGAGAAAGCTTTGACATGGCTTTAGAAATCTATGTTACCGCCGTATTATTAGAAACAATTGCAGGAGCCCTTGCATCTTCCACACTACAGGTGATAATGTGCGACAGAATGGACTTCTAAATGTGCTGCCGCAACGATACAGTCAATGGGCTGGTAACAGTGCTCGGAACACGCAGCACCAGCACTAGCTGCTGCATAAAGGTTATTTTTGGATAAGGTATTCCGCCCAATGGAAGGGTTGGCGATGGCGACAGAGACGGTTCTGCAGAAATTCGGCGGCTGAATCAGAAAGTCCCGCCCTGAAAGGGCATGAATGGGAAAGATTCGGAATGTGAATTCTACGCTCGATTAGAATCTGATCCCATGTAATATGTCGCAGATATGAGGAGTTGGCTTCAACGATTCAGTCTTTATTTTTTTTTTAAATCATTCTGTCTCGACCCATTGGGAAGCTATCACTCACGTGGTTAGCGGATCCGTGTGCTGGTTCCTATCTAGGCTGCTGAGCAGAATGAGCCTGCTGCAGACGGAAACCTTGTTGGACTCTTGCTTGCTCAAGCTGATTCCATCCTGCGAGGGGAAGGAGAGATGTTGAGGAGCACGCTCGCCTACATCTCCAGTTGGCTGCTTGCAGAGCACCGCTGGCCGCAGCTGGCGAGAGAATGCCTTGTTTGCCCTGCCCGTCAGGGAGCAAAGGGACATGTTTGAGAGGAAATACCCGTGAAGAGAGCAAGTACTGGGCTCAATTCACAGCGACTCCACGATGTGTCACATCGTTCACTGATGACCCATCTCAATATTACAACATGACTTCAATCTCCTGTCCCCACCCACACACACACACACAAAATACGCTTTTGATTATCAATTCACCCATCTCAAACTTCTTTTTTTGCAGCAGCAGAGAGAAGCCCAGGGACATTGGCAGGAGTTGCATGGCACACTGCTACATTTCATGTTAAGGATTGGGAAGTTAGGTATCCTTCCGATCTCTCCACTCCTCCAACTCTGGCCTCCCAATTGTGCCTCCTATTTTAATCCTCCACTATTGGTGGCCGTGCTTTCAGCTGCCTGGGCCCTATAAGGTCTGGAATCGCCTCCCTGAACCTTTTCTGCCTCTCTACCACACTCCCTTCCGAGACGCTCCTTTATAAAAGGTGCTATACAAAGACAGGTTGTTGTTGAAGTATGAATTACAGAGCCCTTGGCACCACACAGTAAACCTTCTTCCCTGTATCTTACTCAACGAGGTACAACCGCTGCTCCCCACCCCCAAATTTTATTGTTTTTTGTCTCTGGCATCATCTGCCTCTTGAGATGTTTCTGCACCATCAGTGAGAGTCGCACAGAAAACATTTGGCTCCAAATATCCACTTGGCTTCTGTGCAGAACATTGCATTGAATACTTCTACAAATAATTAAACAACATGTCAAAAGCTGGCCTCACAAATACAGCAATAACTCACAATAATTTAGCGTTTTTATTGCAGTTAAACAAAAAAAAACATGGCGCATCACTGGAGTGTTATCAAACAAAATTTGATCGTGAGTCACATAAGGACATAGGAGGACAAATGGCCAAAAGGTTGGTGAAAAAAGTACATAGGAGCTAGGAGCAGGAGTAGGCCACTCGACCCCTTAAGCCTGCTGCACCATTCAATAAGATCATGGCTGATCTGATTGTAGCCTGCCAGCTACTCTCGATAACCTTGTCAATCGAGAATTTATCTCGCTCTGCCTTTAAAAATATTCAAAGACTCTGCTTCAACTGCCTTTTGAGGAAGAGAGTTCCAAAGACTCACAACCCTCTGAGAGAATACATTTCTCCTCATCTCTGTCTTAAATGAGTGACCACTTATGTTTAAACTGTGATCCCTAGTTCTAGATTTTCCCACAAGAGGAAACATCCTCTCCGCATCCACTCTGTCAAGACCTCTCAAGATCTGAAAGGTTTCAATCATGTCACCTCTTACTCTTCTAAACTCCACTGGATACAAGCCTAATGTGTCCAACTTTTCCTCATAAGACAACCCGTCCATTCCTGGTATTAGCCTAGTAAACCTTCTTTGAACTGCTTCTCTAACACAGTGCCATGTACAACTGAAGCATAACCTCCCTACTTTTGTAATCAATTCCCCTCACAATAAATGATAACATTCTATTAGCTTTCCTAATTACCTGCTGTACCTGCATACTAACCTTTTGTGATTCTGGTACCTTTTGCACTAGGACACCCAGATCCCTCTGAATATCAGAGCTCTGCAACCTCTCACCATTCAGATAATAGGCTTCTTTTTTATTCTTCCTGCCAAAATGGACAATTTCATATTTGCCCACATTATACTCCATTTGCCAGGTTTTTGCCCATTCATTTAACCTATCTATGTCACTTTATAGCCTCCTTACGTCCGTCCACTTACAACTTACTTTCCTATCTATGTGTTGTCAGCAACCATACCATCTGTCCCTTCATCCAAGTCATTTATATAAACTGTAAAAAGTTGAGGCCCCAGCACTGATCCCTGTGGCACAGCATTCATTACATCCCGCCAAACAGAAAAAGACCCATTTATGACTATCCTCCATTTCCTGTTAGCTAGCCAATCTTCTATTCATGCCAATATGTTACCCCCTACACCATGAGCTTTTATTTCCTACAATAATCTTTGATGTGGCACCTTATCAAATGTCTTCTGGAAATCTAAGTACAGTACATCCACTTGTTCCCCTTTATCCATAGCACATGTGACTCCTTCAGAGGACTCCAATAAATTGATTAAACATGATTTCCCTTCCACAAAACCATGTCGACACTGCCTGATTGCTGTAAAGTTTTCTAAGTGCTCTGCTATAACATCTTTAATAATAGCATCTAACATTATCCCTATGATAGATGTAAAGCCCACTGGCCTGTAGTTTCCTGCTTTATGTCTTTTGCTATTTCCCAATTTAGTGGAATGTTCCCCAAATATTGGGAATTTTGGAATATTAAAATCAACAGATCAACTATTTCATTAGCCACTTTTTTCAAGACCCTAGGGTGAAGTCCATCAGGACCCAGGGATTTGTCAGCCCACAGCTCCAACAATTTGCTCAATACCACTTCTCTGGTGATTGTAATTTTCCTGAGCTCCTCCCTCCCTTCCATTCCCTGATTTACAGCTATTTCTGGGATGTTACTTGTATCCTCTATAGTGAAAGCCGATGCAAAATCCCTCTTCAATTCCTCTGCCATCTCCTTGCTTTCCATTATTCATTCCCCAGATTCACTTTCTACAATGTTTTAAAGGAGGAAATAGAGGCAGAGAGACTTAGGGAGGGAATTCCAGAGCTTATAGGGTCCGTCAGGCAACTGAAAGCGCAGCCACCAGTGGCGAAGCAAGTGAAAATCAGGAATGCTCAAGAGAAAAGAATTTGAGGAGTGATTGTAGGGCTCAAAGAGGTTACAAACAAAGGGAGGGGCAAAGACATGGAGGAAGTTGAAAACCAGGAGGGGAATTTGAAACTCTAGGAGTTTAACTGGGAGCCAATCTAGGTCAGCAAGTATAAGGGTGAGCAGGACTTCATGGTACAAGTTAGACATGGACCTCAACCTTGCAGAGGGTGGACGATGGGAGGTCAGCCAGAAATGCACTGAAATATTTGAGTCTAGAGGTAACAAAGGCAGGGTGAAGGTTTCAGCAACAGATGAGCTGAGACAGGGTTAGAATCAGGCAATGTTATGAACGTGGAAATAGGTGAAAAGTACAAAATAATGGTGGTCTTAGTGATGTCGTAGATATGTGGTCAGAGTTCATCGCAGAGTCAAATACAACACCAAAGTTGTGAACTGTCTGATTCAGCCTCCGACAGTTGCTGATGGAGGGAATGCTAGTGAACAGAGTTGGTGATCGGGATGGTTAAAACCAACAGAAAGAGGATCACATTTATTACAAAACTACAACATATAATGTTGGGTGTAGAAGGAAAGAAAAGAACTTGTATTTGAGTAGCACCATTCATAACAACACAAAATCTCAAAGTGCTTTACAGCCAATTAAATGCTTCTATAGAGCAGGCACTGTTGTAAAACGTAGGGAAATCGAATTTGTGCAAAGTGACATCCCACAAACGCGAGAGAAATATCAGATACTGTCGCCTGTTTTTGTGACGTTGATAAAGGGATAAGCATTGACATAAGGAAACCTCCTGGCTCTTCTTTAAATCATTCGTCTGAGAAGGGACCTCAGTTAAGGTGTGGGAATCGAATGTCGACCTTGACCTCGGGTGGTGTATCCTGGAAACGAGCTGGTTCCAGCAAGGGTGAGATGGATGAGGAAAAAGGCACAAACTTCATTTTCACCCAGTGTTGGATGCAAACACCATTTGCCTGTGCCCTGGTGCTGCCTGCAGCCATATGCAGACCGGATTATAATGATAATGCAATTCTAAACTAATTGACAAACTTAAAAGACAATTGCTCATCTGGCAGAAGCACATCAATGGGATGATCACTGAAAATATTCCTCTGCTTGTATTCTTTTAGTTCCTGCACTAAACGGATTCTCACCTTGTTTGAAAAAGACTCATGATGCTTTTAAAATAAGAATCTAATTTTTTTTTAATCTCGCATGAACATACAAAACCTCGAATTTGCTCCAGAAAACAGTCTGCTTGACTTCAGAGCAAACCGCCCAGCAGCAACTTCAACTATAGCATGCAATTGTCCCCTTTCGTTTATATGGCGCTATTTCTGTTAAGTATATAAACTGTGTTAGTGAAAACCATCTTGGCAGCTGCGTTGTTCCACCATGATCTAGGTGACCTTGCATCCTTTTGTTCTGTAAATCTTCCCATTAATCACTGGCTAACAGCCCACAAACCGCATGGAATACGGAGAGCACCCCAATAATCTATTCATTACGGTAAGCCCATCTCATCTCCTGGCCCCTTTACATCAGAGCATGGGCGCTGATGGTGCCCCCCTGCACACCCCTCCCATTTTATATCAGTCACACTTGTAAACGGTCCAGACGCACTGAGAAGAACATCAGTAAGTAGATGAAATCAGCGCTTCTAATAAGGCAGAGTATGGTCTTTCCCTATCTCTAGATGGAGCGGGCACAATGGCTTGTAAAAAAAAAAACTGTGCCAGCACAAATATATAGATTGTGTAGTTCTTGCCTCATTGGCCCAGTGCTGCAGAATCTTTCCTCAATCTTTCCAGGGCAAAATCGTATCGATGATGAAGCTGCAAGTTTTTAGTGTCTCCGGCGCTGTAACGAGCTGCCATCAGGTAGGGTGCTGGATATGGGTCCTCACCGTGATTTCCCATATCTCCATTTACCAGTCATTCTGCTGGTGGCGCCATGTTACCAGGTAATTCCCCACGAGGTGGGAGTACGGACTGGAGAAAGTAGAGTGTCACCTCATACCCTATTATAGGAAAGGGCGGCGGGAGAGCAGTGCTCAAAAGAGACACGTAAACTCTACGTGCAACTGTCCCCAATTTGCTATTCTCCCTGCTGCTCCTAATCAAACTGAGACAGACCAATGATGCCCATCATTCAAACAGAATGGTATCCCACTCCATGCTAGTTTTTATGAAAACGTGGTGTGTCTGACCTCCAGAGGTCAGCTCATTGATATCAAAGTGTGCGGTACGGTGCAAGACTGCAGTGCATCTACAATAAATGCAGTCCATTAATGGAAAACTATCGTTGAAGATTGCTCTTATACACCCACAACAACTGGCCAAGGGCAGCCACTTACCCTCTCAGTTTAGGTACATTTCCTGGGCAGGCAAGGTGGGACAGAGTGGGAGAAAGAGATAAACAACTACTGTGATGTGCAAAGTCAGAGGCAAAAAGATTAAAATAAAACATTAATTTACTAAGCTGTGTGATAGTGAAATTTTAAATATGAGAAATTTTCTTTTAAGGGCTAGTTTATAATTTAGATGGAGGGAAGCAATTCTATTCTGCCTCAAAAGTATTTGGCTTTATGAACAAGGGAAGTCATAGCACATCATACAAAATTCTAATGGGGAAGGATCCAGCCAGTTAGAATGATTTTTAGGTTGTAAATAAAAATAGCTGAGTTGTTGAAAATTAAACAGGTAGCCTGTACAGTACTGTGCAGCACAGGTTGTAATTTCAAAACCCACCCTTGTCATTTCAAGTTATGTTTGACCCTGCAGGGGTGTATAACAGGTTCTTAGTCAAGCTTTGGTGAAGGAAGGGCTGGACAAAGCTGCCACGACCTCTCCTGTTCCTCTGTTGTTGCCGAGCCGTGGATTGGCATTAGACAAAAGTATTTCTGCTGGGCTTTTCTCTTGCTTGAGATCAGCACTGTCCATCTAACAGGCCTCAGGGAACAGGCAAAAACTCAGCAAATAAGGGCAAACAAATGTAAATGCCAGTCAAGGCCAGGATTCAAACCCATGGCCCCTGGTTTGGCACTCCAGTGTCGATCAATGTTGTCACTGTCTGTCTTACCCGATTACTGTTGATAAATTGCATGCACTGCTGTGCCATTGAGTTCTAACCTTCGTGATCACCCGTTGAATCCTCTTATATGATTCAGTCAAACCAATGGTTGGAGACTAGGGGCGGAGTCGTCCCAGATTTGCACAAAGTGGGCGGGAGGAAAGTTGCTTTACCCGCCGTTTGCAATGGCAGGTTTTTGCACCGTGTCATCCCATTTCCTCCTCATTAGCTATGTAGCCACAGGAAACATGCTGTCTCGCTGGCGGGCTGTCTCTGATTTGCCCGCCACGCCATTACCTTGCCGCTCTCTCATGCAGGCTGCCATATTTAAACTGCAGCCGCGTGCACACTTCTCAATGCTTGCAGCCCAGGGCTGCTCCGGTGAAAACTTGGCCCCAAAACCAAGAAGAGTGCAGCCCCCCCAATTCAGTGACACATCCCTGGGACGCCTTCTGGATGCTGTGGAGGCCCCGCGATGTCCTCTACCCCAGCTCTGGCCGCAGGAGACCCATCAGTCTAACCACTCTGGCTTGGGAGGCGGTGGCAGAGATGGTCAGTGCCAGCACTGCACACATGAGGTCAGCCATCCAGAGCAGGAAACATGAATGTTCTCATGTGCTGCTAGGGTAAGTCAACCATCTCATCACTCTAAACTCACACACTCACAAGGCCATCACACATTCACTGGCATCTCACTCACTGCCAGTTCAAGAGACATCACCACTCACTCTCTCACACACACCCTCACATCTCCATCTGGCCTCCTCTCCTCTGGAGACTGCCTCCTCAGCCCTCACCATCTTGAGGCCACTTGCAAAGATCAACATGTGCCCCCACACACACCCTGGGATAAACCTCCCTCCCTTCCCCAGTACAGCCCTCACCCTGCAGCCTCTTCCCTTGCCTGGGGCCACTTCTCCCCTTCCCCAAGCAGGCTCTAGCCCTGCAGCCATCGAAAAACCACCCCTGCCTCACGGTTGGTCTGGTAGGTAGAAACCCGCCCGTGAGCCCCCCTAGAAGTGATGTGGTGCTGCCTGTGAAGCCTGGCGCTGATGACTGCGAGTGCTGCCCGAAGCAAGGTCGGCAAACGAACCTCGAAGTCCCGAGTGAAGTGCAGCCCGCCAGGTACACGTTGTTTATGTACGGTTGTGAAACACGCTGGTGTGCAATCACAATGACGTGTCCGGATGATCCAGCGTGGGGGGGATGATTCCAGTGAGCAGGGCTTATAATGAGATGCAAAAGTATTGAAATTAGGTTCCCGACATGCGGCGGTGGGGGATATGTGGCCCGCCATCGACGGGTTGAGCGGACCAGCGCAAACTGGTTTCACGACAGAGAGAAACCAATTTTTGGCCTTCTCGCCATATTGTGGCCCCCCCTCCTAACTCCCGGCCCACCATGATGCCCAACGCCAATGAAGCCGGAAAATTCCTGCCTAGGGATTTTGCCTGGGGAGGATGGGGAATCAAACAGCAAGTCATCGTGTGACGCTTTATCCATCTCCAAGGGTCTGTCTCAAGAGGTGGGGCAGCGACACAGGCCCCTGGAGCGATAAGTTACTGAGTTCTTTATTTCAGCTGCTCCATTGCATGGGGGACTCCGAGTGGAGACGGTAAGGGCACAAAATTGAGGGACGCGTCATCCACATGTTGATTCCATGAGCTTTGCAATGTCAGAAGACAATGGTACAAGTTAGGGAATATGTACCACCCTCCCACCCGCCATCTCGGCCTCGCATGGCACATCGTCCGTGGGATTAGAAAACGCAGCTGGAAATGAAAGAATTTCACACCAGCATCAAAAACCGATAGCCTTCAGAAAGAAATCTTGGAACAGGCCCATTTCTTCTCTTTCTGTGAGAGAAACTATACACCGAGAATTTGCAAGAATTGAACTTAGGAAATAATAAATACAATCAGGCGTTCGCGTGAAGTTCGGCCGGTTAAGGTGATGAATAGCTCAGCTGTAGGAACCAGGATCATTCATAATTTAAAGGACAAAATTCAGTCTTAGTGCTTGTGTGATCCGTTGGCTGATCTCAGTGGAGTTGGGGGTGGGGGAGGGTGGGGGGACGTAGGGTTGAGGCAAGAATTGGCCTCAGCATCTATTGGACTTTGGGAACTCAGTCAGGGTTCTTGATTAGGAGGGAAAATTGCTGAGGGTTCCATTATTCAATGAACCCATTGGGGATGCACATCTGTGGATGTCAGGCAATGACAGGGCTGTAATTGGGCCAAATCCTACTGTCAGATTCTCAAGGTACACAACCAACTGTGAGAATCGATGACTGTGTGGTGCAGTACACCAGCAAGAAGTGAAAGTCTTCAGGAGAGGACAAGGAAAGGAGAAATATTGGTGAAAAAGAGGGAAAACAAAATGAAAAACACATAGTTTAAAAAGTTGGTGAAGTTTCCGCAATTAGTATCTTGCGCGGCATCTGAGTCACGGGAGTGACTGCTTCCATTTTCCAAAGAAACCCTCACCCTATTCCTGGTGACAGAAGAAGCTAAGCGAGTGCAAGGTTAGATTTACCTGCCTGTGCCGGGATGTAGTGCGCTGAAATACATCATTGCCCCCTGGAGCCAATGTATGTTACTACATGTGAGAGAGTTGGATTTGATTGTAAAGTGACTGAAATAAATGCAATTTTACAAGAAATGAGAATCAGACCCTGTGAACAGTCTGCGACTTATCTTTACTAATTGTGAAGGAAATGCTGTGTGAGGGAACCATCAACATCAAAATCCATCTCGTACGTTTTGGGATTTTTAAAAATTCTCTCCAGATAGACCCTATTAGTCCGTCTTTGGTTGTGAACCTTGAGGCTCCGACAGTAGGATTTGGCCAAATTACAACTCTGTCAGCTGGGTCAGTCCATTTTATTTAATGACACCACCTGTAGCAGTCCAAAAAGATTGCTTGTATTTCTAAGTACACTCTTACACGTCTTTGTGGCAATTAATCATTCTTCATTGACAGCTTGGCTATAAAGAAAGATGAGATCCTCTTTTCTTTTGTTTATGTGGAATGTGATAATTACTGTTTTCCCTTTTATGTGAATTAAATAAATAACTAGGGTCTTAATACTGTTCGATCTCATTTCACTCAGCATCAGTATCAGTTGTCAGGAGAGGGGTTGCCACTCAAAGTCAATATTGGAGCTGAGGGGGCACTGTTCTACATTAATGAACCCCATAGTTCCAGTGACAAGGGAGTTCACTGTTGTTATGCTGCAGTACCCTATTTAAAGTCAACTCTTAAATGAAATAGCTCCATTTATTTAGACTCCGAGAGTATCAAATCTGAACACACTCCCGCCCTCGCTTAGTGTCCACACACACTCCCAGTAGGGGGGCACATCATAATCTACCTATTGCAAATGAGCTAACGCCTCTGTTAAAATAACAGACAGGAATGTGTCAAGCATTCGTACACTAACATTGCAAACGGGGATTTTTAGGCATATGTTATGACTAATTGAATAATTGTCTGACAGGAAGCGTAGTCAATTCCCTTGCTGATGTCATTCTTTATTTATGATGTTATGGTTCGGATTTAACACGGAGGTGGTGGCCCCACCCTAATGGCTGGAAAGTCAGGGGCTCTTCCTCTGCCTCTGCCGGCCCTGGAAGCCACGACTGCAGTTTATGTGATTCAGGGAATTAGTTGCCTGAAGTCATGGCTTCTGCCCCTCTGAGGCAGGCTGTAACTCCTCCAAGAGCTGCTGGTCCTCCCAATTAGAGGGATGGCAGTTCTTTGATGCCTACAGCACCATTGCGAATAGTGGCCACTGCTGGGACTGCAGCAGACCCAGGACCATCCACCCCAGTTCAGTGGGGTCGAGGATCAGCGGGGCCAATTAGGTGGCCCAGAGTCGGGGGGTGATGATTGTGAAAACAAGAGGGTCTTCTCATGGGGTGGCCCTTGGCACTGGGGTTGGGGGCGGGGGTGGCTTCCTTGGGACACAGGGTGCCCAGCAGAGGACCCCACAAGGTAGGCTGCCAACTTTTACTGGGCAAACTCCCCAGATGACGAAGTGCCCACCTGCTGTTGCTAAATTAGAAGAGGCCCTTAAGTGAAGGCAGGAAAGCAACAAGCATGGCACTGTCTCCCAAACATCTTTACTGATCTTACACCCCCGCAGCACCCTTCCCCCCACCCCCCAACCCCCTCCCCCACCCTTCAGTCCGTTCACAGGGTAGGGAGTGTAAAATTTCAGCCTATGTAATATCTCATTTGGGCTTATTTGGCAGAAATCTCAACTCTGGGTCAGGCAGATGTAGGTTCTGAGCCCCATGTTAGATTTTGCTTATAAATCACTTTCACACATTAGTCAAGGGATGCTGTGTACACTTCATAAGTAATTTGTTTAATGTGAATCATCTCAGGATTTTCTTAGGATGTGTCAAGTTGTTAGATAAATGCAACTTCCTAATTTCCTAACAATTTTTCCTCATCCCTGTTGGCCACATTGCAAGGGAGAAATTGAACCAAATGTCTGGTTATATGCTCCTTTTACCAAATTGGATAGTGATGAGTAAAGCAATGACTCAAACTGCTCTGCTCAGGATTCATCCCCCATTGCTGCTCCTCCCTGTCTCCTGGAATTGACCTTCAGATTGCTGCCTGCAAGGCAAGATGACAACTGCTGACAGATCAACGCAAATATTATTGAGGCCAAAGGCTCAATTTCTGGCTGACCTTGGGCATTTTGGTTGGGACATACCCGCCATCCATGGCGTCCATTTCAGGATCAAAAACCAGCCTAAATCTGTTGCTATGCTTACAGCTGTAGTCACAGGCAAAAACAATATGTCCTATTGCAGAAATCGTGATGGTGAGGGGTCATACTAGAGCCAGCCTTTATTCAGTCTTACATTTATTTACAGACTGAAGCATTACAAGCATATGCCTCCTAACTTAATGACACCACAGTTTCAATAATCTTCATATGTGCTCAAGTAAAATCCCAATTAATGCCCTCCACCTGCATATAATTAAACACAATTCATATACAATTAATACAATGTCCTGTCATATGCACACAACACATACAGTATTTATTTTTCAATTAAATCTGAATTTGTTGTAAGTGCTTTTTCAGAACAACAGCACAATTTGAAAAATGTTTATAGAGGACCCTTTATCTTAACTAGACATCTCTGAAGCACGTTAGAACTGCCCAATCTTTTAGCTATTAAAAGTCATTATAATCTTTGTGCCACTTTCTCTCCATGACTGGCATCCTTTCATCTTCAAGAGATGATGGGAATGTAGTCTCAGAACTTGGAAGAGCTCAGATGAGATCATCTGCTGCACTTATTTTGATGACTGAACAAACTGATTTGGCAAAGTCTGCCACAAGTGCCACATGTGAAGTTGTCCTTTTGCCAGTGGTGCGGGCTGGTCTCTGGTGGCGCCTGTGTGCAGGGCCGGCTTTGGGGCGTCTGACATGTTGTCACGGCGGCGAATTTCTGTCCCCAGCTGGCGTCTCCATTTGCATCGGTCGTCAGCTAATTTCCCATTCGCCGGGATTGATGTTACGGATTTCCATGTCTCTTTCGACAGTGCCCTTGAATCGGAGCTTTGGGCACCTTGCTGGGTCTCTTGGCACGGGCTACCTCTCCGCAAAGCATATCCTTCGGGGATGTGCTCCTCAATCTGTAGTTAAAGCCACCACCCAGTAAGCCACGGCTCAGCGGGGCCCCATGAAAACCAGTTGGGATGGAAATGAGAGGGTAGGAGGTAGATGGGCCAAGGCCAAATTAATTCACGTTTGTCATCCACCAATTTTTATAGTAGCGGGAGCTCTGAGTTTAAAAGATTCTTGAATAAAACCTGCCAATGATTTGGAATGTGCTTCGTGGTTTGCAGAGCTAAGTATGCACAGAGATAATCAAATACTCCAGGGAACAGTCGTCAAAACATTTTGTTGTGCAGATGTACATGAATATTCCATGTGTAAAAAGTGGCTAAATTTGAATAATGAAGGTATAGATGCATGTAGACATTTTGTCATGCATCGACACTGCTTGACTGTGTCTGGGGGTGGGGTAATACCAATGAAAAGCTTGCCCTCAGCTGATTGAATAAATAGGCTAAATTTCATTATGGGAAATTTGTACGGACGTTGTGCAAGGTATGAGCTTGATAAGCCAAATGTGCTTTTCTTGTTAGATATTGTGGTCTCATTTTGGTTTTTTTTTTGTATTTTTCTAAATTCTCAAAGATTAAGAGTGGAAAACAGGACCTAGTTCATGCAAGGTATTTTGTTCTTCAAAATTCAATCCGTGTTTCTTACCATCAATAAAATATTCCACGGTTTTGTAAAAATGGTAAAATACTGCAGATACTGGAAATCTGAAATGAAAACAGAAAGTACAGCAGGCTTTAGCCAGCACGTGTGAGGAGACGAGGCACGTTAATGTTTTAGGCAATGGCCCTTTTTCAGAGTATTGCTTTGTCTGGTCCAGATTTTGAATGCAGGCACTGGAGGCATGAGGACAACAATGGAATCACCCCTATTGTCTCAATAATATGAATCAGCCTCATCCAATGTGAAAGTACCTAACATACCACACAGAAAGAGGTTTCTAAAGAACCGTGTGACCGTAATAAATGCACATTTAAAATTATAGACTAGTAATGTTGATAATTTATCTAGGTACTAACACACATCAAGGCCCATTTAGAATCACATTATATAAAAGCAGTTTGAGATACTTAAGCTAGTTCAAAGCATCCCTGAGGAGGACAAACATCCCCACCAACTCATGGGAGTCCCTGCCTTGTGACCAACCAAAATGGAGAAGATTCATTTCGGACGGCACTGAACACGTTGAGAGGCTTCATCAGGAACACGCAGAGGCAAAATCGAGGCAGCATAGAGAGTGCATAAACCTCCAAACAACCCATCTACCCAATCCTCCAAACACCAGCTGCCCCACATGTGGCAGAGTCTGCAGATCGCGCATTGGACTTATCAACCATCTCAAAGCAGGAGTGGAAGCGAGTCATCCTCAATCCCAAGGGACTGCCCAAGAGCGAGCAGAAGAGAAGTTCAAAGCAAACCCTGAGTTTATTATAATTGAGATCTGTTGTCTACGCCCTTTATAGAGGCAATTCTTGTGTGGTTATGCACCACAGGAACATCAAGTTCCTTTACTTACCTTTGATCTGTATAATTTACAAGATTCATTGAAACAAAATCGACTTTAATTTATTTAAAGGAGCTGTGTCGTCTTTGTGAGGGAGTTGGCAAGAGGAGCAGCGTTTCAGATGTGGAGCCATCCAGCAAGTAGGAAATGAAGGCCAAAAACATCTGTGCAAAAGCTGTGTTCATCCACAGCCAGAAATAAGCATTGAGTTCACTTCTTTGAAACGATTAAAAAATAGTATCGGCTGAAAACAATAGCAGACTCCGTGACCACTACTATGTTGGATGCCCCTAAAGTGCTCTGCAGTGTCAATTGGAAGAGTATCAGTGACAACATAGCCTCTTTAGAGAATGATTTTAACCTCACTCTAATTTTAAGGGCATGCAGCTCAAGTTGGGACTGATTTCTGTTGTCCTGTAACATGCGTCTGTTTTGAGCTGCTGTGTTCCATTGTGGCTTGTCATCATTGAGAATAAAGTGATCTCCTCAAAGCACAGATCGTAAGACTCAAGCATTGCTAAGAGCAAGGTTTTGACATACGCTCTTGTGTAGTGATACTGGGATGATATGTTTTTTAATAATATACTATGATAGCTACCTCTCTACCTTCCAATTATAGTGGAGTACAAGGAGGAACATGTCAGAAACACTACCACAAGGCTACTAACTGGATAGATCTGTATCAGTGACTGCCGGCTAATCAGAGGGGAGAGAGTTAAAGACTATCATTAAAACATATAATAAATCACATGGTGATGGGTAACAAGAGAAACGGTCGGTAAGTAACATATTTTTAAACTTAGAGACTTTTATTTTTAAGATGTCAAAATATTTGCTTGATAAGGCTAAATTGTTATCTTGTTGGGATATTTGTATTTTTGACAGATTTCAATAAAAATGAGAAAAATGTAAATGTCACATTGGTGGAGCTGGAGGATTCTTCTGAAGTTGGTGCTGTGTGGAGTTTCTCAACACTGTTACCCCAGCTCAAGGCAACAAAGTTAATTAGCTGTTTAATGGCGGGTTGTGCAGTAGCTTCAGGGGAATGCATCTGTTCCCTTTTCTTATCTGTCACTTCACCAAATGATTTTTTTTTATTATCATGCTTTTGTCTTAGATCATTTTTCTGTGCGCAGGCAAAAGATGTTGCAGGACATTCAGCGAGGTCCACTGGTCTTTCTGTCCTCTGTACAATGCTCCTAATTCTGTTCGCACTCTGACAGGTATTGCTCTTGCATGCTGTACATTGTGCTTGTGTAGCAGCAGGTGTTCAAGAATTTAAACACCAAATAAAATATGCTGTCCCTCATCCCCTATACTATAATTCAATAAGTAGAAGTTGCTGTTCTTCAAGGGCGTTTCACTGCCAGTAACTCCTATTTTATTGCCTTGATTTTAACGCCTCAGTATAAACTGATGGATAAATATTACATTGGGCTTGTTAATAGTGGCATTAATTATGTTGCCTTTAACATTTACATTAAAGAACTTTCCTCCAAAAATTTACATATGAATTCAATTAGAAAAACGCATAAGTCAATGTTTGGTGTTCACATTATATTCACGAGACCACAAAAATGTCAGTTTTGCTTTTCTACAAAGTGAAGCTCAATTCTCACGCATTTGTTTCCAAACTGTCCAGGATTTGGATTTCTCAAATAGTTATCGGCCACTGTGAATGGTTGCTTTAACAGTCGCAACAGGTGAACCAGTCAGAAAACTGGGACGTAAGCCTGAACTGGACCAATCAGGAAACCCCTGTTTGAAGCTATGGACACAAAACAATTCTCAATTAAAGATTATCTTTCAGGCATTGGCATTAAAAATAATATAATTGCTTGATAAAATGTTTTCAGACAAACCTTTCCAACTCAACCAGATGCCTCCGGTGCACATTGGAATCACCAAATTAGTATTCAGGAATTAAAATCAAATTCTGTTCGTCTTTGTTTCCCTGCTTTCCCCCTTACCTAGTGAGTAAGCACATCAGAAAGTCCACGATTCAATCTGTGGTCTGTGTTTAGCTAGCTGAACTCAGCTGGGGAATGATTTGGTGCATTGTAATTGTCCTCAACGCCTCTGGATTCAGAAGAGGGAGTCACAGTTTCCCGGCACCTGATTAAGCATCCTCCTCCTGTAAAGTGTATTTCTGTGAACATTGGATGGGGGCAGCATTGGATTTAATTGTAATACCTTCCGTGCTCAAAGAGCCTGTTCACTCTCACTGTCCAGATGCATACATAAAAATGTGACCACTTGGACTAGATACTGAGGAGCTGTTGGTGATAATGGAACCCTGTTGCAATGTCAACACCATCAGGAGAGGAATGAAAAAGCTGGGCTAAAAAAGACCCATTCAGAGATGATTTAAACACATTTCTGCTTGGTAAATACTTACAGGCCGAATCTTCCGTTCTGGAGTCTAAGTTCAGTGGTGGGCACAGAAGTTAGAGTGATTTCTGCTGCGGGGGGTGTGGGGCAGGATGGCTGACCACATGTGGTCTTGCGCTATTACCCATGCGTCCATACGGAGCATGGTGAATCTCGTGGCCGGGGAAGGCGGGAAGACACTATCCCCACGAAAGTTCGGACGCCATATTTAATGGGCACCCGGACAGCCTGCCACCTTTGTCCAGCCAGTGCTCCACCTGTCCCCGCTAACCCTTCCTCGGTCATCCTCCACGTGACTTGCACTGCAACCACCTGGCCTCAAGCATAGGCTGGCATTTACAGACACCCCCCCAAATAAGACAATGCAGCGGCAATTCGCCGTTAATCATGGAAGAAATCTACGTCACCAGGGTGCACGCCGCTTATGCGCAGCTGCAAAAGTGAGCGTTCTAATTTCTCGCTGGCGGGGAACTTAATTTTGACGGGGGAAACTTAATTCCAGCGAGGTGGCCTTTTAATGCATGACTTGCCAATACAGGCAAAAGGGCTTCTCAACGTTGTTCATCGTGAAGCTCGACCTGCCTTTAACTCGCCTTTAAAGTCCTGAGAATTTAATTCCTAAAATCCATCCCGCCGTCGCAAAACGGATTTTGGGCCTCACGCCAAATTAAGCCCCCCCCCACCGCCCGCCAAGCTTCCCACTGCTGGCAGGACCAGAGAATTCCGTCCACAGTATCTGCCCGATGCAATATCTCAGCAATTCTCTCCAAATTATGAATTGTAACTAAATATTATTCAGATAAAAATTCATATATAATCTGTGTATATATTTGTATATCTGTGTATATATATATATATGTTATATATTCATATATAAACAACTCCAAATAAGGCAGTTTTAATGCGTCAATTTTCAAGAATAAGTCAAACACTAAAGCTTGTTATAAACAACTTCAATTAATGGAGAAAAGTAACACCAGGGGAGTCAGCAACAAAATAGTTTCTAACTGGACAGTGATAAATCCATTCATTGTCACAATACCTCCCTCTCAATAAAAGGCTGGTGACAGCAGTGCTGACAGACAGTATCCAGTAGCAATAATTACACAACATTACTTAAGGACCTCCTCAGTAAGGCTTGCAGGTCCTGACAGGGTGACACAGTCCAGAAACTAAGATGGCGCAGCACACAAAATATGAAAGAATTCTCATAATTATCAGCTGAGGTTCAGTAACGACTCTTTTCTCTTTGATATAAGGAGTGGAAGATCATGGGAACCACTTATATAATACCCTCCAGATCGGCAGCGGCGCAGCTCTCTCCAGGTGTTGCTGATCATGACATAGCTGCACAGGATGATCCCAAATGGGACAGTGTGTACATGTACCGCGTGGCATGGCACTGAGTCATACAGGCCAGGAAAGAAGGCCTCAGGTTAGCATTTACCAAGTTAGACAAGCTGAATAAAGCAGTGTGTCAGCTGTGGCTCAGTTGGTAGCGCTATTGACTCTGAGTTGCACGGTTGCAGGTTCAAGTCCCACTCCAAAGCTTATACACAAAAATAGGAGCTGACACTTTAGTGCCATTCTGAGGGAGTGCTGAGGTGCTGTTGTTTGGATGAGATATTAAAACTGAGGCCCTACCTGCCTACTTGGGTGGGTGTGAAAGATCACATGGCACTTTTTTGAATGAGGGGAAGTATCCCTGTCCTGGCCAATAGTTAAATCATAACCAGCATCACAAAAACAAATGAGCTGGTCATTATCACATTGCTGTCTGCGGAGGTTTACTGTGTGCAAGTTTGTTGCCATGCTACCCACATTACAACAGTGGCTACACTTCAAAAATAATTCAGTGGCTGTCTGGTGGTTGTCAAAAATGCAATATAAATGCAAACCTTTCTTCCTGTGTAACCAGAGACTGACCAAAATTGGCCTCAGCATCAGGTAGCTTTGCCATATCCTGGTGACTATCCATTTACAGTTGTGAAATGCCCAGTTAGGGGGCAAGATTGAACTTAGCTCAAATTATCAGCACAAGCCAACACTGACTATGTGGGCTCAGTCAAGAAACTAGGATGTACTGCTGCTCTCCATCGAACCCTATCCTAGAATAATCAGCGACAGTCTATAGCGCAATCTTATGGGAATAAATAAAAGAAAGACATGCATTTATATAGTGCGTTTCATAAACTGGGGATGTTCTAAAGTGTTTTGTAGCTAATGAAATGTTGTTATAGTCACTGTTACAAAGTAAGAAACGTGGCAGCTAATGTACACAACACAAGGACCAACAAGCAGCATTGAGATAATGATATAAGGTTATTGGTTGAGGGGTAAATATTGGCAAGGGCACTAGGGAAATGTCCCCTGTTGTTATTTAAAATAGTCACAGGTCTTTTATGCAAATCTGCAAAAGCAGGGAGAGCCTTGGTTTAATGTCTCACCTGAAATACAGTACCTCCACCAGCTAGTCCGGCACACCTTGAGTACTGCACTGAGTGGCAGGCTCGATTTTGTGCTGAAGATCCCTGAGTGGGATATAGAGCCCATAACCTTCTGGCTCAGAGGCAAGAGTGTGACCAACTGAACCAGGGCTGACACAAAGAAAAAAAATTGGAGGGCAATAAACAGGTGGATAGTAACAGAGTTCCATTATATCATCAAATTCATTTATTCTGTTGTCAAAATGCATTAATTGATTGACAGTCCTAGTGAGGTGATTGTTTGAGAGTGTGAGTGAATAAAAATTACAGAAAACGCTATATAAACCTTGTCTCCAGTGAGGCCTGCTGTTAAACTGATGATTTGATAATGTTAAATATTGGTGCTATAGTAATGTCATCAATCTTTCTCCTTTTAACCTGCTGAGTTGCCATTCCTTTGATACGAAACCCAGTGTAAGGCAGTTATAAAACGAAAGATTTAGGACCTGAAGTTGTGCAAGAGATCTCCCAGTCTCTCACCCAATCACTACCACTGTGATACTGGGAAAGTCCACATGGAACTTTAGGGTCTTATTCTGCTTTGCCAGCATTCTCTGAAATTTGAACTGGGCTTTTGTTTCAGGAAAGAACCAATAATTCCATCTATGCGTTGTAGTGTGGCCACTAATCATTTCAAAAGAGGAACTGAATAGCCTTGTGTACTAGCTCTGAATATTTTTCTAGCTAGCAAAATGCCTGTTTATTAAAAATTAGACATAGGTCTATGAGTTAAGTTGGTAGATTCTCAAAGAGGTGGCAAAGCCATGGGGCTGGATTTCATGGCCCCCTGGTGGCAGGCGTGCGGGTAGGGAGCCTGTAAAATGCCATGGGTGCTCTGCCCGTCACCTGCACATCACCCCTACCCCTGCTGCAATTTTCACAGATGTCTACAGCACTGAAGGAGGCCATTCGGCCCATTGTGTCTGCGCTGGTCAACCAGTGGTGGGGGTAAGTGTCGGGTGACCCACCTGCCCGCGGAGCCAATTGAGGTCCTTAAGTGGCCAACTGATGGCCAATGACTCTCACTCCCCTCACCTGAGCCTTCTAGCCTGGCCCTGCCGAAACCGTGCCCTCCCCCACCTCCCTCAACTTATCTCTCACTCCGGCTCCAGTTCCATGGCTCCACGTGGTTCGGGACTGGATGAGTCCCAGCAATGGCCGCTGCTCCTGGTGGCGCTGCTGGGGCCGGAGAGCTGACAGCCATTTCACAGGCCGGCAGGCCTCAGAGGCCAGACTTGCTGCCTAGAAGGGGGTTGAAGGTCCTGCTTTAAACCAATGAATCGGGGGACCCGCTGGAGCAGAGGTGGGCCCGGTCCTGGCTTTGCCACCAGAGGGCAGGGACCCCCCACCACATGAAAAGCAGTTCTTAGAATCTGAGGACAAGGTTAATATGGTAGGGCTTCATTAAAGGGAAACTAGTATATACCTACCAATTACTTATTTTGCATACCTGGTGTGTCCGCGTTGTTTGTAACAGGCAAGTTCAACAGTCGGGTGAATGCTAGAAATAAAGACCCTCTTACAAAGGTAGGATCCTCACTAAAAGATAGAATGCAAATTTATATTTGAATCTGAGATAAATACTTATAAAATAATGGCCTGCAAAAGTATATGTCCTGTTTGTTGAGGAGAAATTCATGAATAGATCATAAAACCCTGACTTTTGCTTTACAAGTTAAAAGACTGCATAAATGTCAGAAAACCAAGTTTAAAAAGTATATACGGTCAAATTCAAATATAATGCTTCCTCCAGTAACTTGCCTGTATCTGTAGCACAGGATATGCCCAGATTTGTTTCAGTAGTACTTCCTTTTACCTCATTTCCTCATTTTTTCCTCATTTCCTTTTATACCAATTAGTTCAAAGGATATCATCAGCTTTTTTAGAGTTTCAAGCAACCTTATTTCCTGTTGCAACTGGGAGAGGTTTATTCTGAAAAAAAGGAATCCCTTTTGGCCCAATATGTTTTCATGGAAATTTTACTGAGGTAGGGGCAGAGTTAATCTTGCAAGATACTTTAAAAGAAAATGTATTGCCTCTTTTTTTGTTATTTCATTCACAGGATGTGGGTGTCACTGGCTAGGCCAGCATTTATTACCCATCGCTAGTTGCCCTTGAGAAACGTGGGAGTGAACTACCTTCTTGAACCGCTGCAGTCCATGTGGTGTAGGTACACCCACAGTGCTGTTAATGAGCGAGTGCCAGGATTTTGACCCAGCGACAGTGAAGGAACGGCGATATATTTCCAAGTCAGGATGGTGAGTGACTTGGAGGGGAACTTGCAGGTGGTGGTGTTCCCATCTATCTGCTGCCATTGTCCTTCTAGGTGGTAGAGGTCGCCTGTTTGGAAGGTGCTACCTTTGAGCAGATGCTACAGGCACCAGGGGCAGGATTTTCAAATCGGGTTGGGAACAATGTGTCCAGGGGGCGTTGCGATCCCAAGATCACCTCCAGGACCATGATTTTCAAATTGTGGCTGCGCTGGGTCTCGACCCCGCAGGCATTTGAAAATCTCTGGTATACTTCAACTGAATGGTATCCAGATATCCCTGCCGGGAAAGCGTGTGCACGTGGACAGTAGTTGGCAACCGGGTTGGACTCAGCCGCGCTGCCCCAGCGGCGGAATAGCTTGCTGACGCTCACTGTCTAGTCTCAGTTTTCAAAGTGGAACTATATCCACAAAATAAACGAGCTCCTTCATGACATAAGTTGGGGGGGGGTCAAAGTTGGAGAGAACAGTAATAAATTCTGGGCAAGGCCAAGGGTAAGTGTGACCATCAGCATTTCCTGCACATTAAAAATAGGAAAATGTAGAAGGAAAATGCTGCATGTACAAAATTCTTCCATGAGACTGGGAAAACTGAACGATGTATCTTCTCACAGTGCCAGCTGAGAAGTCCTGCTGCAGCGCCGAAGGAGTTAACTGCATCTGTTCTGTTGCAGTAGGAGTGACAGCTCCCGGCAGTGCTGTCTGCCTCCTGTGAATGGAAGACCACAAATATGGAAGCCCTAACCTTGGGGTCACGCACACAGAGCCACAACAGCTTGTTCGACATTGCTGTTTACAGATATCTCATCCCCTGCCCAGCAGCCCTCTATCAGGCCTTCCTCCGCCATTGGCTACCAGCTAATCCCTTTCGCAAATCGGAGGGGGCATCAGCTCTGCAGCTTCCAATGAAAGAAGGGCCTGGCTCAGAGGGATTAGATTCTGCAATCAGTGGGTGCGAACAATTTCAAATAGGTTTAACAAGAGATTACCAGCGTGGAATTCAACCTTGCTCAATCGGTACACTTTCCTATAAATGATGATTGCTCCTCCCCCATATGGAAGTAAGTAAAAGGTTTGGATTTGACACTTCCTTTGAAGCCAGGAGATTCACTTTCTGTTTAAGAGAATTGAATATTTTTTCTTCCTTTTTTCTTTCGCGTTTGTCTGAATAAGTACCAGAACACTGGGTTTATAGTATAATTTTAAATTCTTCTTGGCAAAAGGTTCTTTATTGGACTTAATGCCTTCAATCTTGTTTTTAATGAGCCCTGTATGGACTTATTAATGCAACAATCCACTGTGTGTGGGTGTATTTTTTGTCTTTTTAAGGATAAAAGTGCTAACATCTTACCGAGAACTGTGGGACAGCCCACGGTTCAGAGGAAGAATTTCTTCAGCAATGATCAAAAGTATAATTAAAGCGTGCAATAAATTTCCCCCAGGGATTGTAATAATCCAAAAGCAATCAGTTCACATTCGCTGCCCCACACGAAAGGAGAATACAGTCCACACTGTTTACAGACGGTTTTGATCCCTGGGCTACACTGGTCTTAGCGGAGGCCAGGCTGGGAGAAGTTGAGGATATCTGGGTTAAACCGGAGGGGGTGAAAACATCAGCTCCTGATCACTGTACAGCAAAGAACCCTGCGACAAACGTGTGTTTGTGGGCACTTGTGATGGATAAGTTAGAACTTGGATTCGATTGTTCCCAGCCTAATGACTGTTTGACACTTTAAGGTAGATTTTACGCTTTTGTGGAGCTTTGCCATTGGGATCACTTCAGGTGTGAAGGTCAGCGATCTTCACTTGACTCTCCATCTGTTCATCTGGGTGGATGAAAAGATCCAGCAGGGCCCATTAACCTCAGTGCCTGAACTTCCAATGTATCCTCCCAGTGCATAAAGCTCTATGCTGGAAGGATAAATACATAAAAGCTAATTTGGAGAAGGAATGAAAGGGCTGAATAATATTCCTCATATTTTTAATCACAGCGGAATTTGAGAAAGCTGAAAGGCACTTGGTATCTGTGAAATGTGTTATTAAAAGTAGGTTTTTTTTGAAGATTCTTTTACTTGTATTTGAGCAACCCTCCTATAAATTCTTCAGCAAACTGCTTTTAAAAATGCATTTCATAAATGCCAAGTATTTTCAATTTTTGCAATTCCCCATTATTATAAAAAAAATAGGACAAATATTCCAGCCCGGGAACTGGCCCAGAGCCAGCTTCCAAAAGGAGCAGTGAAGTGAGACAAAAAAGAGAAGGAGATGTCGATGGGGAGAAAATTAGATTGACAGCAGCAAGTTCGTTGTCGGAGGGTCATTTTACCTACGTTCGACAGGGGGGTGGTTTTATCAACAAGCGTATTAAGGAGGAAGAATACAAATGAAGAGCGTGCTACCTTTTTAAGCAGTAGTATGACAATCAAATGGTGCTTTAAATGGTGTAGATTGGAACTGCTGTGCTGTTTCGAGGCTCCAGTCAGGCACTCTGTTTATACACGCAAGGTAGCATACACAGCCCTGCAGTGCAACACATTCAACCTGTAACTTGTGTTTCTGTCTACTGCACCTGGCTCTATGCCTGGGGAAAGCCCTTACAGGCGAACGTGCAACAAACTGGATTAATTAAAATAACATGTTTACAGGATATGTGCAGAAAGGCTCCGGGAAGGTAATTTCCTGGAGCCACTGCTATCCTAGTGGCGATCATGCTCCAGTAATCATATTAATTACCAGTTGTTTGACCCAGCCACAATGTAAAAAAAATGGCGATATGTGCCCAAGTCAGGATGGCGCGTGAGTTGGAGGTGATGATATTCCTATGACCTTTCTGCTCTTGGCCTTCTCAGAGGTGGAGGGAGGTGCTGTCAAGCTAAACCTTGGCTGCAGGACATCCTATCGACAGTGAGTACTGTCGCCACACTGTGCCTGTGGTGAGCGTGTGGCTATCTAGCGCTCTGGATTGTTCAAGCGTTGTTGCAGCTGCATCCTTAAGTGTCACCATCACTCCCACCCAACTTGAACCTTGTAAAGGCGATGAAGTGGCCTTGGGAGAACAGCAGGTGAGCCGCTTATGCAGAATACCGAGCCACCAGCCTGATTTTAGAGCTGCAGTGTTGTTGCTAAGGCTGCTGGAATTAAACTTCTGGTAAATGGTGGGCCCAGAGGTGTTCCTGGAGAAGATTTCAGCAATGGCGGTAGAAGGAGGGAGTGGGGGCTTTTTATTGTTGGATTTGGCACTCATGTGATGTGAATGCTGCCCAAACCTATCGACTGACACGGGGCTGCTTCTTCAGGAGAGGAGTTATAATCAGAGCTGAACATTGTGGAACATTGTGCGGAGAGTCCTGTGCCTGACCTTCCAATGGACAAGAGGGTATTGATGACCCAGCTGGAGATGGCTGGGCCTGGGATCTTGCCCTGCAGCAATGTCAGAAGAGGATTATGATTGGCCTCTGACAATAATGAGCATCTTTCTTTATTGCTGGCTATAACTCCCGTCATTGGAGATTAGGGGGATGGTTGAGGGGCTGGGGTTTTCCATTAAGCCCCCCACCCCCGACACGCCCGCCCCCCTTCCCAAACCCCCCCACCCCCTCCCCAACCCCCAACCACCATTCCTCAAATTTGCTAAGTTTTCTTGGTGCCATACTCCATTGATCCTGGTTTTGGTGGCGTGTACACACAGAGAATGCTCGCTCTGCCAATAGACAGGAAAACACTTTTCTCGGGCAGTAATATTTCTTACCAGTGGCAATGCTGTCCATCCTGGTGCTGGCAAGCCACCTTTTCGGTAGGCCTCAGCCCATCCAAAAAAAGCTGCCTCGTTTATAGAGCTACTGCTTTCCAATGGAAGGCTTGCAAAGAAATACAGCGAAAATGACTGTACACTTGCATTTCAAATGAATTAATGCCTCTGCTAAAGTTGGGGAGAGAGAGGAATGTCAGACAAATATGTGAAGGGTTTCATGCATCCCACAACGTCATTTCATGGCCTAATTTACGGACAATGGTGTCCTGGGTATTTACCCGTTACCATAGCAACACAGAATGATCTGGTGTCATATTAGCAGCTTAGCAACATGGAATTGGCCATTATGACTTCACACGTCTAGCAACAGGTCCCACTGGTCCAGCCTGTTCTATCCTTTATCCTTAAATCTTATCAGATGTACGTGGGAACATTTAAAGAGGGTTGAAGGGTAGCCTTTGTTCGCAAAATATGAATGTTTGCTAATTTTTCATAAAATAGCCCCAGTGTTTTCTTTGTAAATTCTTACGACTGGATAACAAGTACAAGTGAGGAAACTTTTTGGCATTTGGAAATATGCGGCGCTTCTCTAATCTTCTGAAAATAGACACTCTGGCGGGTTCAAATCTCGCAGCTTTGTCTATTGAAGCAAATATTCTCTTCACATTTCTTTCTGAATTCTAATTAACGTTAATTAAGGTAACAGGGTGTCACAGCGCGATGGTCTCACCATCCTGAGCAAGAGGACAATGATTCCTTTTGGCCTCAACACCCTTGAAAAGGACGAGAAAAAATCAGCCAGAGTTCCTGACTATGACTCAGTGGTGACCCCTACTGGAAGTGCTCATGTGTGGTCATTATGTAATAAAAGGATCACGCTCACTGGAGATGCCTCCCAAGACTCAGCGCCCGACAGACACACAAAAAGTGGCCTCTGGTAACAAGTAAGGCTAGATTTGGAGTATTGTGTTCTGTTCCGCAACCCTTGCCACGGGACAGAAGCGGCTGAGTTGGAAAAGGTACAGAGAAGACTACTAGAATGCTTAGGAGAATAAAAAATAAAACAAATTAGAACTTTTTTTTATTCTTTCATGGGATGTGGGCATCACTGGCAAGGCCAGCATTTGTTGCCCATCCCTAATTGCCCTTGACTGAATGGCTTGCTCGGCCATTTCAAAGGGCAATTAAGAGTCAACCACATTGCTGTGGGTTTGGAGTCACATGTAGGCCAGACCAGGTAAGGATGGCAGATTTCCTTCCCTAAAGGACATTAGTGAACCGGGTGGGTGTTTACAACAATTGGCAATGGTTTTATGATCACCATTACAGAGGCTAGCTTTTTTTTTAAAAAAAATCCCAGATTTTATTAATTGAATTTAAATTCCACCCACTGCCATCATGTGACTTGACCCCCATGTCCTTAGTCTGGGCCTCTGGATTACAAGCTCAGTATTATTACCACTCCACCACACATTGCGGAGGAGGAGACTGAAGGGGGACAAGATTGAGGCTTTCCAGTTAAGAAGGCTCTGCGATATCAATCAGGCAGGGGCTTATTTGGTTTGGAACCTGGCGGCAGAATGAGGGTCACAAGCCTGAGATGGGATTTCAGCGATGATTCCAAATTCAAATATTACTTCGCTGAGAGGCTGGGTGTTTTTTGTATGACGAAGCAGGGGAGGTCATCGGGGTCCAGCAGCATAGATCACTCCAAGATAAACTGGAGCAAGTATCTTGCAAAGAAATGTAATTGCTGGGACAGTAGGAGGATGCACTGGGTGCACGGATGATGTATTCCAAACTTGAGAGTTTCTATGTGCCTGTGTCCAACGCTCAGTTGGCCACAACGCAACAAATTTCAGTTCCCTTAAAAGGGGATGAGGAGCAATTTTCTGGGGAGAAAGCAAAGTATCGTCTATTAAACATGCCAAGTGCGCAAGCAAAGATGTACATGTTAGTCAGGTCTCCCTGCCACGTGAGTGACTGGGGCAGTTGGTAGCACACAGGAATGAAGCATTTGCATGCGTTCCTTTGGCCAATTACAGGGAAGCAGAGAAACACAGCTAAGAAGCATCAAGCTAGACTAGAGACGTATTTCCACAGAACAGTGGACGTGTAGAATAAACGGCCAATAAACGTCTTTGGAGCTGTCAATAAACTCCATTAAAGAAAAAGTTGGATAATTGTCAAAAATAAATGTTATAAGGCTTTGCCTGGTGTGCAAGTTCTAATTGGAAAACAGGGGATTTGAGGTGAACAGATTGTATTTTTTTTCAGGATTCTGTGCTCTGTGTTGCTAACCACCTGGAAATGTCACCTGTCGAGTGCCACTAGGCAGGACTGAATTGTATGGGTTGTACTGTAGATATAAGGTCTGAACTGTTCAAGACGCCTTGGAGAACAGGAAGAGATGGGACTAAAGTCTCACCTGTGATTGGTCTGGGCATCTCTCTCAGGAGAATAATGATTGTGCTAAGGCACTTAGTGCATGAGCCACTGAAGGAGGGGGCTTGATTAAGCGAAAGAGTTTTCCCTCCACATTCTTCTTAACCTGGAGGCAGAAGTGGTAAATAAAAATTAAAATGGGAAAATATTTGCGTGGAGGTCATTACAAGGACCACAAGCCACACATTTTAAACACGCTTTTATCGAATTCATGAACGACAGATGTTTAGAAACGCGAGCGTCTGACTCTCAACAAATGTGGTAGGAATGGTCCTGTGTGGTCGATTAGCTGTCATTTCTACTGATTTGCTGGCCCCTAGTGACTGAATGTTCTAATTACAGCTCTGACTGTTCACAGCAAGTTTTACAGCCACCAGGGGCTGACCGGGGACCATTTCCCTATCTCTCACACTCTTTGACACAAAATCTGTGTCATAGGTAAAATGAGCTCCTCCCAAATCCTTAGATGTAAATTGGAAGGTGTCATTTAGACAATCAGCGTGACCTGCGCACCATTTAGCGGTCTCCGGAGTGCTATTAGCAATGACGTGTAAAACAAAAAAACACTGGTTCGTAGGTTACAAATATAGTCAATACATTTGTATAGCACCATTTATAGTCACCATGATTGTGGGAGGCCTAATGGCATAATATGAGCATTCCAGTCGTGACGCGTTTGTGCAGAAGATATGTGTACACTGACATTTTAGTGAAGTAACTGGGACCAACTCCTCTAGATAAAGGGGGAAAAAACGTGCCCAACATCGCCCTCATACTGATGGCCACCTTTGTGTGCGGCTGCATCAAGCGGTGCGTAGACCCTCAGTACGCAAACACCAAGTGTCACTACGTGCTGAGGTTCTACCTGTCCCCGGTGTTGCGAAGGATGGGTCTGGCCACGCTGCCGCGGAACGCTCCAAGTAGTTGGACCATGCCGTACCACCTGTCCCTGGTGGAAAAATTTATGCAGAAAAACACCTTTGACCACAAGTCCATCAGGCAGTGGTCAGCACGTAACGTCCTAGAGGCCCTGAGGGATAAGGAGAGGGTGGACCCTGTGGGATGGTTCCCCGAGCAGACTGTCAAAGTCATTTGGCAGAATGCCTCATCGCCAGAACTTTCCAACAAGCACCAAGACGTAGCTTGGCTGGTGGTGAGAAAGGCCCTCCCCGTCAGATCCTTCCTACACGCCAGGAGTCTCACCCGCTCTGCACGATGCCCTCGAGGTGGCTGTGGTGGGGAAGAGACCGTTGTTCACCTCCTTGTGGATTGCGCCTTTGCAAAGAAAGTCTGGAGAGAGATGCAGTGGTTGCTGTCGAGGTTCATCCCGAGCAGCTCTGTGACACAGGACTCTGTGCTCTACGGGCTGTTCCCAGGGACACACACCGAGACAAACATCAACTGCAGCTGGAGGATCATCAACTCGGTGAAAGAGGCGCTTTGGTCTGCCCGAAACTTGTTGGTCTTCCAGCACAAAGAGTTGTCCCCGACCGATTGTTGCGGACTGGCACAATCCAAAGTCCAGGACTACGTGCTGAGGGACGCACTAAAGCTTGGGGCAGCTGCCGCAAAGGCGCAATGGGGAAGGGTCGCTGTCTAAGACCTTTCTACCACAGCGCACCGAGAGACTGGGAACTGTTTAGAGCCCCTCGGGCTGTACAGATCAAAATGAAAGGCTGTAAATGATTGTAATATTGTTTGTACTGATGCACCTGGTGATACATTTTGTAAAAGTTTAACCTGGATTGTACCCTTGTAATGTTGTTTTTGAAATGGTTTTGAATGTGATTGAAGATTTTTATGAATAAAGTATATTTTTACAAAAAAAAAAAAAACTGGGACCAACTCCAGATTAGTTGGCCTGAAATAGCCCGATTTGGATTATTTCTAGTTTTGAAGCAGGCTCACCTTTACATAATAATCCCTCTCTTCTAAAATAAAAAGTACTAAGGATACATATTCCACCACCAAGATCAGGCCTATGCTGCAGGGAGTGGTGCTTTACACCCTCAGTCCGATCAAAGGATTGACTCAGGGCTGGTTAATTAATCCATTCTCTAATTTCGTATAAAATGTTTTCTTCTGCTCCTCGGGGGCAGAGTTTCACTCAAAGCTGGTCCAATGCGGTGGATTTGCAGTCCGCGCTGGTCAAGCAGAAACTAACTTGTTGCGGTAGAAAGGGCAAGGAGTGTTGGAGAATCAACGTATGTGCCAGCCGGGGTCTGAGGAGATGCCCAGTCGATTTTTCTGATCTTTCCCGCGTTGCTGAGAAAAGGTGCCAAGCAGGACCCGTGTCGGACGTGCCACGGGAGGGAATCGTGAAAGAGGGGAGTGAAAGGCGCAAGGTGGAGTGGTCAACCATATTAAAGAATGCCAAGGCTCAGAGAAGGACAAGGAGAGATAAGGCCCAAGGCTTTTGCAGTTAGGAAGGGTGCGCTTGGCGATTCTGGCCATCGGTGAGACGGAAGTCAGATCGAAAGGATTTCAATTGGCGAGTGATGTGAGACATGAAACTGAATGCTGATGATTTGTTTCAGGAGCCTAGAGAGGAGGGGAAGATTCGAGGAGGGGAGGCCCCTGTGCAATCTATTGATCTGACAATGATTTCATAGACTTTGTCAGCTACAAAGTTTCAAAGACTGCCTCTCCGCTAAATACGGAGGGCTAACAGGTCTCTCCCATCCAGAATTGTTCAAGTGTAAATTACAGGAAATACATTCGAGGGTGCAGTTGATACAATATACTCTTCCATAAAGAGGTCGGTCTTCTGTACATTGCCAGATGCTATCTATGGAAAATTGAGGGACACTGAATCTATGCGGGGATTTAACACAGTGCACCCCTGAGCAATAATGCCACAATAGCTTTCCCACTCGGAATTCCTCAGTGCCTCTTTTCAGAGGGAGAAGAGGAGTAACTATAAAGGGGGGGCCAGGCAGACCAGGCTGCACCTGAGCCCACGAGCAAAGACCCATTGGCACTCGCTCCCACACCAGGATAGCCAGGCCAAGGTGTACCTATGTTCATTTGCCCGAGAAGTGCCTGTGGAGTTCTGCCACATGCTGCGGAGCATCTTTCTAGCCAGAGCATTGCAAGTGGCTGTTAAAAGCACAAACATACTCAACAGCTTTCAACTGGCCAGACGTCTCAAATATCAGACAGCCAGTGGTGCATAGATATGTGAGTGGAGTCGTTGGGCGGCATTTCCTGTAGCAATAGGGGTCTTGCCCGCCGGCAAGGGCCCTGTATCACCTCTTTTCAGGCAGGCCCGCCGCAGTAACTAGGCAACAACAGGCCTTCCCTGGGATCAAGGGCCGTGGGGTTAGAAGTCCCATCTGCTGAGACCGCTGGCCATTCAGAGGCTGGCAGCTGTGCATTGCTTGGCAGTGCCAGCAGGTGGGGTGGTGACTGCTGCGGGTACTCCACCCACCCAAGGCCCAGGATCGCCGGGGAACCCAGGCCGCAGGTGGGTGATGTTGGGTGGTCTCCGTGGGGGGGAGGGGGAAGGGAGTCAACAGTCAGAGCAGGGGGCGCGGAGCCCCCTCCCTTCCCGCTGCTGGGTTCCTCAATCAGGCACTAGAAAGAGTCCCCACTGGAAGCACGCAAGCAACTCCAACAGGGTTTGCATTTCGGCCTTCCTGCAGGAGGAGCCCTCCCTCCCACAGACCCCATCCTGCACCCCCCCCCCCCCTCACCCCCCCCCCCACCCCTCCCCCACCCTGCCCCACTGCCACCAGGTGAATACCACTGGTGGCAGGATGAGGCCCTTCAGCGGGCAATTACTTCAGGTCGTCTGCCAGCATGCCCATCAGGGCAGAGGTGGTCAGGTGGCGGGGTCCTCACCTGCCACCTTCGCCAGGGGGAGAACACGTAAAATTCCCCCCATTAGTCCCTTGTGAATCACACACCTTCTCCGCCATCAACAACAGGCAGTCGTGCGAAAAGGTCTCTGCCATCCCTAGAGAGCTAAGACTCCCAAA
This sequence comes from Cetorhinus maximus, assembly GCF_964194155.1. Taxonomy (NCBI): domain Eukaryota; kingdom Metazoa; phylum Chordata; class Chondrichthyes; order Lamniformes; family Cetorhinidae; genus Cetorhinus; species Cetorhinus maximus. The sequence continues at coordinate 37,622,743 of NC_135902.1, forward strand.
CATGCGGGGCGGAAAGATATGAGACCAAGCAAAGTGCCCATTCATACTTTTTGCAAAGATGAAGCAACTGTCCTAACTATCGAGCAGCCAAAGCCAAACACAGAAAAGAGTTTCTGG